>NW_023596297.1:8663827-8673103 GCF_011947565.3 Pollicipes pollicipes | reverse complement strand
GGCCGTCCCGTGCCTGAGGAGGCCGTCTCGGACCTGAGGAGGCCGTCCCGTGCCTGAGGAGGCCGTCCCGTGTGGGGATGCCGTCCTGGACCTGAGGAGGCCGTCCCGTGCGTGGGGAGGCCGTCCCGGACCTGAGGAGGCCGTCCCGGACCTGAGAGGCCGTCCCGCGCCTGAGGAGGCCGTCCCGTGCGTGGGGAGGCCGTCCCGGCGTGGGAGGCTGTCCCGTGCCTGAGGAGGCCGTCCCGGACCTGAGGAGGCCGTCCCGTGCCTGAGGAGGCCGTCCCGCGCCTGAGGAGGCCGTCCCGTGCGTGGGGAGGCCGTCCCGGACCTGAGGAGGCCGTCCCGTGCTGAGGAGGCCGTCCCGTGCGTGGAGAGGCCGTCCCGTGCCTGAGGAGGCCGTCCCGTGCCTGAGGAGGCCGTCCCGTGCGTGGGAGGCCGTCCCGGACCTGAGGAGGCCGTCCCGGACCTGAGGAGGCCGTCCCGTGCCTGAGGAGGCCGTCCCGTGCCTGAGGAGGCCGTCCCGTGCGTGGGAGGCCGTCCCTGACCTGAGGAGGCCGTCTCGTGCCTGAGGCCAAACATGTCTGTCGCCCCCCCCCCCCCTCCATCCCACTCCAGCTTGGTGAGGCTTCCGTTGCTCCTGTACCGTCGAAAGCATCCTGCGCTGCTGCAAGATCTTTACGCACTCGTCAATAGCCATGACATCAACATGTGCGCAAACGCACTGTCAAAGACCAGGTCTGAGATGGTGAAGTGTTAAGCGCATCACGACAGTGGGGAGCAGGCATAGTTCTTGTAGGGCGTTTGCACCACGCTCGTGGAGTATTTTCCAGCCGTTATGCCGAGATGATTCGTCATTTTGATGCACGCAGTCTCGGCTCGGCTTTACCTAGTGTTTCTATTACCTTGTGGTCCAGCAGCTGACGCTGATGGCGCAGCCACATTTTTAGAAACCGCGGAGGAATGCAAAAATATGGTTTCAGCAGACGCGACCACTAATGCGTTGCGTATTACTGTGTATAATTTTACATATGTTGTGTGATGATGTTACTAAGACCAATGAAATGTTACTTGGTCATAAAGTAGCGTTCTTAACAGTTTTTCCGATGATGGGAAGCCATTGATTCGGAGAAGAAATCATTCCCTTTGAAGCAAATCAATATCAGATGTGGCGCGTTTTCAGTGAAACACGCCTTAAGAAAAACATGTTCTGCAACGGCCATCTAATGTATATATGTAAGAAGTCTGAGCCTGCAAGCAAATGGGACAAACAGGCCTCATGGTCCTTCAGAGGGCGCAGAGGGCCTGGATTTGGTTCAGAAGCGCCCGCTCGTGGTCGACCGCTTCAGCGTCCCTGGGCCTGCTTCACTTTGACGTATCTTGGCAACTTGCTCAGCTCGCTCCATTCTCTTCAATCCTGAGGACTTGGCTTCCTTTTGCTGCTTCTTTTCCTTGAACATCAACCTTTTCTTCTTTATTCGTTTGAATTCTATCCCTTTTGACTACGTGATATTTGATTTTTGACCTTTAAGCTCCATCGTTTTGATTTTAGTCACTTTGAATTTTGTTCTCTTCAGCCTAAGGTGTTCTTACTTCCGTGCATTTGACGTTATTCTCGTTTAGTTTTGCCCATTTAACTCTCATCCCTTTTTCCTTTTTGCCTATTTGAATTTTATGCCTTTTTAGTTTTGATGTCTTTGGCGTTTTGCATTGAACTGTTTTTTTGTGTTCTTTTGCCACTTGACGTGGTTCTTTGGCCTACTGTTGTTTGGGCCTTATCCAGTTGAGCTTTCTCCACTTGCCGTTTTGTCTTCTGGCTTCTCGGCATTTGCCGTGTGGTTCGGATGGCGTGCCTGAGCCGTGCCGTCCCGTGGCTGACGCCGCCTCCGCCGGCAGTCGAGCGGCTGTCGGGCCAGGTGCTGCTGCGCTTCACCCGGCGGCCGTTCTCGCACTGGGCGTACAGCTTCATCGGTGACCCCACCATCGAGGTGGAGGCAGAGTCGCAGTTCCAGGGCCGGCCGCAGCCGCGCATCACTGCCGTCATCGTGCGCCAGGTCAGTGGCCCGGGCTAGGCTAGGTCGGCTTAGGCCAAGCCGGGTCAGTCGTGGAGCCTGATGAGGTCCCTTGCCCCAGCTGAGCAGTGGTCAGGTTGAGACAGTTCGTTACCTAGTGTCAGGTCAGTCCGTAAGTCAGGCAGTCGCGGGCTCAGTTCAGGACACGGGGCTCGGTCTTCAGGACACGGGGCACGAGGCTGGAAACAAAGGGGAGGGATTTTTTGTCGTTCTCCCCCGTGTTTCAGTCCCAAGGCGGTGCGTATTTTCTATGCACGTCGCAACCACATTTCTTTCTTTGTTGCCATCACCACTCCCCATTAGTTTCCGGCTAATGTCCAGTTGTCTCTCCGCTGCCAGTGCTCTGTAACTCCGTCTTCAGAACCATCCCCGCCGTCTTTGTTACTTGTGTTCGATACACGCGCCCAACCGAAAGCAGCCACCTGTTGCGCCAGAGCCCGCCGGTCGGTGCTGCACTATGACCTGGCCGCTCAAGCAGGCGGCAGCTGTGGTGCCTGCAGGCCGGGTGGGCCTCAGCTGTCGTGATTCGGGTCTCCTGTCCCCACTGTGTGCCGTCTCCGAATGGCGGCTGCTGCCCGCCTGGCTCACCCTGTCGCTCTGGCCTTCTCCTGTCGCCCGCTGTGTGCCGTCCCCGAGCGGCCGCTCCCGCCCACCCGGCTCACCCTGTCGCTCTGGCCGCAGATTAAGCGCACGCTGCGCAAGCGCCACACGCTGCCCAACTACAAGCTGCGCTACAAGCCGTTCTTCATGTCGCGGCTGCAGCAGCTGGTGCCGGACGCGACGCTGGCCGAGCTGACCTCGTCCGCCCAGCTGGAGGTCACCGTGAAGCGACTGTCGCGGCTGCGCTCCAGCGGCCAGCTGACGCACGTCTACTGCCGGCTGGCCGTCGGTACGGCTGCCAGCGGCTCGACGCTCCCCCCCCCCCCCCCCCTCCCCCGCCCGTCGTCCTTCGCTGTGCTGGCGTGCCGGGCGCCACGTTCCCTCCCGTGTATTGTCCCCATGTCGCGTGTCACGCTGTCGGGACTGAGCTCGACGCTGTGTGGGTGTGGCCGGCTCGAGGGGAGGCGGTGGGGGTGGAGGGGGCGGGGGGGGGGGGGTGAGCCGGCCTGCCGGGGACGGTGTGGCGTGCCCGGGCCGGCGGCGGTGCGCCAGGTGCCGACCCGCTCCTGCTGGACACGGCCCACGTCAGCTGGCACCAGGTGTGGTGGGCTGGGGGGCGGCCTGCCGGGGACGGTGTGGCGTGACCGGGCCGGTCGCGGTGCGCCAGGTGCCGACCCGCTCCTGCTGGACACGTCCCACATCAGCTGGCACCAGGAGGAGCTGCACGTGCCGGCCCACCCGGGCCAGGCTGTCGGTCTGCTGGTGCGCGACACATTCGTCATGGAGAAGCAGCGGAACTGCATCACCATCTTCATCGTCGTGCACAACGCTCCCGCCTACAAGGCCGGTCTCAAAGGTGAGGGCGGTCTCTTGGCTTCTTCGCCGCGTTGGAGCTGCGCGTCTTTGGTTGCCATTGAAGTGCCTGTTACTGCGCCTTACAACGCACATTGTTGTGTGGTCTTGAAACTTGCAGAACTTTGTGCTGCTGCATGGGTTTTGTTTTAAGTTGTGTGTATTGGTTCGGGACGGTCATTGCATTCCGCGTTTGGTCGGCCAGGCCGCTCAGATTGCATTGCAGGGAAGGAATAGCACGTGGCAGCTGGGTTAGCCTCTCTGGGGAGGTGTCATCCTCTCTGCTGTAGGGTGGAATTTCTGATGTGCTTGGTTTTTCGTTTGGAGAGCATTCTGACCTACTTCGTTTCGTAGTTGATTACATTCACGCCCGCTTTCTATCTCGGTTTGACTGCATCACGCCGGTAGTTCGCGCGGCGCGGCGGCGGCCGGTTCGCGTGTCCAGCGCTGCTGACGGCGCGCCCGTGTTTGGTGGTGATCGGTGCGCGTGTGTGTGTGGTGGGCTCTGGTGTGTCTCGGTGACGGGCGTGTGGCCGTCTGACGGCGAGCTGCCCTGCGCCCGGCCTCCAGCGGGCGACATAGTGGACTCTGTGGACGGCGAGCCGGTGCGGGACCTGCCCACCGCCAACCGCCTGCTGCGCCAGCCGGCCAGCGACATCCGCGTCCGCGTGCTGCGCATGGCCGAGAACAAGGAGGCCAAACACAGCAGCGTACGTGCCGCCCTTCTGGTGTGACGGTGCCTGTCAGACCTGTCTGTCTCTGTCAGACCTGTTCTGGGCAGCAATAGTATGGTACAGCCTCTCGTAACATTCTGATCCGTGGAGGAGGTTTCGGCGCATCCGGTCGCTCCGTTAGAGTATACAGCTTAGTAAACACCAAGAGCTGGACCACCTGACTCGACTGCCGTGGTCGCGGAGCGATTTTGTTGGCTGCCCTTTTCAGTGCTCTATGCCTGTTATCCCTGGCGCAGTTTACGGTGCTATGAAGTGTTGCGTCGGGCGTCCGCTCTGGAGCCGGACAGTGGACGCCCGCAGCTGTGTGTGAGCCGCCGCGCTCGTGTCCCGGCCCGGCCTCGGCCGGTCGTCCGGCGACCGTGCGCCACCTCTGACCGTCTGGCGCGCGCGTCTGCCGCAGCAGAAGCGGCCGTCCGTGGGCGGGTCGCGGCCGCCGGCGCCGGCGTCCGAGCGCCGCCGCACAGCTCAGCCAGCGAGAGCCTGCTGTTGGACGAGTCGCCGGTGCGCCGCCGCGGCACCAAGAGCGTCAGCGTGGCTGCCCTCAGGTACGGCGGGCGGCTGGGCCGAGTGGGCGCGCCTGGGGCCGACGGCGCGCGCCGCCGGCCGCTCCGGCCGACCCCAGCTGTGCCGGCCCCAGCCGCTGCCGGCGCCAGGTAGGTGCGCCCCGCGTGGCCGGCGGCTGCACGGCGCCGGGCCCGCCGGCTAACCGGCACGTGGCCCAGACACGAGTCTGCATCACTAACCGTTCTGGGACGGGGCGACCATGTTCAGACACGAGTCTGCGTCACTAACCTTGCCGGGACGCGGTGGTGCGTCCAGACACGAGTATGCATCTGTAACCTTACTGGGACGCGGCGACCATGTTCAGACACGAGTATGCATCTCTAACATTACTGGGATGCGGTGGCCATGTTCAGACACGAATCTGCATCACTAACTGTTCTGGGACGGGGCGACCATGTTCAGACACGAATCTGCATCACTAACTGTTCTGGGACGGGGCGACCATGTTCAGACACGAGTCTGCGTCACTAACCTTGCCGGGACGCGGTGGGTGCGTCCAGACGCGGGTATGCATCTTTAACCTTCCTGGGGCGCAGCAGCCACCTTCAGACACAAGCCCGCGCGGTGGCTGCATCCAGACACGAGTTTTCATCACTAACCTTGCCGTGACGCGGCGGTAGCGCTCAGACACGAGTCTGCATCACCTACCCTACTGGGACGCGGCGGCCATGTATGCATCTCTAACCCTAATAGGACGCGGCGGCTGCGTCCAGAAACGAATCTGCATCACTAACCTTGCCGGGACCAGGCAGGGGGATGAAACCGACTTTGGCTTCGGCTTCGCTAAGCTGCGGTTTTCCGCCTCCAAATCTGGAGGTTATTGGCCTCAGGTGCGGCTTCGGCTTTTAACCTTTTTTGAGAATTCGTTTGGATTCGGCTTCGGCTCCATGTCATTGTAAGTGGTTTGCCTCGGCTTACGCTTGATATGATTTTGAGGAGCTGGCTTTGGCTTCGCAAAAAACAAGCGATTTGTGGCTAGGGCTTCGATGTCATGCGATCTTGATCTGCTGGTTTCGACTTTGTCATAGTGATCTTTTTAGTTGCGATCGCGAGTTCAAGTCACAGAAGCTGGCCTGCTCTTTCGTTCTGCCGCCTCAATACGCCGTTAGATTGCGACGCCTGCATGGCTCAAAGCTGAAAAACAGCCGGACATCCACGGGAGCCTGACAGCGGCCGCTTAGCTGACTGTCAGGAACGTTGTGCTGGTACCAACACACAAGACGAGGCCGGTAGTAAGAATAGCTCATCCGTGATGCTAATACCTTGTGGTACTGCATAACTGTAATGATTTATGTGATCTCGTACAGTTAAAGTAGACGCGAAAATGGTCGGTTTTGCTAAACACTGCTGCTCACTAGGTTCGGCTTCGGTCTCGTGATTTTTAAATGATGGTTCCTGCTTTTGTTTCGTGTCTTCTTAGTTCGAAGGCCCAGCTTTTTGCTGTTTTCGCTTTTTTAAGTTCAAAGACGTTGACGTGGTATTCGACGTCACAGTAAAAAAAAAAAAACAACAGCGAAGCCGGGGCTAACAGGATCTTAAGCACCGCAGTTTCAAACTTCGGAGCCAGGGGATTTAGGTTCGAGTTGGATTTTGTCATGGTCGTAGATTCGGACTGGGCTCCGAAGCCAGGTAGCTGGCTTCATCCTCACGCCTCGCCGGGATGCGACGTTCGCGCCAGAGTAAAAGGCTGCATATTTGCCCACCTTACCAGGGCACGGCTGCGTTATCCAGGCAGTCGGTATCGACGGAGTGCGCATGGTCCCATTAGTCCCGGGTCCAGCCGGTGTAGCCTGTTCTGTGGATGCCCCGCAGCTAACAAGACAGAACGGGGCGATGTTTCCGTGCCTCCCTTATCGCGGACTTGCGGGCATTACGCAGTGCGCAACGCGGTATTCCTGGAAAGGACATCCAGTCTTCGTCTTGCAGTCTGTGCAAAATGGGAATAACACATCTGACGGGAGATGTCCGCGGCGCACGCTTGCTGCGGCGCGCATCTGTATTTCCTCCCTTCTTTACAACCGGGACTCCTCTTGTAGTACGCTGCGCGGCGCAGCGACGTGTTTGCGCATGCGTAACACGCCATTCAAGTGACCACGAGCTGGACTGCGTGATGTTTTAGGCGTCCGCGGTATATTCAGTGTGTCTCCCCGATCGCGTGATCGTTTGATGGGCACGCGCCATGTGGCAGGCCTCACCACCACGCGCTGGCGACCGGCACGTGGGCGGACTTTGCTGACGCCGCTCCTTTTCAGTGGCGGATAAGGACGACAACAGTTCCGCGGTGAGCCTGCCAGCGGCCCTTCACAGCTGCCTGTTCGACCAGGAGAAGAGCACCAAGTGGGCCCGCTGGAATGAGGTCAGCAGCCTTGTCTCTAATGAACGCCGTAATGAACGCCGGCCTTGTAAGGCGTTTACGTGGGAGTTAGTGCGGGTATTGAGCGAGCCAACGTGTTCTCGAATTAGGATTTTAGCCCAAGCACGTGCAGCGGCTTCTGCTTTTCTGGGAACTTGGTGCTGTGCGCCCGTGTTGAAGTTGCGTGATTAGGTACCGAGAAGTTCGCGGAATCCGTTGCACTTGTTCGGTGCCTTCAGCTCGTGTGTGCTGAACGACTGCGACTTGCAGGGGCTTGCATCTTTGGGATGCCATAGTTCTCTTAGCGGGGGCTGTCTCCGCGCTCCATGAATGGCGAGAAGCCGACCTGTGACACCATGGTGGTTTTGTAATTCATGAAAGGTATCGACTTTAAAATGATTTACCCACCCGTTGAATCAGTGTGCGGTGCGAGCTCTTATGTACCTAACACAGGTGCGATGAATCAGGAATAAGAGTCCACATGAGCCGACCCTCGGAGGCACCAGCTGCTGCCAGCATGACGGTCCAGTCTGTCTGTCAGTGTGGATGTACCTGGTGCGGTGCCACTGGGCGTACCCCGTCGTCGTGGCGTCGCTGTCTGTCCTTGTGCTTGTGATAGTTGACCTCGACCGTCGTGTAAACGTGCAGATCGAGTGCCCTAAGGCACTTCAACTTCAAGATTAAGCAGATCAAACTGATTTATTGTGGTTGGGTCATGATCGGCGTTGTCGCCACGGCATCTGTCTTTATCGTGTCGACTTTTCGTGCTGCTTTGGTCCGGGGACTCAGTGTGTTCGCCTATTAGTTTCTCGTCCCGGCCGCAGCCTCACGCCGCGACGTCCCTCAGTCCACGCGGGGCTGACGCCGCGCCGCTGGCCGCAGGACCCGGTGCTGAACGAGACGTTCCAGTTCTCGGTTGGGCCGCCGCAACGCTACCTGAACGTGTCGGTGATGGGCGTGCCGGAGACGGGCGCTGGCGAGCCGGCCGCCGAGCCGGGCCAGCACGTGCTGCTGGGCCGCCTGAGCCTGCCGCTGGCCCAGCTGGTGTCCCGCTGCCAGCTGACGGTCATGGGGCATCACGTGGAGACGTGCCGCTTCCTGCCGCCGACGATCGCCGCCGTCAAGGAGTGAGTGTCGTGACGGACGCCGGACCCGTAACCCGTATCCATCTAACCACCTGAAGGCCGAGCTCCTCGGCCAGTGTTTGACCTCCGGGATCCTCCGCCAGTGTGTGACGGCCGGGCTCTTCGGCCAATATCTGACGGCCGGACTCCTCCGCCAGCGTCTGATGACCGGGGTCCTCCTCCAGTGTGTGACGGCCGGGCTCCTACGCCAGTGTCTGATGACCGGGCTCCTCGTCCAGTGTCTAACGACCGGGCTCCTCGTCCAGTGTCTGACGACCGGGCTCCTCCGCCAGTGTGGACCACGAGCTGTCCGTGTTCAACGGGTTCGAGCCGACATACTGCTTCGGGGACGTGTTACTGTCGTTCGTGCTGACGGCGGGCGCGCCGGACGGCGGCGAGCCCGAGCCGGCGGCCGACGAGGATGGCTCCCGCCTGCTTGAGCGCATGGACGTGGATGACTCTGAGCCCGATGAGGAGGAGACGCCGCTCGAGATCCGCGTCGGCCACCGCTTTGCCCGCATGAAGTTTACCGCATCGACGGAGTGCGACTTCTGCCACCGCAAGGTGCGCTTCCGACGGATGAGCGAGAAACTGGGAGCTCCGTGATCACGCTTAAACTAATGCCAGCATGTACTGGAAATTCACTTTTGAATCAAAGCTGAATTATATGAAGCCGGTGAAATACGCGTTTTGCGCGTACACTTGTCATAAATGACGGTGTTAACTTGATGTTTTGCGTCTGAGCCACGTCGTTCAGAGATGCAAAGTTGTCGCTTGCACGCGTAGAATTCAGCCGTAGCCCGCGGCTGCTATCTCAGCAGTTACCATTGGCCCATGTGCCCTGTGCTGCAGATCTGGCTCAAGGACGCGTTCCAGTGTTCGGCCTGCCTGATGACGTGTCACAAACGCTGCATCGACCGTTGCCAGAGCCAGACCACCTGTCAGGTAAGGTCGTCTGGCCCTTCCGGACTGCATGTTAG
>NW_023596297.1:8606327-8658827 GCF_011947565.3 Pollicipes pollicipes | reverse complement strand
TGAGCCCCGCCTGGCTACTGGGCCAGGCGGTCTGGTGGCGAGCTGCGTCGCCTGAGACGTGCGGGGCGTCGCCGCCAGGTGTCGAAGCTGCAGACGGAGCTGGACGCCGAGGAGAGCCGACGCCAGGAGCTGCTGCAGGCCGACCGGCAGGCCGAGCAGCCCAGCACGCGCACCCGCTGCGCCCTCCTGCTGGCCCAGTCGGACGAGAAGACCAAGATGCTTGGCATCCTCATGGTGTACTACAACGCCGGCCTGCGGGACGCCGAGCAGTCGGCGCGGAGCGGCGGCGCCGTCCAGCAGTGACTTCGGCCGGCGTCCGTCGCCGCCCGGCCCAGGCCGCGCGCGCGCCTCTCCTCAGCGCTGGACGTCGGCTCTCCCACCAGTGGCTGTTCGCCGGCCGGTGCGTAGTCTCAAATGCGAAGCCGGGCTGGTGATGTGAAGCTCTGGGTCTTCTCCGCAGCCATGATGGGACGGGCGCTGGCAGGCGGCTTGCGGCCTCCTCGCCAGGCTCTCCCGCGTGCGCTGCGGTCGTCTGTGGCCATCTGTGGCCCGCCCGGCCCCGCCGCCACGCCTCTGGTTCGCGTAGCATTTCCCATGGTAGCCCGGTGTTTATCTCTCCCTGTTTGGCCGGTGCCCGGGCCGGGGTGGAGCGGCGGTACGTACCCGCCCTCCGTGGCGGCGGCAGAACCGCCAGCCTCGCCGGTTGTCGGTCGGCCGTCACGGCCCACCATTGGCGCTTGGTAGTGCAGTCCGATTTCGTCTTGAGCTCACCGAATCTCTGCATATCTGCTTACGGGCGTGACTGTGATGCTGGTGATAGTGCCCGCGGTGTCGACAGCTGCTGGTGATAGTGCTCGCTGTGGCGACTGGTGCTGGTGATAGTGCTCGCGACGATGGCTGCTTGTGAGCGCCGCGTCTGGGGCGGTATTTTGCTATCTACTTATGGGTTATGTATGGTCGGCTGTTTGTGAGACGCTTGACTCATTCCGTCGTGTGCACGTATGAGCGTCCTCCGGTGCTGTCCTGGCACATGGATGCGTGCTCGCTGGCTGTTGCGATCTTACGGCGCATGGCCCACTCAACCAGCCAGTACTGCTCTATGTGGCTCGGTTCATGGCGGCCTTGGTCTGTTTCTTTTTACCGAGACGTGCGTCGACGTAGTGTATTGTAGCGTATTGAGAAGCTCACGTCCCAGCGTCCCAATAGTCCCGGCGTGGCAGAACAGCTGATAGCTGTGTCAGGACCTAACGTATGGGGAAGCCATATGGCTCCGACATTGCAGCGGTCAGACATGGGGTGTTAAGAGTTCTACAGGTCCGTCTGGGCCGACACGCCCTTCGATTCCCCTGTAGTTTCAGTCGAATACGTCAAGTCTTAAGCTCGTGAGTGAGCGACCCTGGATGCTTTTTAGCCGTAATGTCACATACAGTCTGAGCCCAAAACATCATGCCGATTCGGATGGCGCCATATCGTGTTAGAATCACGTAGGTCGGCTGTCTGGAAACAGAGTCAAGTCGGGAGCGTACCTTGCGGTCCTTTTAGAAGCACCGTTGAGTGATGCTTTCGGATAGTTGAATAGCAGTCGAATTCTTTCTGTTACACAAACTCCAAGTCATTTTCGCCAGGGGACTTATTCATGTGGGTGCTGTCCGTCTGATGTACGTGGTAGTCTACCGCGCTGTTGAACCTAGACAGGAATCTGTCCAACCGATCTAAGCCTGCATTTTGCTGCATCGCCATGTCAGTGTGTGCTAATTTGCCCCTGTGGTTGGAGGAGTCTTTTCGGAATATATTGTAACTGTTGTCTAATGTTCTATGCGTTTTTGCACCACCATTTGCAATCAAAACCGGATAACGCGGGAGGTGGGTGCCGCGCGTAAGGTCCCGCCGTAATTGTCACGGCGACAGTAAACCTGCGGGAGTGATGTCTGGGTCGTGCGAAATAATAGAGTATACATAGCCGGTCCGGCGGCCGAGGCGGTACACGTAGGATAGTGCGGCCACACGTGGGCAGGATAGGCCTGAGCGCCACGTCCACAAGAACGTACGGGCATGCTGAGCACAAGCACGACTGGCTCAAATTAACAGCAGCTGAGGTAACTTCTACAAATGATGCGTTAGAATACATTTGCTGTAAAGTTTCAAAAATTTTGCCTCCTGGGAGTTTTTTGATGAATTTGCGCACGCTGATCATGCTTTGATTTATTATACTTTGATAGTTTGCATTACCAGACGTGGCATTGAAATGTTAGCCCACAAATTTATACTGGTCCCGCGTTCTTTTAAACGTTTCATCACTGGCTTCCCTGTTTGACGTCCCTACATCAGTCTACAGGGGTGCTGGAGCGATTTCAAAGTGAGGGGTACGACAATGCCTTGCCATCCCCGTATCCCCATTATGCCCAAATTTTGAACATGACTTTTTCATTCAAATTCGGCGAATATTTTTGTAATTGTAGTATTTTTATCGACGCCGGCGTATGTCTTGGTGTCACGCGTCAAAGATGCGACAAATTTCATGATCTTGTCTGAACCGATACCATTATGCATGTGAGCACTGTGGCACAATATGGACTTGTATGGGCCTGAGTTAAAAAATAGACCGAATTCCGAAATGGCTCATAATGCCGAAGCATGGCAACTTTTTTCATCAAAGTCTTTCATTGCTTCTGAAACGTAGTTGAAAGCTGTCAAATGAGCGTGATATGATATAATGCATGACATGATATAGCATGATATAATAGCATGATATAATGGTGTCGATATGAACTGGCCAGGATCGCACAAGCTACCATCTATTATGCGGGAAAGCGGAAGCATGTTGCCCCGTGCGCGGCTGTGTGCCCTTGACCTCAGTACCCACATCCACCATTTGGCTGGTGATAATGTTAAAAACGAAGCAAAAACGAAACCAGATGCATTAAGTGAATCAATTGCCTCGAATCTATAGGGATCCCGCACAACCACCGATTGTAGTAGTAAGGATTCCATTGGATATCAGCCCTGGAAGCCCCTTGTCCTTAAGTAATTCACAACGTCTTCATGCATTCGGCGCCTGCCACATTCGCTCCAAGCGTACCCATTTGCATCCGCTGATTCCCGTCAATCCTGTCACACAACCTTCTGCCGTGTTTACGCTTCTCAAGTTCTCCACAGAGCACCACACCTGACATACTCTACCTGTTTAAGGCGGGAACGTCCGTGTCATGCTGCATTATATGAGTCAACGTGACGATAACTGACGGGACGGTCGGTACTCTGAAGAGACGTCGACGGCGATCTCGGGAGCAAGATTTCTGCGGGACCCCGTCACTCCGTGACGCCGTGACGTCGTGACGCAGGCCAGCGTCGCCTCCTGACGCAGAGCAGCGTAACGTCTGGACCCCGTCACGCCGTGACGCCGCGGCGCGAGTCAGCGTCGCCTCCTCGCGTGGTGTCATTTCGCTAAACGCCATTACGTTTCTCCAACCGATTGGCAATGAAGTTTGGCGGTGCGGCTGGCGGCGGCGGCGGCGGCGGTCACGTGACCTGGCAACACGCCATCGGAGGGGGCAGCCAGGCGAGCCCGCGCCCCGCTCAGTGGCCCGGCTGCTCCCGCTCTTTTCGGTCCTCCCCCTCCTCTTCTCAGGTACGTTCCCGCTGTCGGCGGCGGCTAGCGTACAGCTCGCGACGCTCCCAGCTCGAAGCCTTGTGACCACGCGAGAACTGAGGTTGCCCGGGGCCTTCGGCGTACTGGAGTTGGTGTACAGAGCTTGCTGCCTCCCAGTTAACTTATGCTGTCTTTGAAGTATGCCTATGCATGCCGCTCATGCGCGAAGAGTCCGAACAATGACTGACTTTTTATCAACCAGTTTAAAAACAGACCTTTTATCGTACTGTTACAGCTTGAAGAGCGAGCTTCTGAAAAAAGGGCAGCAAAATTAACGAACCAGGAAAATGCTCCACAGCATCGACGCATACAGCTCAGTAATTATTTGCGGTACGCCAAATCACTGCAACGCTTAATTTATTCGTTTTGCTACGCGAAAGACACGATCTGCATACAGAGGCAATGTCTGTGCGACATACCTGGCTTTAAAATGTAGTTTGGTCCGCTCAGTTTCCCGGCTCTCCTTTCGCCACTGGGTTTAACGTGTTATGAAACCACTGGAACCGCTTGTGTCCGCATGACAAGGCGGATTTTAAGTAATCTAAAAATTGCGAAGCACGCAAACTCACACGACATAGAGGTATGACCTGGTGACATTAAAAGGCTTCTTTAGGTTTCCTTTCCAAGGTGATGTGCAGTCCTTTGTACTTTTTCCTATAAAAAGTACGAATGCAGTACAAATAACTCGGGTTTCTATGAAATACCGCGTATATAAAATCGGGTTTCTTAGTAACTCGGGTTTCTATTGCCTAAATGACTTCAAGAGATACACCTCCGCCCATGAAACTCGTGTCCTGGTAATTATTGGCGTCGGAATGTAGACATGTCCCTGCATGTTGAAGAAAAGTAGTATTTAATCAAGGCCTCTGTTCGATACCTCACTACGAGCCAGTTGACTTCTCTATGAATGTGAAGGGAATATGCCACCTTTATTAATGTTTTCACTTATTGTTAGATGAGACTATTTCATACAGTCGATAACATTTCATGTACTGTTAGAAACACGCCAATTGTTCAAAAATATTTGTGAAGAAATAGGGAGCCAAAATGCTCTAATTAGGAGACACACCTACAAATATGACCCCACTACCATGGGAAGTGGAGTCATATTTGCCACGAAACGTCATACGATGACTTCAGTTTCATTTTTAATGGCGTTTAACATGGTGGCTGCTTTTGGAGTGTTTTGGCTCTGAAAACATTATTTATTTGAATACCCAGCTCGTTTTAAGACTGTGCTTACTAAGCACGTATATACCAGCGGCTCATCACGTGGTATAGCAACACACATGTTCAATCATCCGTCAATGTATTTCTCGCTACATGGCTTACGCCGCCCGCTGTGCCTATCACAAACGCTCATTTGTGTGACGTCATTCATATCCATAATGGCGGAGACGTTCTGATAATCTCACTTCATGTGCACCGCGGGCTTGGTTGTAGGAGTTCACAAGAAGTTTTTCAACACGGCAGTTATGATAATTCAAATTATGAAGGAGATCAATGTGAAATTCCCGCACAGTTACGGAGGCCATGTCAAATATCCAACTTAACTGTCTTTAATACACCAAACTTGCACATTTCAGAACTAGCATCTGAGGCTACAAAGAAAGAAAAAGTCTGGAGCTGACCCAGAACATTCACCCCGACTTTGAACTTCAAAACAATTGCAAATTTTTTACTTAGTGCATCTTGTTGGCCCAGTTGTGACACTCCGCAGTGCTATTATTAAAGATATAGTCATAGAGTTTCACCGGGGTATGCCTTGTCACATTCCCAAGTGTTGGCGCACTGCTGCGTATCCTACGTACCTAGCGTTCTATTGTCAGAGCAGCATATCTTGGTAACCCGGCAGTGAAAAAAAAACATTTTACACATAAGTTTATGTATAGGAGCTGTTTGTTTTCGCGTCTTCGAGAATGACCGCATTACGTCGCTGACTTAAAAAAGGGGTAACATCTCAGCGATTTGAGGAACGTTATGCAGCGTCAATAAAACCATTTCCATAGAATGTTTCTCAAATCAGGGTTCTTTCACCCTGATGTGCTTTCTTCTGGAATTCATTTAGTTTTTTTTCGCAAAAAGCGTACAATTCAATTCATACCATTGTGGCGACCGTACATTCGAGTATAGCGCTGCTGGATTCTTAGTTTAGGTGCACTAGATTTAGTCCACTTGACACTTGGCTGGCTAGCGATAGTCACCTCCAAAAGGATGATAAAAATCGTGACCATCACTGGATTGCCCTCGTAGTTTTAGCGTGAACCCAATTTACAATTTTGAGCCCTGGTGCTATTTGTCGGCCACTAGGGATGTCAACAAGATAAACCGCCAACATGTTTGAAAAGCAGGCCTGACGCGCCAGCCAGTCCGCAGAGCATAGAAAACATCCCAATGGGTTGTGACTGGGGCATGGCACGGCGAAAAGTGTATTCGAAGTCAATACACAGGGCGGCTGCACTAGCCATGTCAACACTGCTGGCGCGAGCAACTTCTGGCTTATGTTACAAGCCCTGAGATGTGCCACCAATGCTGGTAGCAGCCGAAAGTCGTCGACTCTAGCCTATCACACGTAACGCCATTTTTCCAGTATAACCCCAGTGCAAACGGCCTTGTTGGACCGCGTGCACCGGTATTACGATATTTGCAATTCATCGACGATTTACCGGCTGCGTGATGGTGGCCCAACGCGGTCCACCAACCACAAACCCACGCGAACGAACCGTGCCTTATTACCAATAATCCAGCGCCGGCCAGCTCTCACCTGGTGCCAATGACGGTGATGTTCTGATGCCGGTGCGCTGTCGGTACAAGTTTGTCGAAAGAGTATTCTGCATCTCTACTGAAAACCGAATGTCATCGCTTTTAAATGCCCCTTGCATGCTTAGTTCACGCGACCTACCCTAATTTGCATTTCGCGATTCCAGTATGACGTATGCGATGACATGCGGGACCTCCATATTTGTCAACAATAGCTGCGACAACTATGGCGCACACAGCTACTTCGAAAGCAAAGCATCCACTGCGGCGGGTGTTTCTTCGGCGACGTCGTCGCACCAGTTCCCCGACAGCATGATTTTGAAGTGATGATGATGTGTGGCCAGAGTCTTGACAAGAAAGGGTCCAGAGCGTGATGAGTGGTCCTCTGTGAAAAGAACTCCCCTTAAGCAGATTTAACCCCCTTTATTTCGGAAGCGACAGTTCTCTTCATCTTATCACTGTCAGCCGACGGCCGCGTGCATTGATAGGCACGTCCGTTGAACACAGAAGAGGCCTGTCCTCTTTCCGTATAGGAGCCCCGTGAGTAGAACACTAGGTGACCCATTCATGTCCTTCCTTATTCCGATATTTCCCTTTAAGCCCAGGATATATGCCGGTTTCCATTCTTGCCATACGGCAGTGGGGCTCCCGGGTCGATCTGGAGGCTCTCAGAGGGACGCATAATACATCGGTCCCCGCCCTGACGCAGAGGTCCCACTGGCCGGAGTAGTTGGCCCCGGATGGGCTCAGGGACCTTCACTGGCGAGAAGGACGGTTTGCTGTCACAGGGTGCGTGTCCAGCTCCATGGCTGTGCTCTGCCTATCTACATCAAGTTGTCGATAGATTCATGCAAACAAGCGCAAGGGATGTTCTCCAAGGTGGTGGTGGCGGTTTTTAGTGGGGACGGGTGTTTCCTTCTTTTTTTGGTTGCTTCATTTCAGTCAGCGCCCATAGGGCTAATCGTAAACGTTCCGAGAGCTTTTCCATCCTCCCCCCCCCCCCCCCCCTCCGATTCCCGCGTCCTTGACTACAGAGGTGCGTGTCTGAGCCGCGGCCGTCCGGATTCGCGCAGTGTGTTCATGGCCCTAGGGATGTGCGTCTGTCCTTTGGCAGCCTGACCCGGTGTCTACATGTCGCCGCGTACCGTCATTGGCTGCCGGCCAGCCTCACGCGTCACGCGCCTAAATATGGCGCGCGCCGCTCAGCTAGCGTTACAGCGCGGGTGAGACGCGCGCCGACCCTCGCGCCAGAGGCGTGCCCAGTGTAACGGCTTAGAGTGGGCGGCACCGCGCTCCTGGGTCTGATCAAAACATGGCCGTCTGCAGCTGATGCATCGTGCCAAATGGAAGGCATGGTGCTTTGCAGCGTTCCTACCACCGGTGTAGCATGAGGGTCGCGTGGGTCGCATTTTACAACCCGGCGAACAACGTGAAATGATGGGTAGCAATTTTTTATTGGAAAGGATGGAAAAGTTTTTAATCTCTAGTGTTTAATTCAGCTCTTCTATGATAAAGGGTTGTCTTGCGCTATTTTCCTGACTTCTGCGGAAAATACGTCACTCTACTTCAAAGTTCTAAAATTCTGGTGGGAAAGCTAACCTACCTAAAGTCTGCAGAACTAGGTTCGCACAAGCTGGTGGAGGGGAATATTTACCAAATAGTGAGCTTTTGTTGTCTAGAACAGACTTTTGCACATAAAAGCACACCTACAGTTACAAGTGCGCTCATTTCATCATATGTGATGCTCACCTCATAGCTTCAGATGTGGAACATTCACTTTAATTTCACATGGGCTTTTGTTTGCAAAAACGAGCATTGTGACAGAGACGAGCATACTTCCAGTTCTCAAATGATGTCACAATATATTTGCACGCGCATAGGTGTAAAAGGTAATATTTGTCCGGTAAACGATAGCTTTTAATTCAGTAGTCTGTATTTCCTTCGCGGACATTTCTGGGGTATCTTTAGAGTGGAGGACCAATCATCGGCTGACCCAGCACTGTTTTCATCAAATTAGAGCGGAACCCATGTCTAATACTCTATATTTTCTAGCTTTTTTCCCTGTACTCACTGTTCGCTAAATTAGCTGATATTTGCATTTTGTTTTGGACTAAACTAACTATTTTCATGATCATTTCTGCAATGCACTAACATATCACTTCTAAGGTTTCAAGCCCTGCTGTTTCTGAGCTTAATGCATATGAACTTGTGCAGCTTATGACGCACCGCCTACGGCAAAGTCACTCAGACATGCATGGCGGCATAGCAATGTCACGCGAGCATCCTGCCTCACTGGCTGTTCTGTGCTCAGGTCAAGAGAATCACGGCTACAAATTATTCATATATGACGACGCAGCGATAGATGTCCCAACGACAGACGGCAATTGGATAACAGCCAATTTTAGCCGCTAATTGCGTGTCTCGGACGTGAACCGCGTTTCGCCATAACTAGCAGAAACATTTGGGCACTTACCTAGATATGACGGAAATGAGGCTGAAAACCGATAACGCAGCAACACAAATTCCAAAAGACGCAAAAAAAGATGTCCTCACGGAAAAATATGCATGAACAGCACGATACAAGATAAAAATTACGCACCTACGTTCGCACGTTGAATTCACGCGCATAAATAAATAATTTCACTATGTGGCGCGTATAAGTACCACAAGTGAGTTGCCGTCCGCCATAGCGGCAAAATTGACGTGACAATTCTGGTGGCGACTTTGGCACCATAACAACGTTTCATGACGTAATTGGTCAATATTTGTTTGCCAATGATTTGTTTTTATTCAGAGCTGTTTGTTTAGAACAGTTTTCAGAGTAGAGCAGGGCGGTGTTTAGAGCACTCTGTGCGGTTGATTTCGCCCCACTCCCCGATGATGGTTTAATTGCCGAAGATGCAGCCTCTCAGTCATTCCCGATACGTCGAATGAAGTCATCATCTCCATTTCTACCCGGCGTGTCCGGTGTAACGGAAGATGCTGTGTCTTAATTTCTGATAGCACTAGGATGTATCTTGCATTGTTTGGGTTGTTGATTTGTCGTATATCAGGTGCTGCGGCTGTCTTGACGTTCATCGGTTTGCTGTAAACCGTGTGCTTTGCATTACGAAAGTAGACGATCCCATGTGAAAATTCGTGAGAACTGACCATGTTGGATCGCGTCAGACGCTGAGTACTACTCTACATGTCGCTCCGCTCTTTTATTAACGGCGCCACCATCACCCGGTTAGAACGTCGTCGAGCCGTCAGTTAATGACCGAAGTAAGGCTATTTACAAAAGGTAGAGTGCTCGTTGTGCATCTACTGACGCACTCGCCCCAGAGCTCCACTAAGTAGGAGCAAAGCTGTCACCGCGACCGGGAAGGGCCGATCCCAGGGAGTCGCTATTGTCAATGACCCGGTCAGACGGGGAGGGAGAGGGGGGAGGGGGGCGAAAGGTGGGCGGGAGGTGGCAACATTGGACACTGCCGCCGCAGCACATACCGCGTGTGCGTACAAGAGGCCCCGGCAGGCCCCGAGAGGCCCTGGCGGCGCCAGCAGCGCCCTGCTGCCAGGGCATCACGCGTTTCAGCCATAACTGACCTCAGCTGGTCACTGGGGACCGTAGCTTACAATGTCGTCTTACAATTGGCGGGATGACCTTTTCATTGGCTTGTATGTCTGAGTCAAAAACAAAAGATGTACGGATATGTATCCTGCATATTCACATGCACGTGTAGATATATATATATATATATATATATATATATATATATATATGTATGTATCAAGTTTTTATATGTAAACGTACGCATACATATACATACATACATTTGTTGGGCTACTTCGCGTGTCATCAATGCATCCGTTAAAATTCGAGTCACTTTCCCAATAGATACAACCCAAGCATCACAGGAGCTTGTGTAAACGGGATGACAAAACATTGCCTATCATGGAAATTTCCGCACGTAGAGCCGATGAAAACAAAGCAAATGTTGTCCAACAGCAATTGCCTTCTTAAGATTGTTGACAAACACATATGCCACACACTCACCAAACCAGCATCGCAACGACAGAGTTCAGTTGACTGACAGTCAGCTGCTCATCGCATGTCTGGAACTCTCCGTCATAACTAACATAGCCATTTTGACAATTATCTAAATATGACATACATGGGGCTGAGAATCGCAGTAAGACTCAAGAGCAGCGCAGTAACCAAAAATGTCAGTTCAAGCAAGAAGATGCCATCACGGACAAACTTGTGGAAACAGCACGAGGCAAGCTCAAAACACACGCACATTACGCTCGTGCGCTGAGTTCACAAGCACAAATCAACAACGCCACCTTGCGGCACGTAGAACTACCACCTGCAAGTCACGTCATCGGCTGCAGTGGCAACTCTGACCTCTGACATCATAAAACCGTCCTGTGACTTAATAAAATCGTGATGTAATGATGACGGCGTAATGACGCAATGATGATCCGATCATGACGTAATGATGATGACATTTAAGGTCTACTAAAGTTGCTACACAAGTCTTTTACATCTCAAACATACCAATAGTTATAAGTGAGCTTTTCCCACCTTGTCTGGTGCATGTCCCAATGTCTTCAAATATGAACCAGTCCCTTTTAATGATGTTTAAGGCAAGTAAAACGATGTCGACTGTTCACGACCAGAGGTGGAGGTGAAATGTGAGATCTAGGTAGTCAAACTGTTTGTTTTTTGGAGTCAAAGGGATGCAAAACTCACCGGTTTCGGAGCACAAAGCTGAAGTTCATTCTACCCTGCCCTGTTTTCAGATGGGCAAACAGCGCTTATTGGTCAGGCCTTGTTTCAGTTCAGTTTAAAGTCAGCGTGAACTCTGTTATTTGGTTTTGCACTAACTATGCAATATCTGCACTACTAGATGTTCAGATTGCATCCGCTACTGATACAACTTGCATGAAGACTTGGGGAGTTCAGGGCGGTTAAACAGCATTCCTTTCGCGCCGAAGATGCGTGAAAGTTTAATCTTTTGGTTGTCCCGCAGGCCGTTTTTCCATAACTTTTTCTTATGTAACCTTTAACTCTCTATTCTTGTATAACTCCGGACGCAAATCGGTTTGAGGAACCAAAAGACGTGATGGACCGTTTCTGAGTGTTTCGGGGAGAGGCATGACCGATACATTCCCTGCTTCCACTACTCCGCAAGTGCGAGTTGAAGTCATACACCCAACATTGCGAGGCTAAACATTTCTTTTCATATGGGGCTGTAGGAAAAAATGTTTTAAGACCTCCATGTTCCTACAACCTTCGCCTCGTGGCGAAGCCAACGGCCTTTGCTCAAGCGCAGCCAAAGATCCGGCAGAAATACTGCCTGTCATCGGACCAGCTGTAACCAGCTTGGTCCCACACAGTTGTAGACACGTCTGACTTACAGTGCGACTCGTCCTTCATTTAGCGCGGCTTTCGCAGTATCGCAGTGCCTGTCATTGCATTAGTATGCCTATCGCATGCGATTATATTGCATTAGCGCAGTGCCTGTCGCTGAAATAGTATGCTTATCGCATACTATTATATGGCATCAGCGCAGAGCCTGTCGCTAAAATAGTATGCTTATCGCATACTATTACATCGCATCAGCGCAATGCCTGTCGTTGAAATAGTATGCATTGAAGCGGAAAACAGCATGCTGAGCCAAGTATCGTGCCTGTTCTTATGTGCTTGCCTGCGGGTATTTTTTCAAAGCCTCACAACATGAACAACTACGTACTTGTCAGAGAATCTCACCCTCAGTAGTCTTTATCCCTTTCAAGAAGCTAACTCATTGATATGTTTGTTGCAGGCTTCGGTCACCTCACCAGTAGCTCAACATGTCCGACGACGAAGAGTACAGGTAAGCAGTCGTCCAATCACTTCGTAATTCATATCAGCATTGTGATTCCGACGTGCGTGCACTGCGCGCGCGTGCGAGCCTTGCCCGCTTGATTTCACTTCATCTTATTGGAAAATGTAAAAGGAAGCTTAACATGCGACCTCACTGACACATAAAAGCAGCAAATGGATTCTATAATTCCAATTATAAGATGGTTTGGTGCTTGTGCAATGTAAAACAATATGGGTTTGAAATTTAATCATGAACGTCCCCTCTACGGTTATAGTGTAAAACCTTAAAACAGTCATTTAATAAGATGTATTTTGGAAAGAGCCTTGGTTACAATCCTTGGCCATAGGATCAAATATAAACTGATGTCTGTAAGTGTAGTATGTAGATGTGAAATTTATATCTACTCCGAGGCCAGCATTGCACGTTGCATAATTCGCTAAAGGGTACCGCTTTAGTCTGATTTCCAAGTATTTCTTCGTTCTAATAGTCACATACTTTGTTTAGATGAGGAGCACATTAGTGCTCATAGGAGCACATTAGTGCTCATCTAGCCACATTCTATTTGAGGTCACCTTGGTTGAAAAGCTGAAAGTCCACTACAGCACGTGCTATTAAATGCCAAAGCCGGCCGTTGCCGTATTTGGGTGACGTCTGCATCCGTCAACGGCGTGCCGTCAGTCGGATCCGGTCACAAACTTTATTGTAACTAAACGCGCAGGCACTTGTGGCTAAGAGCCAACCGCGGTGGCACTGGGCTAATGACGTTCTACGCAGTACGTTCAGATTCAGATTCAGATTTCCACAGGGGGCATAGATATTCAAGGCTGCACACAAGGGGCTAGAAGGTGAGCCCGCTTACACATTGGCAAAATTTACAATAGCTTAATCTCGCCTATAGACTCAAATAAAAACAGGCTTTGTCCAGGCATCTGATTTCTCTTCCGGACAATTCTGAAACCCAAAAATGCCATTTTTCAATAGTTGTCTTCGATGATGAGTGTAACGGACAGGTGCTATATGGAATTTCGTTGCTGGTTGTACACAGCAGCTTAGGTTTCGTGCTCAGCGTAAGAAATATTTTGACGGATGCTGGATTTCCGTTTTCCACTAGCACGTATGAGGAAAACATTTTCTCTCAGAGCGTTTGGATCTGAGTGAACATTTTTGACCGACATGTTTGACGAACTTTCTCACAAACAATCATTCGTACATAAACACGAGTGAAATTTGTAGGAAATAGTTGGCCTGTGCGGCAAGTAGCGGAAACGGCAACGGAAATAGCGTGCGGCAGTGCGGGTTAATGGTGCAATTAAAGATCCCATGCGCCAGGTCCCTTACAAATCGACAAAATTAAAAAAAAACATTTTACTCTGCTGCCTCCAACTGTGACACACCCTCGCCCGAAATATAATTTTCCATTCAGATCATTTTCTAGCTCAGAAATTCCACCTTTCAACATTCTGAGAAACACCTGAAAACCGTCAAATTGCTCTGCCTGCGAGTGCAAGTGTGCGGCCGCGTGCGTCGATGAACACTTGGCATATATGATTGCGCGTTCAACTATATAAGAGCCCAACGTATTGACTAACTGCCATGTTTCTCTTTATGGGCCTCTGGTTTGAAGCACGTAATCCCTTAAAGGCGGCAGAATGCCGGGGGGGGGGGGGGGGAAGTATATGCTTTACAGCGCGGTGTTCAGTGAGGTGCCCTGCACCGTGCCCTGCTGCCCTGTGTTGTGTTGTGTGCGGTGTTCAGTGAGGCGCCCTGTACCGTGCCCTGCTGCCCTGTGTAGTGTTGTGTGCGGTGTTCAGTGAGGCGCCCTGTACCGTGCCCTGCTGCCCTGTGTAGTGTTGTGTGCGGTGTTCAGTGAGGCGCCCTGTACCGTGCCCTGCTGCACTGTGTTGTGTTCTGTGCGGTGCTCAGTGAGGCGCCCTGTACCGTGCCCTGCTGCCCTGTGTAGTGTTGTGTGCGGTGCTCAGTGAGGTGCCCTGTACCGTGCCCTGCTGTCCTGTGTAGTGTTGTGTGCGGTGTTCAGTGAGGCGCCCTGTACCGTGCCCTGCTGTCCTGTGTAGTGTTGTGTGCGGTGCTCAGTGAGGCGCCCTGTACCGTGCCCTGCTGCCGTGTGTAGTGTTGTGTGCGGTGCTCGGTGAGGCGCCCTGTGCCGTGCCCTGATGCCCCGTGTGTAGTGTTGTGTGCGGTGCTCAGTGAGGCGCCCTGTACCGTGCCCTGCTGCCCTGGGTAGTGTTGTGTGCGGTACTCAGTGCGGCGCCCTGTACCGTGCCCTGCTGCCCTGGGTAGTGTTGTGTGCGGTACTCAGTGAGGCGCCCTGTACCGTGCCCTGCTGCCCTGTGTGGTGCCCATTGCGATGCCTTCCCGTCACGCGCGACGCACAGGCCTCCGCGCGGTGCCCTCCGCCGACGGCGCGGTGGCGTCTGGCGCCGCCAGGGCCGGCTATTTCGGGGGTCGGTGGCCGGCCGATCGACGGCGCGGACCGCACATTCCGGCACAGCGAGGCGGCCCCATTCCGGCACTCGCGGCGCCCCGGGGTCAGCGTAAGGGTGCGCCCAGTTCAGCTGGCCGTCTCTGGACGGCCCAGCTCGCCACCGGCGCTAGGCACGCCGACAGCGTGACCGGCATTGGCAGCGACGAAAACAAGACATGAGTCATGAGGGCAGATATCAGGAATACGTTATGTGGTGCTCTTGGGCATGCTTCCTCCTCAGATTTGTGGAGATATGCATTTATTTCACGAGACAGCAATGACAGCAATAGAGACGCATCACATCCGCGCAAATAATAGGTGATATTCTTGTCGTTTGTTGGAGGCGAGCCTCCTGAGCGCCCTCTCATTCCTCCTCTGCGAGATCCGCTCCATAAGATCCTCAATCGAAAGGCGATCGAGGTCTAGCTCGTAGCGACTTCCCTGCCACTGCCGGCTGATCGTGGAAGGTGAGCAGCCAGGGCCGTTCCCACTCTGTGTCTGCATACCGGTTTTCTCGCTGCGAATAGGTGAACAGCCAGACTCGCGGTAGCTCTGCACGTGCATCGCGGTTTCTGACTCTGGATTGTGTTCTTAATGGTGACCGCTCGACTAGTGATGATCCACGAGAAACGGCTGCATGGAACCGTGTTCCCAAAAGAACTAAACTCTGATCCTTCTTTGAGGCGTTCTTGAAGCGACCAGCGAACTCGCGAGGCTTCCAATAACTGTCTTTCCTCTAAATTGCCTCGTTTAGGAACAGGGCACATTTAACCAGATCAACTACCGCATCGCAATCACGTAGCGCTTCAGGCCTTCGACCAGCAGTGCCCCATCGCAGCTGGCCACGCGAAATTTGACGTGCGGTAACGCCAGCAGGATTGCATCATCGTATCAAATCTAAGCGAGATCAGACCGACGGGTTCCCGTTAACGCGTGCAGACGTGCTCCGATCGGCTTAACAAGAGAAGCGCGAAATTCGCAACTTGACATAATTTGCCAAAAGCGTGACGAAAGCGAGTACGTTGCCCGGGGAACAGAAGGTCGCACGAATGGAATCAACACCTTTAGACGCGGAAAAGAACGCGCAATCATATATGCCAAGTGCTCATCGATGCACGCGGCCGCACACTTGCACTCGCAGGCAAAGCAATTTGACGGTTTTCAGGTGTTTCTCAGAATGTTGAAAGGTGGAATTTCTGAGCCAGAAAATGATCTGAATGGAAAATTATATTTCGGACGAGGGTGCGTCACAATTGGAGGCAGCAGAGTAAAATGTTTTTTGTTTATTTTGTCGATTTGTAAGGGACCTGGCGCATGGGATCTTTAATTGCACCATTAACCCGCACTGCCGCTCACGCAATCTGAATCTGAATGTATCGCGTAGACAGCATTGCCCCTCATTCGAATCTGCAGTAGTTCTTAGCCATGACCGCTGTCCCGTGTAGTTGTAAGAGCCCAACAGCATTGGAAATTGTTTTGGTGAACGCTGAAACTGCAGCCAATCCGATGGTATTTGAGGCACGCCAACGTGAACGGATTTCTGAAACCTTGTGTGAAGGTGACGACTAAGACGAAGACTTCGTCGATACGAATATAGTATGCACCGCGTGTTGCAGAAAGAAACCTATCAGATGACTGCTGTAAAAGTCACAGTTGTCAAAAATGTCCATGAAACATCTAGCACAAACGCGTACTTTTCCGTGAATATAACTGACAACACCACTGCTCGAGCTCCAAACGAGCCCTACCATAAGCCGGCCTCGGCCTGTAAATCAAGGGCCGTCAAATAACATACACACATCATCCGACATGAGCCGTGTCACCAAACAAGAGAGCCCATTAGATACAATCCACGGGTTTTCCGTGCGGCTCTGTCCTTAATTCGTAAATGGCTGAGGGGAGGCACCGCCCCTCCCTCCCTCCCTTTCAGTCTGCGTTGTGAAGACGTCGAATCAGGACGAAGCTTAAGCTGTCTTATCAAAATATGTAGCTAACCCGGATCATTACGGTCGGGTGTTTGGTTCAGGGCTTACTCAACAGTCACTGCTTGGTGTGGACGCTGGTCCAGTAACGGGTGCTGTCGCGTTGTGTGTTGTGTGTTGTGTGTGTGTCGTGTTACGGGTGTTGATCGAAGAATTCGAAATAAGTGTCAATAACCACCCCATAGCGCAAGTTTCCAAACGCTGCCCCATTCGGAGGTTATTTTGGAAAAAACCTTCGAAGAGGTCAAAGTGACTCCCACCCCCACCCGAACGCGTGTCGCTGTTCGACAAGCCTATCGCTGCCCGACCTGGATTTCGTCACCGTTCAAGGCCAGTCGGCCCGCTGCCCCATGCAGAGCCAGTCCTCTGCCTCTGTTATAGCGCACATATTGTCGACCTGGATCGCGTCCCGGTTCGTATGCCTGCTCTGAACCGCACCGTCGCCAACAGGACCTTACCTGCACAGCTCCGAGGACGAGGTCGGCGAGGTAGGCTCTCGGAGGCATGCTGTTCACAGCTCCGGTGCCGAGCGCGCGTCCTGGCCTCTAACAGACCGACAGCGCCCGTGGCCCGCCGGACCCCCGGCTCTGCCGGTGGCCGCCTCCGTGGCAGCCCAGAGCGCCGCCGCCGCCTGACAAATCGCCTCACGCTGTGCCGCCTCACACACATGTTGTCAGCACAGCCCACCTCTGCTAACCCGCCCGTTCGTGCGTCCTGGGGCAGGTCAGCCGTCGGAAGCCGCTTCGGGTGTGCAGCGTGCGCGTTCTCCAGGCCTCGACGACGACTGTTGACAGTGTCGGGAGGCTGAAACGCAGCTGCGCTGATGCTCTATCGCAAGGGCGCGCCGGTGGGTGTCGACGCCATGCGATGCCTCTCGTCTACTGACAGCTACCATGTGGAACTAACCGGACCTCTCGTCCTGCCCTGCAGCTCGGAGGAGGAGGAGGAGGAGGATGACGGACAGGTGAGGGCGCCGGCCATCCGCCGCCACCGGCTGCACGTGACTTGCGCTTACCGTAGCGCCAGGGTGGCCACACACTGAACCAACGCAAACCAGCGCCCCTAAAACGGGCACCCGCCCACCGTCAAACGCCCCGCGTCATGCGAGCTTAATGGTAGCTGCTGCTTAATTTTGCGAACGTCGGGTATTGTGATTGGAGCAGCTCCGGTTCAATCATTCACCGCTGGCTGGCGGTTCAGTGCGTGGAATCCTTACCGATTCTCAGACGTCCCGC
Organism: Pollicipes pollicipes; assembly: GCF_011947565.3. Lineage (NCBI taxonomy): Eukaryota > Metazoa > Arthropoda > Thecostraca > Pollicipedomorpha > Pollicipedidae > Pollicipes > Pollicipes pollicipes. Next base: position 8,640,867 of record NW_023596297.1, on the reverse strand, counting down.
CGTCTGTCCTAGCGCCACCGGTTGGCCTGCTATAGCGACGACGTAGACCGTGCGCCCGGTCTAGCCCTACGTGCGGCGGCAAGGGCCGCTCAACCGAGTCATGTCAGAACTAGCCAGTCATCGCCAACCAGCAGCTGTAGCAATGACGTAGTGCCACAAGTTGTGTTGGACGGCCAATGATCGCATTGGGCTCGGCTTTCTCTCCGCACGGCGTGGGTGCGTTAGTGTGATGTGCGCGTACGGTCTGAGGTAGAGCAGAGGTGGGAGAGTGTGCGTGCCGTCTCACCAGCCCGCCTTGTGACATTTCAGGCCCAGAAGGCAGCTGAGGCACGTAGACGTGTGATGGCAGTAAGTGTGGCGTGTCGTTTTACTAACATCTGCCGCAAGCATACTGGATGTTAAAGCGGGTCCACTTATCTGAATCATGTTTCGCGTAAGCTGTTTCTATTTGCAGACCATTTTCTCCGAAAGCTGTTTCAAACTCTAAACAATATCTCGTATATTGTGCAAAGAACTGATCTCCATTGGTGTGGAAGAAGAATGAACCTAATTGGTAATGTCACATGTCAGCGAAAAAGGTACGCAGAGTTGACGGTTCAATCCAAGCGTTTCCTAAGAGTATTTCTATAACTTGATTTCGTTGTGCCTTGATATAACACATAGCGCTGGTTAGTGGCAGCGTGCAGTTTGGGCTTTGGGGATCGTGATCCAATTCTTATCAACATCGGAGTAAGAGGCGCCTGTGTATCGCAGGTATATCGTGTAAAAACCGTTTACTGCTTCTGTAAGGTGTTCATGGATTGAACACGGTGAAAAGTCACGTCCACCCAAATGCATAGAAAGCCGCGGAATCTTTCTTCTCGTCCACGTGGCCTTGTTGCCAGTCTCAATACTCTCTCTTAAGGATCAATAAACTTTGCTAGGTTTTGGCCTTAACGATAAGGACGGGTACCAGCACTTCCAACTGTATTCAGAACCGCATTGCGATCACTAATTTGTCCAGCAAATCAAATTGGTTCAAATCCCTAACTTTTTAAATCCGAGCCAATATTGTATTCTTGTGAAATCTACATCGAATCAACTTTGATCACCTTCAATCTATGAGTGCTGCCAGGGATCGAAAGAAGGACGGCTTTAATGTCTGATAAAAACGAATGACAAGATAAGTCCCAACACTTCTTGCAATTGGTGAGAGCCTAGTTGCATCCAGTGGCGACACACCATATGGCCCAATGCATAAATGCAAAAGCTTAGAAAGATGTATTGCAGGTTGTAAGCCATTTCAGAAAGAGGAACAGCCGCGGCTTTCAAGCACATTGTTGACGTGCTGAATGCTGTAATCCCATAAACTTACAAATAATGGAGTGGTAATGGGCTCCTTTACAGCTGAGCCATTAGATTTCACCAGTTTCTGAAGTTCGAGGCGTTGCAATGTGTTCTGGCTTTGGTTTGTTCACTTTGATTCGCGTCGTGCTGATTTCAGCCATTATTCAGACCCTAGTTTGCTTCATTCACAATCAGAGTCGGCTCCAGTCGTGTCAATTTCACTAAATCACAGCAAGTTGAATCACTTTTCTAAAAGTGAGTGTGATTCGAGTTATGATTCAGCGCTCAAATATTTTGAGTCATGATCTACTCGAATCTATTAAGCTGTTGAAGCGTAAGAATTGGTTCCTGAGGCATCCACTAAGCGAGCTTTCGAAAATTTTCTAGTCATCGGACCCGAGTCCAGGTATGAGGCAGACATGCATCCTGCGGCTATCAAACTACTAACCTGAGTGGCGCTGGTATACGCCACCTACGTATGTGTGGCACGTCATCACATGTCTCCCATGGCTATCTTCACATCATTAGTTTCAGCCCGCGTGACACTTTAAAAACGGTATGTTTAGCATCTAGTGTTTTACCATAGTTATGTAGTCTAGCAGTCAGGCATGCAATGCATACGGAGTTTCAGAACGTTCACAAATGACCTCCCTGCCAACAGTTTTTCGCCCTGCCCTGATGGTCCAACTGAAAGTGTCACAATGCTAAAAAAGATCCGACCTGCTCGATATGTTTTATGCCGTATAAGGCTTGCGTACACAATTGGCCCACGTGTGCATGAAAGTGTGAGTCGCTGGGATCCATTACAGCACGAAAGGGAGGCACTAGATCACTCTGCAATCCATGGGCCAAGAGTCAAAGGTGCAACGATTTAGCAGAACCGTTTCAGCTCTCTGACTGCGTGCATTTAAACGATGCACGCGCTCTGTTGCCTTGTACATGGCTGCTATTGGAGTGCTTCCACGTCTCCCTTGCTTTCATGTGTAGCGTGAGGTGTGAGTAGAGTTGGCATGTTAGAAGCAGCAACAGTTTGTTGCTGCTTGCCAGCGTTAGTTCAAACTTAAAAGCGCTGGGTGACTAACAGTGGATTGCGTGCCCAGATGTGTGCTGGTGTCTTGACTAACAACCATGGGCACTGATCTGTGCCACTGTCCACCATAGGCACGTAGGCTTCGGCGGGAACGTTTCCCTGGACAAACTGTACACTGTGTTGTCAGCGCATTGCCCACAGGCACACGCTTTGAGTACACATAACATTTTCATACTGGGCTGTCACAGCTTCGGTTTTCAACACAACTTTTAACGAATAAAACAGTTAAGACAGTTGAAGCTGTCCACCATCAACATTAGGCCTCAAGAGAGCGTTACCCTGGAGAAATTCTTCACCGTGTTTAAAAAAAAAACGTACACAAGGACACCTATGCAATATCTATACCATTTGCGTACGTGGCCTTAGCAGCTTAAGAACACATAAAATGCTACATAAAATTTTGCAATGGGTCTCTTTCGGACATTGCGAGCAGATCTCCTATGCTGTTCATTGTTTTTTGTTTGCAGGGCATCAAATGATGCATTTGAAATGGGAATTCTGTTCAAACTCATCCTTTTCTTTTGCGTTGTATTCGTTTCGAACATCTACTCATTCAGCGTTCTCATTAGCTACCGATACGCCACATTCATTCATCTATTTTAGTTTATTGCATTCCAACTTGGCAAGCTGCTCATTTGTTCCAAAGCACCTTACGATTGGGCGTGGAGCAAAGCCGACCAGTTTCTTTAAACGCCCTCGAAACAAGCCATTCAATCTAGCTAACAACGACACGAAAGCTGTGCTGACGTAGCTTACTGGAATCATAGGCGGAGAAACAGAAAAGAGCCGAGGTGGACAGGAAGAAGGCTGAAGTCAGGAAACGCCTGGAGGAGACGTCCGCTGCCAAGAAGGCCAAGAAAGGTTTCATGACACCAGAAAGGAAGAAGAAACTCAGGGTAGGCATCTCCCTCTGCATTGGCAGCATTCGCCTTGTTCTCACACGGTCATTATATCTCACTTATCACGGTGCAGGGTAATGTGTGTGGCGCCCATTTGAAGTCAGCCACAGGATGTGTGGCAGACCACTCTGTCAGGGAACGCACACTCTGTCTGACACCCGCACACGGTCAAACACACACACACACACACACACACACACACACACACACACACACACACACACACACACACACACACACACACACACACACACACACACACACACACACACACACACACACACACACACACACACACACACACACACACACACACACACACACACACACGCACACATACGTACACGAACACCCGCACGCACACCCAACCACTCACGCGCACACAATCGCACACCACACACACTCACACGCACGAACACACACGCACACACCCAAACGAACACTACACGCACACCACACGCACAAACCCACACGCACACTACACGCACACCACACGCGCACACACACACACACGCACATACACACACAAACACACTCGTTAAATTATTGCCATCCATGCACATGCAAGGCTGTGCTTTGTAGTATTACACGCTTACATTGCATGCGGTTGGTTCATATAGCCAGGATCGTCTTGACGTGGACAGTCCGACGAATTAGTATGTGATCGTCATTGCAGTGGTGGTGGAGGTTGGCTTCGACCGAATCTCCGAATGAATGTACTTGGCCACAGTGAGTAAGCACACAAAACGACTGTTGTAATGCACTTGTGTGAAATACGCTATGGCATGGGCTTTACTCCCGTTCATTATTCTTAGCTACTACTGCGGAAAAAGGCCGCCGAAGAGCTGAAGAAGGAACAGGAAGTTAAGGCCGAGGAGAGAAGGCGAATAATTATTGAACGATGCGGTCAGCGGAAGAACACAGATGACGCCAGTGAAGGTAAAAGTCCGTCAGTTGTGCGCCTGAACAGCTGCAAATGAATATGTATTTTACTGACAATGCCAGTATATCATAAAGTTCACGTGCAAAACCTTGTATTTTTTAACTGATTTCCTAGTGAAGCATGCTACTATTCAGTTTCACGGGGGGGGAGGCTGTTCTTGATGTTATGCAGTGGAGTCCGTTTTGCATCGCAGGTCCACTGCCGGTTGGTCTCGTCCTTCACATGGTCCCAATATTGCTGCGTGTAAAAGGAACTCTATGTTGGAAAGTGTTGCCATATATTCTTTTCTGCGTGCATCTGCGGTCAGAAATCTCACCTCGGGGCTGAAGCATACCTATATTGTCGTATGCAAACCAAACTCATACTAAATTAGAAGGTCAATGGGACAGCATGTGACAATGTATGGAACCCAACAGCATTACACTAAAGATTAAACGAGTCGGCTCAGATGTCCCCTCAGATAAGCTATTTTTCCTATGTTTGGTCTTGATCCATCGGCTACGGGCTTACATTTCCCAGTTTCAAGCCGCCCAAACCTTAGGTACGTATACGATTTGTAAAAAACGACGCTGTTTTTAAAATAGTAAAATGATTTGCCTAATTTTCACGTGTCTGGGATGAAAACGTCTCGCCTTGTTGGTGATGAGCTCAGAGGGTGCCAGTGGTCTATTCCACCATGTATTGACAGGGGCATGACAGCCCTATACTTCGGATGTTAAATTACTTAAGCAATTCTGGGACTATAAATTCTCTAAGTTTGTGTGTACAATTCGTCAGAGAAATCAGAGCCACGGTCATAGAGCTGTAGCCTCGGCATTTCTAAAATGTCACCAAACAAGGGGTCTCTAGGGGCTTGCAAAATGATTAAGAAATTAAAGTTTTTGGCGCGCAGCTTTGCGTAGCTGAACCTACAACGACCCACCCCATTTGTTATTGCAATATTTGTAACCAGATGCATTTGGAGATTGTTTGCTACGATCTAATGTCACACGCCTACTTTCAAGCTCCGGGACGCTTCAACAATATGTTCAAAAATGCAAAAATCAGGAGGCAACCTGTCCGTGAGAAAATAACGAATGGTTTGCTTTTAATGCTACTGATTTTCTTTGTACGTTCGCGATGCAATACCAATTCCACTTTTAATGCTGCCGATTAAATGCTACCTATGAACTGAAAGTTAATGAAGAAGATTATGACCTACAACTCGCTGGTAAATGTTAACATTAAGACAACTAAACGTTTCAGAACAAGCACTTACCTGATGTGTCTGCAAAGATCCTGCTTAGCGAGTGCTCGTTTAAAAGGAAGTGTCCCGGTGGCACAAGATCAAGTCTGGTGCTGGCCGGCTATTTTTCCAATCAACAGTTCTTTCGCTTTTGGTAATTCATATTGCAATGGATGTGATATGTCATAAGAAATGGAACAAGAAGTTGCGCACCTCAGCTTTCAACAGTGCATTGTGTTTACATGACTGTATTTAGAGGCAGATTGGGAGAATGTTAGCCTTTGCCCGATGGAGCGCTTTTTACGCCCTCACCCAACGAGGGCGGTGGGTGAGCTGACAGCCACCCCGCCCCGCCCGACAAGGGAGGAGGGGTGACAGTCCCCCCTCCGCCCCGCCCGACGAAAAGGGGTCTGACAGTCACCCCGTCCACTGACTTTTGAACTAAGACCGGTAAAGAATCGAAATAGAAGCCAGCGTACTGTTTGTTGTCTAAGCCCTCTCGTCTTTTTGTTTTCGTTTTCACCATATCGTTTTTTGTTCTTTGTCAACAAGGGACCTTCAGGGCCATCATAATAATCAGGAAAGGATCGTGTCGACGATGAGCCCACATGTTCTCGCCCACATAATTTTCAACCTTTGAAAGAATAAAAAAGAAGTTATGTAGGCATCAGTGCACTTCTTGGTTTGTTTCAATCCTGGAAATGGCCGTATTTTTGTCTGCTTTTTATTATTTAACTTTACTGCACTCAGAAAGACACGATAACAGTGACACGGTAGACCTAACCCCCATATGACAAGACATGATGTACTCATTATAACATTGTGGGAATAGATGTTGCTCAGCCATTTACTTTCTTCACTGAGAAGTGCCCCCCCAAATTGCAACGTATTTACATACCTTGCGTGCTACATTTTTGTGACGCTGCCCATGCTTTGCATGGGGCTACAGCATGGCAAAATTCCATCTCATTCCCACATGAATGCCTCAGATTTACAGCATCAAAAGCATGATCAACATGCTTGTTACACAACACTGCAGTTTTACTGCCATGAGAGTGTGGTTAGCACCATAATACGTCACACTAAACTTTGATCCACGGTTGTGAAAGAAACATAGTCTTTCTGGGGTGCTCTTTAATTCAGTCAGTCCAATAGCAGTGAGAGTCACACGACCCTATTTTAATTTTCCAGATATCTTCATATCGGAACTAAGTGGGGCCCACATATTTAGCACACGAATCCGATGTCTCATGGTCGTACAAAACACTTGTTTTAAAAACAGCTCACGCTGAGATTAGACGCCGCTGGTTTTACTAATGCGCTTCCATCAACCCTGCCGTATGGGTGTAACTGCAAACCTTGCGCAGAGGGGGAGGGGGGGGGGGAGCGAGGACATGTTCCTTCCTAGTTGGCCTGCTGATTTATGGGGGAGAAAACGTCGTCGAAAACAAAATGGTCGGCATGCGGCACTTACCTCTGCATCGCCAAGTCTCTTTTTAGGATGAACGTTTGAACGAATCAGAAATCACTTAAAGCACAAGGTTTCACGGCAGGTTGAAAATGTTTATATTGTCATATAAAGCGATTCTCGCACACATTCAAGCTAATGATCTCCGTTTACCGCAAAACGGGGCAATATCAGCCTCGCATGCCGAAAATGAAGCGATCATTACGAGAATAATGCAAAGTTTATGCGCTTTGCTTTTGCTCAATGAGTGATATTGTTCTCCATGTTAACATTTTAAACTTAACATCCTTTGCCAACTTGAAAAATCTCACGTCATGTTAGGCCATAGGGTCATTACTTTAAAATGAGCATCAAAAAACATTTTGAAATAACCAACAGATGCTGAGAACCATTGCGATCTGATGGACATAAAATTTTGCACCACTCGAGTAACTCGTGGTGGTTTCCCCCAAGAGGCATTCCGGCTTGGTGGGGTTTCAAACATGCCTGAGACAAGCCCTTTCACCGCTTATTTAATCATTTTTGAAAACAATCACAGTGATATCAGCCATAGCATGATGGTAATAATGACAGTGAAGTCATGACATGAAATTATTCATGGGATGAGAGGATTCCATATTATGATCCTAAATCGAACATGACGCAAAGGATATTGTCTCGGCTCTCTCGGTTGTAGATTTGTCGTAGAGCATCCCTCCTGTAAAAAGAACTTTGATATGGACATCCGCCTCTAGCATAGAAAACATAAAGATAGTTAATAGATGTAGACAATTATCGCCAATTTTTACCGATAGCGTATTCAATATAGCACATCTGTTGATGAACATCGCTGTGACTGTGCTTCACTGGTAGAGTGAGACCCAGTAATCTAGTCAAATTAGTCCGCCGCATCTAGCTCATCGTAGTTTCTGATCGTCTAGCTCAGCGTAGTAAGTGAGCTAGATGGGGCCATCTAGATGTGGCCATCATCTACAGCCATGGAAAACCAGCTGCCGGCCTGATTGCCGTTAACGGAGCATCACGGCGCTGGCCTGAAGCCCAGCGGCTCTGTGGTTGTTTGCAGTCTTTAAAAGTCGAAGAGCTGGCTTTTCGAGAGAGTTTAATCGTCATTTACATTCCCTTACATCAGCTGGTTTTCTGGTCGTGCTTTTGCCTGCTAGATGATCGCTGGTTATTGTTGTTGTTGATAGTAGTTGTGCATGCCCCATTTCTAGCCGAGGTTACCCAGCTGTACCAAGTGTACCGGACATGGATTGAAAGGCTAGAGGATCAGAGGCGGAGAAAGATCACCAGGTCGGTAGCTGACTAATCCCTGTTGCTGCTCGACGTGACTTTAACACTCTGCTTGCCAAATCATGCTGTCTACATGACGCCGGCAAGAACCTCTTATGTTCCTGTCTACACAGCTGAATAATGCCGTGTATGTCCAAATTCAATCGGTCGTGTTCTTCACCTAGCAGTGTCCCCCGCCTCCCTGCCTCTGTTAACGGCAGTGTGCCTTCGAGAATATTCACAGCTCTTTCCTATTACGCTGCTGCTTAACCGCGTGTTTGTGAAATGCGCCATTAACGAGATGTGTTTGCGTTTCTAAAACGTGGCGCTGTGTAATATGATTAATAATCGTTAGCTGTGCCTTGCTATTCTTTCGCCACAGTGAAGCTTCAAGCGTTTTGCAAAGAGTATCATGCGCACGTTTTGCAGTCGTGATGCACTCAGCACGATTGGGTCAAAACTGCTAGAAAGCTGCTGTAAAGCTGCTGTTATGAAACAACGGTATCCTGAGGTGTCCACCCAAAAATGTCTGCGGATGCTTGGCAACGGGCCAAGAACGCTCGTGCAAATGTTCCGCTGCCAGTCACAGTGCCATTCACAAGTGTTGTCTTTTGTAGAGGACCTCATCGCCATATGCAAGGATTACCATGACCGTGTCTACTTGTGCGAGTCGCAAAAGTGGGACTTGGAGCACGAAGTCCTTCGCCTCGGCGTGGAGGTTAGTGAACCCGGAGTCCTGGGGCGCGGGCATCCTGCTTGGTGAGGCCTGCGCTCCGACCATGGCTTGTGCGGCTCTGTTGCCGGTGGCCCGTACGCGTATGCCAGGTGCAATATGGCAGCTATCCGCGCAGCGTTTGCCAGCTCCGCTGTCTGCCCGGGCTTTTAAAACGCCACTCGCAGGGCCCTGTCGAGACTCAGCCCAGAGCTGCCCCGCGCCCTTGACAGTCGGCGGCCGGCGGCGGGGGCCACAGACTGGACCCGCCGGCTGCCCCAGCCCGTCACAGCGCTGCTAGTGTGAGAGCGTTGCAGCGCGCCGCCCGCCGGCGCCGGCAGACGCTCAACCGGAGACCCCCGTGAGGGAGGTGTGGCCGGCCAGGACTTGACGCCTTCCGTCTGCCGGTGCCGGTGGGGTCGGCGAAACTCGCCGTCCGCGCCGAGCGGTCGGCGACTCCAGCCTCTCCCCAACCCGTACCCGCCTCCCACATGCGTGCAGTTGTCTGGCGCTCGCATACAGAGCTCTAGACGGCTCGGACGCCGGCACGCAATGACTAGGGGCCGAATTAGTCCGAGCGGGGCAGAGCTCTGCGTGATGAGAGGAACCCGGCCACCCCATCTGTGAGTAGTGGGGGAGGGGCTGGGGCGTGGTCTGTTGCGGGAGTGGCCTCAAGCAGCTAGCCAGCCCCGAGGCACGCTTTCGCCATGATGTCACCGGACCCTTGTCTGACGCTTGGCGCCTGACGCCTTTGGCAGCCGCCGTGGCAGCAAGTGTTTTGAAATAGCTTTGCGACGCGGGCGGCCACGGCGCCGTGGGGGCGGCTCGCCGGAAGAAGGGCGGTGCAGCCGCGGTGCTCCTGTCACACACGGAATAATGTTAAATAGGATGTTTGCTGAGGCCGCTCAACTTCATCTGATAGTAAGCCATTCGAAAAGCCAGTCGCATTGTGATGCCTTTCAGATTTATACAATGAAATCGCTCATAAGGTGTTGACTTCAACCAGCCAACGGCACATCCATATTTTGTAGCAGAAGATATTGGTGTGGCTGGCAATGTTGAAAATGGTCTGTCAGTCCAAATTGTTAGCGGTACGCAAAGAAATACGTGTTGTGCACAGTAAAGTTGTTGAGACTTCAATAAAGCTTACTGTTCGTCCTTGCGTGATCAAGTTTCCGATGGTGTGGTCTCCGTTCGGTCATAATCTGAAGGCACGGCGTCTTATTATTATGTAGCAACGTATCGAAATAAAATATCAATACTGCTCTCAGTAATAGCACTTCTGCAAGATTTCGATTTCTCTGTGGAAACTGGCTTAGGGTCATAGTCCTTGTAAGTGAACTTTCACTGTGAAGCGCCATCAATTTGGGATTTTCTTGACCTGTCTGTTAACGGGGCTCTCCGACCCTGTGCACTAAATGTTCTTGTCTTTCAGATCAACGAGCTCAACATCTCCGTCAACGACCTTCGCGGCAAATTGTGAGTGCTTTTATATGCGTGGTAAGCGCTGTATCCCCTTCCTCATTTCGTTATGAGGCTCGTTTAAAGGGACTCGCTCATTGATTTTTTCTTCGCGTCGCTTTTAATTTGCCTCAACCAGATTCCCATACCTCATCATATTTCCCTTGGATGGGAAGGCTCGTGGAATGAAAGCAGTGTTAGCGTTTTCTAACAACATGCATTATTTATTTTTAGTATCAAGCCAACCCTGAAGAAGGTGTCGAAATACGAAAACAAATTCGCCAAGCTGCAGAAGAAGGCGGCTGAATTCAATTTCAGAAACCAGCTGAAACAGGTCAAGAAGAAGGAATTCACACTCGAGGACGAAGAGAAAGACGTAAGGACAGTTGCTGCAGCGCCGCCCTCCTCCGTTTATAACTAACACAACTTCGTTTACAAATAGTTACAGTTGTTGCCACATAGGCTACGGTGGCTGCAAGAATAATTCTCTAGAAATGGCAAAATGCTGGTTTGACAGCGTTGAAACGATTGTGAGCGCTTTTGTTTCAACCAGCGCCCGGCCGGGGGAGTTGTCTCCCCCGATGGTTTTTTCGAGCACAGGTCAAGAACGTACGCTTGTAGCAACACGAAATTTTCAGTGCCTGTTTATTTATCAAGTTAACATCATTTGTGCAAATCTGAAGCCTTGATTTACCAAGGCCAGTAACCAAAGTCAGCTTAAAGGGGTCAACTCTGAAAAACTTAAATGTCATTTTTTGGGTCATTTGTCATTGTTTAAACTTGCCACAGTAATAGAACATAATACTGCATACAGCTTATATCTTTCATATCTTTCGAAACAAGCGAGTTCAGCGACCTGAAGTAAGGCCAGCTTTTTTATCATTCCTGAGATCATGCAAATTTGTACCTATTTTTTATAGTTTTGGTATTTGTATATACGGAACAGGGTACTAACTGACATACACAACCATAATTTGACCACAGAGCACATGACCTTGGCCCAGGTCATGACCTTCCTCAATGGGCGCCTTTTACAAACTACATGCTTAGCTTGAAATATGCAGTTTTATTCCTTGGGCGCCAAATTCGAATACTCTAGTGAAAACGTGTTTTGATCTAATTCTTATTCATAATGAGTTGACAGTAGGTTACGTGAAAACATGCAAGGTCATTTTAGGTCATCCAAGTCATGTTTTCAGTAGCGGGGAGGCTAGTTAAACGAGTGCGACGCGTATAATCACCTCCTTATCGTGATTATGAAGCTAATGACGTATCATTTTATGCACATACGTGCCTACCCTCGGTCTGTTACAGATTGCCTAGCATTGAAGGTACTATGTGTAATGTTTGCAACAGCTGCGCAGTCCTGAGTACCTGTACATATACATCGCACTATTTCTGACCACAGAAAGTGTTGCACCGGTCACATAGACCAAGTTAGCGCTTCAGTTTATTCATTTGGATGTTTCATAAACTTGGCCTAAGTTGACATCATTTGGCTTCTTCGTCAACTCAAAATGAAATTTTGTGTCTCAAACGCTTTTTTCCAAGACCTGCACCTGATAAACCAACTTAGTCAAAACACGTGAAAAAGCATCGTTTATTATAGGCTACTGGCTTACCGATTTTGAACGGTGACCAGATTTGACCTGACCCTTGGAGAAATAGAAACGGTTGGAATGGACTCTGCACGGTCTCAATGCTTATTTACATGCTCTTAATATCTTGATGAGTTAACATAGGCTTTAATTGCATCTATTAGAACGGCCGTCTTTTGCCTTTCATGACCCCTGGTGACTTCCCAATTGACCTAAGACCTAAAATCTCGTGTGCATTCTTCATAATTTCACGAGACCTCCACAAACACATTTTGTTTTTCCCATACGGCGTTTGGAAACTGGATATCTCATGGGGAAGTCAACTCCAACCCCCTCCCCCCCCGGCGGGCGACGCTCCGACTGGGCGCAGGTTTAAGATCCACTCACTTTGAGACATTCCGCACAGCCAGCATTCGGCCAGGCTTCCAAATCTTTTTTTTAAGTAGCGGCCCTGGCCGGTCGCTGATTGGTCTAGATTGCATCCAAGATGTGTCATCAGTCACAGTTGGTGGAACGTTTCCCGCGATAGATATGATGTAAACGGTGCTAGTCATCCCTATCTTTTAACGAGCAAATTTTTAAAAACTATGCTAGATGCCATTGTCAGTCCCATCTCTCAAAACGAGTAACATTTGCTATATACATCCACTTCCTATATGACATGCCGCTGCATGCTTTTACGGCGCTCAAGCGTAAGTTGTCACAGTTCTGGGCATGTCGGTTTGGACAAGACGTTGCTTGTACCAAACTAGGAGAAGACCATGTTCTGATATTTCTTACGGGAGCAGGACCCTTTTTGGTTTCTTGTTTTGTAACACTGTAAATGGTCGCAATTATGCATGCGGCCATTTACATAATGGGTGCGCGAGTAAATGCATTTATTTATTCTGACCATCACGTAATAAGCCTCGCCAATTTAGCGTTTCATGGCCGCCTTCTCCGCCACACATCACCTCATACCCTGAGCTTGATGTTTTGCTAAATGTATAGAATTAATTTCTATCCGTCCGACTTATCAGACCTGCTATTTTTATCAGGGAATATTAAAAAAGTGGCTGGCATTTCAGTAGATACAGGCCCAAAGCCTACCAGGGTCCGAGGATCAAACTATTTTCGAGTTTTGTAATGACATCAATACCGTATTATATTTCGTCCACTCCACCTATAAAACACATGTCGAGTCTGCGTACCCTCCCAACTCGCATGGCGACAGTCGTGGCGTGTCGCTCGTGTACACGGATGCCGACAGCTCCCGCAGGAGCCATAGCCAGCGTCTGCGAACAGTTAACACCGGACAGCGACTGTAAATAGCAGCTGTGCACGCAGCTCTCCGGCGGGCGTCGCGCTGGCGGGCTTGTGGGGCGCGCCCTGCCGACCGTGACGCCCGGCCCGGCGCGTCGGTCAGGAATAGCCACTGGCCATCGGCCAGCGACGTCGCGACCGCCGCCGGCGCTGGTGTCACGCTACGCCGGTGAACACCAGCCCGCTGTCAGGTCAAGGAGAAGGCGGTGTGGCGGCAGAAGGAGCCGTGCTCGCACCCCGTCCTCTGTCCGCTGTCCACGTCCCCGAGGCCGCCGCCCGTGGTGGGGGGTAGCGCCGGCGAGGCGGCGCTCCTGTGGCACGTCCGGGCCTTCTCGGCCGGTGAGGAACGCCGCCGCCGCCGCCGCCTTGTCCCTGCTTGGGTCACTGCACGATGAGTCGGGTCGCGCCCAGAGCCGCTTTTGATCATAAGTCACGGCTTGATTTTGCAGGGGACCGCAGTTTCCCGGGATGCACTGAGGCTAAGGCAAAGCAGATCAGTGTTGAAAGGTCTGCAGATGACCGGAGATGAACGCAGGACATGGTGGCTAGTCCTGTTGCAACGCGGAGCATGTAACATGTGGCGTATCATGAAGTAAAATACCACGACGTGACTTATTGGCACGCATATCTGACCGTCATTTATCTGTATACTTACTGATAACGAGATCAAAATGCCGTTGATTGATGCTTACTGATAACAAGATCAAAATGCCGTTGATTGATACTTACTGATGACGAGAGCAAAATGCCGTTAATTGATACTGATGACGAGATCAAAATGCCGTTGATTTGTGTATCTTGTAGACTGATACATGCACTTCCATTGCAACGTGGTAAATTTTGAGGTAACAAATAGCGATACGGTGCAAGAATTGTCTTTGCCCCCAGAGAACAAGTGCCTTTGTTACCTTTGTCTCTGCATGCACGCGTTCAAAGGCAACCGTCGAAGCTCTCGACCAATGACAGGTAACGGCGCGGAGGATGGCCATCGTTGTAAAATCAGGCGCGTGCTGAAAACAACGTTTGTGTATAATAGCGTGACTCCTTTCAAAACCAGCCAAGGTCACAGACCGCTGTTGACCACTGCTGACCCCGGCTGACTTTTGTAGATTGCGCCATGTCAGAGGTAATTAAGAGTGCTGTTTCTAAGTTTTAAGAGCGTTTCATAGGTATTTAGGTGCAACTGTCACATCTACTACCTTTCCTTTCGAAGGCTTTTATGTTATTCAGGCCCCAGGCACCTGCCACCTGCCGCATGCAAGAGTGGGGAGAGTGTAAATATAAATAGATGGGTAATATATACTTCAATGATCGACTACCAAATCGCAAGCCTACAAAGACTAAAACACACATGTTTGACACCTGAAAGGTTCGTGTTACTGGTTCTGTCCTATCATGCGAAACTCAATGAACAGCATGATATTATATATATATATATATATATATATATATATATATATATATATATATATATATATATAGGCGTCCGCAACCTGGTAGTCCTTTCAGGTCCATATACCAGTTACATAGGTTACATCCGTCTTTATTGCGTTGCGTCATGCCCGGGCCGAACGGCTCATCGCTGAATGATGAAATTTGGACACGACGCGCCGGCGCTCGAGGCGGTTTTCCGCGGGTAGCTCGCGAACCGCTGCTATCTGGGGTTGGCTGCGAAACGGTTTTGCACCGGAGGCAAAATGTGACCCACGATAAAGCCGACGAGCAGAAGTTCGAAACCGTGGCCACATCTCGGTAACCAGGTGCTGGATCGGTCAGAAATTGGGATCGTTTGACTGACAATTGATTGAGAATCGCACCATATAACGTAGGCGATTGTACATGCTGAAAGCTAGAGCAGTCAATGTGGATTTGAACGTTTTTGACACTTTCACGTCTTGTGCCACAACTCGGCAGCCAGACAAGGTGGAGGCGCGAGTCTAACTTCATAGCGTCGACCAGCGTACCGCCTGCAAGTAAGGTGACTGACACGAAGTTCTGCGACGCACAGTTGTACCAGTAATCGTCGGACGAGCCGAGAATGTCAGCATATCAAAAACGTTTCGAATACAACCCACTGTCGTCAAAACTATAGCCAAGGTCGTGACAAAGTTCACAATGCCGCATGCACAGATTCATTGCTTGCATTTACCACATATTCATTCGTCATTCCGTGCACAATCCCGTCCAAGCATCAACTCTGCCCAAAGAGATGCAATACCACATTATTGCGCCGTCAAAATGTCACCGGTTGATCGCTCAGTCGCCGCTAGCAAGTCTTTAAAGTAAAACAACCAAAAGTGCACGTGCCGAATGCATTTTGTTATTAATTGTATGATACGTTCATTCATTCATTCGATGCGACGAACAGGGTGAGCAAAAGTGAGCATCGAATGCGTTGTTGGAGCCATTCCTTTGATAGATATTAGAGAAACCAACGCATAACAAGCTACGAATAATTTGCAATGCGTGCAATAACAGGATCCAGGAAATGCAGTCAGCTTTCAGCGAAGCATACTGTTACGGAAAAATAGCCATTACAATGTCTTGAGTGGGTATGCTTTGGAGTCACTGCAGAGTCATAGTAAGCGGATCGTGGGCTTATTGCATAGAAACACCTCAAATAATGTTTTTACATGACCTCTTTTATTACTTCGGTGTGCTTAATCACCTTCGAAGTATGGCTATGTAGGACGAAATCGGTAGGTGTATGTCAGTTATCATCCCGGGCTCAAATTAAGGTAGCACAGAAGCATGCTGAACGTAAATTAAATTTCAAAAAGTGGGAGCCAGTTAACTTTACTGGCCTCCCAACTTAAAAAGCTGGCGGACATGGCCTCTTGCCCCCTCCCCCTCCACCTCATTCCTACACCCATAACCAGTTGGTTTAAAACCTTAATTCTGCGCATCGTTGGCATCCTTTTAGGGCAAGTGGCTGAAAAGTGTTCACTTTGTGGCTCTAGCTCAGTTCATGGCCAAACAACAGTGAAGGATGTTATCACCCTCAACTTGCCTTACAAAGTTCACCCCTTTCTTGGGTTTTCTGTAACCGGTACGCCAAAAAGGGCTTCTAAATAGGACTCAGCGCGTAAAATTATCTGACATTTCACAAGATCAGCCATTTGGTTAAATCATCGGGGGGTTTTGAAATTGACTGGCCCGCTGTGCACTGTCACGCCGCCACCCACCGCCTCCACGCGCAACATCCTACTAGCGCGCGACGGTCGTTGCCGACTAAAATGTATACTGTTTCAACAGCAGTCTGTTAGCTGAACATTGCGGAGACAAAGCGCAACGCCAACGCCCGTAAGCTGAGGGCACAGAGGCAGCGTGTGGGAGGTGAGCTTTTGCAACGGCAACGGCTCCCACGGATCTCACACTCTGACTCCCCGCACGGCTCGAGCTCTGGCACCTCGTCACAACGCTGCTTCACATACCTCGTTTGTTGTCTCTCCGTGGATTCGGGGACGTGCGCACTTAGAAGCCCCCGGATACACGTGGCATCCCTTATCGAATTGAGTACATGTATTGACGTGGCTGATGTACGTGACTAAACGTCAACAGTAAAAATTTCAAGAATGCGCGCAAAATAGAAAGATCGAGAACATGTAATACTATTTTTGGCGCGTAAGGAATCGTGTGAGCCAGCGGCGCGCTCGCGTCGGTTTTCAGGGGAAATCTTTAAATCGCGCCCTCCGCAGCGAAGTCCTGCGCACGCCCAGTCGTGGATCCACCGCCCTCTGGTACTAATTTCCCACCGCTGGTAGTTGCTGTTTTATCCACACCGCGGGCGTCTAACTGACCAGCACACTTGTCCTTTTTCACAGACTGTCGTCATCGAGCGAATATTTAGTTTCCACAACTTCGTTGATTTACAACCCGGATGTTCCAGTGGAGATTTGGTTTCTGGCCGTACCTTTACCTACAATGTGTTGCTTGCCTAGTGCCCATTCCTTACAAACTGTTCCACAGCAGCTGTTCGTCGCTGTCTCAACGGTATGCAAACGTGCAAAACATATCCCCACTGCCAAGTGTGGCCGCCGGTCCCCCGGATTGAAATCATTGAGCTTTGCCAAGCCCTCTTCGCCAAGGCGCCGGTGACGACTACTTCCGTTGCAGGCCGGCAAGCCGGACTGGGCCCCGAAACACGACGAGGAGAAGCAGGTGACCTAACTGGTGTCGCGAGCCGAGCAGCCGCGCGCTGATCGATGACAGCTTTCCATTGCCAGCGGCATGCACATGCTTTTGCAGCAGAGCTCACGGTGGCCCTGGCGTCCTGGCGTAAAGGACGTGGTGTGCTAGTGTGTAGAGGAGTAGAGGAGGGGAACTGAGGTCCAAGTTCAGGTGCTCAAGCGTCAGGATAAGTAGTTCAGTTTTCGCAAGAAGTGTCGTTATCTGGTGCGACCAAGCCTCTTTGGCAGGCCCTTTGAATGCTGTGTTTAACAGGGCGGTAGTTGCAGGTACGTTCTTGATTGCAAGTGTCGATCCAGTAGAACAGTTAGTGGAATCGTATTTTGGTGGTGCCAGTCTGGTGGGCGTGCATCTTTTCTCGCATGTTGAGGATCTCCTAATTCAAGCGTGATCGTGCCTGCACTATGATGATACACACGGAAAACTCTACCGTAGTTTGTAGCTTAGGGAGAATTCGTGAGTAGCAACCTGGTCTGACTAGCAAATGTCGCACCTAGCCGGAACTCGAAGGAACGATCCTGTTCTGACCGTAGCAGCTGTCGTATCCAATTGGAACTCAAGGGAACGATCCTGTTATGACCGTAGCAGCTGTCGCATCAAGTCGGAACTCAAAGGAGCGATCTTGTTCTGACCGTAGCAGCTGTCGCATCTAGTCGGAACTCGAAGGAACGATCTTGTTCTGACCGTAGCAGCTGTCGCATCTAGTCAGAACTCGAAGGAGCGATCTTGTCCTGACCGTAGCAGCTGTCGCATCTAGTCGGGACTCCAAGAAACGACCCGACCTTTGTCTGAGGTACGTCAATGAAACCGAAGTGTGACGGAGTTCGTGTTAATTTTTGTTCAGCTTATGGAGCGAAGCCTTTCAAATGTAAGTGTACTGCAATTTAAACCCAGCTCTGTTTTTGTTATGTTTTGTCTCTTGTTCAAGAACAATGCATTTTACTTGTGGGTGCAGATACATCATGGTGACAGTAAAGTTGATGCACCTCGAGGATATTTTGATGCTTTGTACAAAATTGGACGGTGTCAACCATCTGCAAAACTATCACTCGGTGACGGCCTGAATCCGTTCATAACTTGAGAAATTGGTGAGCCTAGCAGCGATCCTGTCTAAAACTGGCTTACTAATTTGCTTTAAAGGAAATATACCAAAGAAGCACTGCAAGGTCACTATGCTGTCAACAGTGGCACGTAACAATGTAAATCAACGTGACGTTCAATAGAGCAATTTTGATCCGATTTTGTGCGCGGCCGATTGATGTCCGCGTCTTTTATAGCGCCAGGTCGTTTGCGGCTGGCCGGTTTTTGGGGTCGGTAGTCGCCCAACCGGCTAACTGTTTTCCTAATCAGATAGTGACCATGATGACAATCAGAATCGTTTCAAAATCAGTGTTGCTATTAGGTGGTGGGTGAAAAATTCAGCTTCAATCTTTGAAAATATGATCAGGCCAATTGTTTATTCAAAGATCTCATGAACAAAGCTGATTTCCCGAGATCTTTGTTAAGTGTCTCAAGGTCTGCCAGTCCTTGACCTTTTCCCAAGGCCTCAGCAGACAGGGCAATAACCACCGGATTGTTCGGATAGCATCTCGCTATTCTGCAACAGAAGTAAATGGTGGAACGTTTCCATCAGAAGTCATAGCAATTATGACTTCTTCATTTCGGCGAGGGTGGGCTAGATATATTTTTCAGCGCTGTGTGTTTAGACTTCATCATCTTGACAATAATCCACCTCCGGACGCTACGAGGTACTGGTCACGGGAGTGACACCGGTTAAACGACGCTATGACGTCATTAAAGCAAATAGCTGCAGCCCGTGACTAGGAGACCTAGCCTCACCTAGCCGCAGCCCGTGACTAGGTGACCTAGCATCACCTAGCCGCAGCCCGTGACTAGGTGACCTAGCCTCACCTAGCCGCAGCCCGTGACTAGGTGACCTAGCCTCACCTAGCCGCAGCCCGTGGCTAGGTGACCCAGGGCTGCTTTGCCACTGATCAGCACGGCTTAACCGTGGTTGTCACTGAGCTGATCTGTGCTGGTCTGTGGAGGGAGAGGACCCCGACTGTCTGCACCGGGCCCCGAGAGCAGGAGAGGACATAAACCACAGTGAAGGGCTGTTGGCGCGTGCGGAGGCCGACTCTGTGGGCTGACGGCTCTTCTCGCTACCGCAGGAGGGCGAGGAGGGCGAGGAGGGTCAGGCAGAGGCGGCACCGGCGGAAGGTAGGTGCCACCCCATCCGCTCGACGAACGGCAGCAATCCACCGTCAGACGTGATAGAACTGCGTAGTGCTTCTTTTACATGATTGCTACTTTTAACTCACTTAACTGATTCAACGCGAACTGGAAATGCATGCCCCATGCCGGAAGATGGGGTGCTAATAGTTAGTCCAAAGGAAACGAAAGAAAAAAACTGCAAGAGCATCGCTATCGGTTGACGACCATTTTCGACCCTTTCCCGACAGCTCAAGGTCATATCCGTCCACGTTTAGTTATGCTTTGACATCGCCGATGGTTCTTGTTAGTTTCCAACTTAATGACAGATTACACGAGCCACGCAGCGCCAGGGCCGACAGAACGCCCCACAAATAGCACCGCGGTCCCGTCCGAGATCATGTCAGCTCCAAACAGCTGGCACTAAGTGGAGCTAAATATGCCGCAGCGTCGACGGACGCTGCGCCGGCCGAGACGCCGGCCGCGGACGCCGTTGACACCCCGTCGGCCGAGGCGGCGCCAGCCGATGCACCGGCCGCCGAGCCGGCTCCAGCAGAGGTGGCGCCACCTGAGGCAGAGGTGGCGCCATCTGAGGCAGCGCCGGCTGCCGAGGCAGCGCCGGCGGAGGCGACGCCCGCCGAGGCGCCGGCCGCCACCGAGTGAGGCACCCAGAGCTATGCGCCCCGCTGCACCCAGCCAAGTCTTGCCGTTTATTTCTTTTCAATCGTCTCGAGTCCTTGTTTGCCTGTTCCTTTGCTAACACATTACAATTTCCTACGGTTCTCCTTCCACCTGCGTCGTCTTGGCTTCCCCTTGCAACTGTGCTCTTCTCCGCCCTCGTTTTTTGTCATTCGTCCTCAGCTGTTCGCTTCTCTCTTCCACAGCACTCGCACCCTCTTTTCTGTCTTTTGTCAACTGTATCAGGTGACTTATGTTCGATGTGTAATTCTCGCTTCTGAAACATAGGTCTAACGTTCAGTAACGGTGGTTAGTTAAAGACCTACATCTGGAGCAAAATTGTGTTTTTTCGCATTGAATCTATGCAGTGGGTTGACAATACAAATACGACTTTCAACATACGATCTCTATGCCGTCAACAACTACGAGAGCTTCTCTTCAACATATTTTCGTCAATCACCAAAACTTCACACGCAGAAGCCCAGCCACGCATGGACGCAGCCACGTTTCCGGGGTTGGGATGAAAACGTTCACTTCACCGTCGACGCTTTGAAATCATGCACGTTGCGAGTAATGCTGCCCAAGCTGGGCGCTTCGGTCTGACAGCAAGCGTGCGCGAGACGCTGGTCGGATGACAGACTTTGCTTGATCTTGAAAGAAAGGTGTTTGGCAGACGTTGGGATTGGTTCAAAGGATCACGACAAGAACGTACTGCGTAATGCTCTGCCATAAAAACACTGACACGCTTTCCTTTAAGACCCAAGATTCGTCAACTGGCTCGCTCGCTTCCACTGTGATCTTCGTCTATCCCGCGTGCTAGCCGTAGAGGTGAATTCTCCTTCATCCCAGTTATCAAAAATTGTTAACATCATCTTCCAGCGGAAAAGTGCTCCCTGGAAGTGTGCTTGGTTGACCAAGGGTAAAATACGCTATCGTCCTACGAACGACTTTCGACATGATCAAATCACTGCACACCGTGACCAGCCTCGTACAGATCACGGACTAGTTATGCCTGGGAGGTCGTCTCCCGTCACAGTGAAGCTAGCTGGACCAGATTTCACACCGCTAGACGTAATTAAGTAGTGACGATATTGCTGGTACTAGTCCTTCTCACGAGTCAACAATTATTTTTTAAAGTCCAAAGCTCCCATCTGCCAATATCATACTTCCACCACCTACCACTTCACACACCGAAAAGATCTCAAATCCCAGAAGATCCTTCGACAAAATTCAATCCAAAGAGAACCATCAGAAGATTTCTCGAGAAAAGTTTAAAAAATGCTTCAGGAAAAGTTTTCCTGAAGCTCCTCTGACAAAAATTTCCGAAAAAGGTTCCAAGATCCCAGAAGATCATTCGACATAATGTTTGAAAAGATTCAAGATTGCGAATATATCGCAGGATCCTAAGGGTCCCGAAGGTCCTTCGACATCTATGTGCCATTGCAAGCTTTGAAGCAAACCTGTTATCACATCCTGAAATATCCTCAGGCATGATCTATGCATCACCATGAGCAGAGAATGTATTGGGAATGTAGTGCGGCAGGGATAGCAATGGCCTTACCAGCCTGCAAAACTAAAGCGATAGCCGAAATGTGTTAGAGACGATTTGTAAAAATTGATTCCTATACAGTATAAAATATGAAGTTCTCGTTACTTTTCTGAATGCAAGTGGTTACCAAGCCGACAAAATTTCGCTCTTAAATATAACAGAAAGGAGTCTCTAAGTGGCACACAAACCAGCTACAATAGCTGCAAATGCTCAGGAAGCCTGTTCATCTCTGAATAAATTATTTTTTATCTTGAATAGCACGGTTTGAAAAAAATCAGCAAGTTATAGCAAACGGAGACCACCGAAATGGCTATTTATGCCTTTCAGTATCTGTCATGAACTGAAAAATGACTGAATTTTGGGTACATTGCGAAGCAGCCAAGGACAATATTTTTTATTTCATGAAAGGACGGTGCTGCATGTCTAATGATAGGGGCGCTTCTGCCAAGCAAAAAAGGAACAGGAAACCCGCACACTCCACCATGCAGGTTGCAGCACCACCAGAGGGCGGGCCTTAAATTGTATTCAGGTTCGCCTCCACGCTGTTGTGTGTCTGAGCAAACATACCTCTACGAAAGTTCATGTCGGCAGATAAGTAACTTTCATTGCCGGTCGATATCCCTCCGACAATGACGCAATGTGCACAAGGTCGAGACCGCCGCGCACGAGTAAAAGTATATTAAACGGAACCCTGTAACTTTGCATATCGCCTCTGTGGCCTTCCCGCAAACATTGATGTACACATACTGTCGCGGAGTGGACCGAATAAAATAGATTTCCTGATTGTGCGAGTGTGCTGCACCCGGCAGGGAATATCGCTACACCAGCGCCATCTAACGCACGCAGTCGCAAACTCCCCGTGCGATTGAAGTAATTTTTTTCCAAGGCCGCCGTATTGTGGCTACCACGCCACAGGCGGCCAGCAGTAATTGAAAATGCGCCCTAAATGGGTGATGTGAGCAAAAAAGAATGTGTCATCAAATGAAGGCTTAGCATTGTCAGCCAACAGTGCTCCAAAAATGACGACGTGTGCACAAGATCACATCCGACGAGCACAAATCAATGAATCTTAAACTGGGTGCCATAACTTTGGAAATCGCCGAAGCGTTCGTCCTGCCCGCATTAAGTGAGACGTCAGGGGATCGACCGAAAAACGGAAACAACACCCGGACAAATGTACTATACTGATAGCTTATAGACAGATGCCACCGCTATCGAACGCACGGAGTTGCAGACTTCGTTCTCGATCATAAATGTTTTTCACGGGCCTGCGTTATAATCGTAATGTGGCCACCACGTTTGAGGCGGACTTCCAGCAGTTAGCAACACATCAAAGTATGATTTGAACAAGAAAGTTTCTATCGGCCGATGAACGATTTACCTTGCCGGCCACTAATAAACCAACAATGAGGGCCTTTGCGTGTGGTCTAAGGTGCCGTGCACAATTTTTTTCTGAAAAAAATTGAACGCCACAACTTTGCAAATCACCGTCTCGGCTAGCTCGCCAGCATTGAGCGAGACGCTGTCGGGGCTCGACGGTATAAACAAAGAAA
The DNA here is from genome assembly GCF_011947565.3 of Pollicipes pollicipes. Classification (NCBI taxonomy): domain Eukaryota; kingdom Metazoa; phylum Arthropoda; class Thecostraca; order Pollicipedomorpha; family Pollicipedidae; genus Pollicipes; species Pollicipes pollicipes. Next base: position 8,617,392 of record NW_023596297.1, on the reverse strand, counting down.
AAATGAAACGATCAGTCACATGGTCGCACCCGATGAACACGGAAAAAGTATTCTAAATTGGATACTAGTGAATTGGAAAGTCTGCAACGCTGACAGTTACGAAGTCTTACAACGGCAGCTAATATCACTATTCAAGTGCCATAGAATGCGAACAGTTCCCGTGCCACCGTATGCTTCCCAGCCCGCCAAGGGTAGCCCACCCACTGGTGGCAATACGCCTTGAAGGTATTAGTAAAAAAGATTATGTCGGAGGTAGAGTGATTTACATTACAGTCGCATGACATTACACATTACGTTACAATCGTGCCTACTACGCACGAAAAATGGTTGCCGTAACTTTGCAAGTCACCTCTGTGGCGGTCCTGCAAGCATTGAGAGAGACTGTCGAGGGTTGACCAAACTAAACATAGACTCCTGAATTGAGCAAGTGTGTTTTCAAACAGCTGGTAAGCATACGGCATTGCTATCGAATTCACACACACTGGAAATTTGCACTCGAGATTAAAATAATCTTTTTCTAGGCTGCAGTGCTCTGGTCATGCCGCTACCGGCAGGCAGCCCGAAGCTAGCGTTGTTAAGGGTTGGTGTTGTTAAGGGTTGGTGTTGGGAAAAACATTTATATCGACCGATGAGCGGTCTACATTCCAGGCCGATAGTGCTCATCTGATGACATGCTGTGCGCAGGTAACACCTGCCTCGCACGAGTGATTGTATTTTAAACTGGACGCTGTAACTTCGGAAGTCACTGCTGCCGCCAGCGCGCCAACATTTTGTGAGACCCTGTAGATGGGCCGAACAAACAAAATGGAAAACGGGATCAGACAAGTGTGCTGTACTGGAAACGTGTAATCCAATACCAGCGCTATCAAAGGCACGCTGTCGCACTCTTCGTGCGCATGTATTTCGCCTCCCTGAGGTACATTTTGCCTGCGATCAACAAGACAAACGAAGCCTTTCAGTCCGAGTCTGCTCAGACCCACGCCACACAGAAGACACTGTTCACATTGTACAGGACGATGGTTCAGAACCAACTGCAGTCTGAAGCAGGGGAGTCGGGCCTGGAGCACATGAACCCTTCAGATCCTCGAAACTTCATAACACTTATGGATATGTACTGCGGGGCTGAGGCTGAGGCCGTGGCGTTAGCCGAATCCGTGCTACCAGACGTCCAAGGCGGCTTCATGCTGCACGTGCAGATGTCTTACATCGGACTATCCCAGCAGAACCCGCCTCGGTTTGACTTCCAAGATGACATGTGAAAGCTCCTGGAAGCCAGCGGTCCGCTGTCCGACGTCAAGTCCACTGTCCCTCTTGCGGTGAGGTTCCCCAACATGATACTACAACGAGACCGCAAGACACTGAACTTGGAGTGGGGACAGCTGAAAGGATCCGGAGAGGGGGAGGGGGGACACGGGGCCATTCCCTCCTTGGGCCTGAAGTGGCCCATTGGCTCCGAATGGGCCCCATAGCCGGCCGAACAGGTGCAGTTTTTTAAAACACAAACGCAACAAAATTGGACGTTTTTGAACTTGCAGGCGACCAGGAACATTCGCAAGCGAAAGTGAGGGGCCCACCAGCAGACAAAAAGGCAATGAATGAAAAGCTGTCACTTGGGAATCTTAAGCCTCATTACCCTGTCCAGGGGTCCTATGCTGTTTCCTGGGTACCTATATGCCCATTTGCAGGGTCCTTCCGATCGTTAAAGAGCCTTCCACATTGCCCTTCATTTTTTTTTTCATTTGCTCGAAGGTCCCTGCACTGTAGCTAGGCCCTCCCTGCTAGCCTGCCGGGGCGGTCTTATTAATCAAGGGCCTTTCACGGATTTTTTCATTAGCCAGAAAGGCTACGCTATAGCTGTGGTCCCACACGTTGACCTGCCGGGTGCTCTTGGCTGCTCAGGATCTCTTTACGTTGGTCTCGGTTAACCTACCGACACACTCGCGATATGCCCATGGACCCTCTACACTGGTCTAGGGCCATTCCAATTATCGGTGACTTGCTTAGGGCGCTACGTTCTTAACGGACTTCCATCTGTTAACTTGCTTGGGAACATCGGTTGTTCGGAGCCCACCAAATTGGGTCTTGGGTGCTTTCTTTTTTAATGGAAGGCTCTGCACACTTGTCGGGGCCCGTCTGTTAACCTGCTCAGGCACGCTCGATTGTCCCGGGGCCCTGCGCATTGAGTATTTTAGTGTAGGCCCTACGCTCCTGTCCGGGACTATCTGATAGCCTGCTCGGGTACACTCGATCTTTCGCGGCCCCTCCGCACTGGGTCTTGGGTATTTCTTTTTTAGTGGGAGGTTCTACGCGCTTGTCGGGGGCCTACCTGATAATCTGCTCGGGCACATTCGATCGTTCCGGGCCCTCTACGTTGGGTCTTGGGTGTTTCCTATTTAAACGGAGGGCCTTCACACTTGTTGGGGGTCCTATCTGTTCGCCTCCTCGGCGACACTGGATTGTTCGGGGGCCCTGCACATTGAGTCTTGGTGGTTGAATTTAGGGCGCTAAGCCCCCATTGGAATGACCTGCTCGGGTACACTTCATCTTTCGAGTGCTCTCCGTACTGGGTTTTGAGCACTTTTCATTTGAATGGAGGGCCTTGTGCTCTTGTCGCGGCCCCTTCTGATAAGCTGCTCGGACACATTGGACCGTTGGTGAACCTCTACATCGGGTCTTAGTTGGTTCCTATTTCGCTGAAGGGCCCTACGCTCTTGACTGGGGCCCTATCTGTTAACCTGCTCTGACGCACTCGATCGTTCGGAGGCCCTCCATGGCTTGTCGTGGGTATTTTCATATTTGAACGGAAGGTCCTACGCTGAACGGGACCCCTATATGTTAACCTTCTTGCGTGCACTCGATCACTCCGAGATCTTCCATGCTATGTCTTGAGTGCTTCTTGTTTGAGTGGGTTACCCTATGTTCTGGCGGGCCCGACCTATTCAACTGCTCGGGCCGGTGGCAGATACAGAGGGGAGGGGGTCTCACCGGACCACGCCCCGATGGACCATGCCGAGGGGACCCATAGGCTTCGAAGAGGCCGATAACCGACTGAATAGACACAGTTTTCTAACAAAAAAGGGTATCAAAATGGGGCGTCTTTTAGCCTGCGGACGACAAAGAATGATTGCAAGCAAAAGTGAAGAGCTTGTAAGCAAGCAAATTTAAATTTTGGTGATCGAAAAGGTGGCGATTGAGGGGAATTTGGGGGCTCATTATGCTGTCCAGAGGCCTTACGCTGTTGCCTGGACCATGTGTGTTCACTTGCCGGTTCAATTTGATTGCCTAGGAGCCTTCCACGTTGCCATTGATCTCTTAACATTTTTCCGTAGGTGATCCCAACGCTGCTGTCGGGTGCTATCTCCTTCCATGCATGGCCACTCTCGATCGACCGGGGGGGCCTCCACCGATTTTTTTCCATTCGCCAGAAAGGCTCGATACACTTTTTCTGGGATCCTATATGCTAAGGTACACTCGGATGCTCAGGAGTTCTTCCTACCAGTCTCGGGTTCTTTCCACTTGCTCGGAGGGCCTTGTGCTGTTGTTGGGGCCCATATAAGCACATAAGATAAGACACCGAGACACTCGCTGCTCAGAGGTCCTCCACTTTGCTCGAATACACGCCAAGAGCCATTAACAGGCAATACGTATGCACATACAGTTCGCTGTACTATCTCTCCCAAGCGCCACCGTATGGCTGCCCTATAACATTCACTCTTGGCATCGTAGATGCGCTTTGCGCTGATCTTCATAAGAGAAAGAAACTATCCATCAGACATATCTTTCGTGCCTGATGCCTTGCTTAACACGCGCTCGGGTGGGGGTCGAATCGACCTTCCCAAGGGTTATTCCGGAATGGTTTCCGAACGGTGCTGCACAGCCGCACCAAACTTTGCATAGCTATAAACAACTGAATGATTGCGCAATGTAAAAAACTAGATGTACATTGTAAGGCCGCTGACCTACGGCAGGTCAAAGTCAGGGCATGGATTCAGCGAAGTCAATTTCCAGAGAATCGTTCGATCTAGTGGAACAATGAAGTGCTGGACGAAGTCACACATCTCTGAGATGCTTTCTTAGGCAACACAACGATTGAATGAACAAAATTTCATTGACCTCTGGTCAGGTATAAAGGTTAACACCAGCATGCTTTTTCTCAAAATCTTGCTGTGTGGGGTAGTTTTTGGTGTTCATTTGGAATTTATTGATAACAGGAACCGCATTAGACATCTTTCATGGGTTTCTTAAAGGTCAGAAAAGGTCGCTAGCCTAAAATGACCGAGTTTAACATTTTGTTTTTGGGAACATGTTGCCTAGCGTAAGCTTTGCCGCTCATTCGAATGCAAAACACAAAGCAACCTTGTAAGATTTGGTCGCCTTGACCTTCGAAAGGTCAAACGAGGTCACTGACCTTAGATGAGCATGTGATCTTTTGCTTAGAACGAGTATGTAGGTTCTGGGGACACTTTGGATGCCGGCTTGGAATTTGATCTTACGGGACCTTATTTGACCCGAGGGTCATGACCTGGGAACCTTAAACTTTGACTCATGTGAGTTCACGTACGGGCTTACACCCCCCGTGCATTTGGTGTCTCTAGTTCTCTTAGTTTCTGAGATCTCAGGGGGTAAAAATGACCTCTTCCCCCACCCGAACGGAGGCTATCCAGTCGGACACCCGGGCGCGTGCTAAGCTGCAACGTCATCCGAACAGATGACGTTGGATGCATGCGGGCCACAAATTCCATGGTACGCTGGCTTGTAGAGCTGGTATATTTTGGTCGCCTGCCCGGTATGCCGGTGTGCAAATCTGGTACATTTTATGCATCTGTTTGGTACGCTCACTAAAAACAAGACGGCAACATTGTATTGGTTAGTTCATAAAGGCTAGTTGGGGAGGTGAGGGGGCGACGGCTGTTTATTGTTGTTATATAACACATAGAGCTCATTAAATGTATCAGAGGTCTTCAATGCTATAAAGCACAGCTACTGAAACTATTTTGGTGCGTTTTCCCATTTAGATGTAGGTGATTTTGGCTGGTTTAGGAAATGCGAGGCGTACGACGGCGATACATCCAAGGCTTTGTAAAATGTATGAATCGGCGTGCGTAACATTATATATATCTGTTGTAGGTGTATGAAAATTTCCACATTTTGACAAATTGGCAACACATTGTTAACCTGCAAGTAACCTTCTTGGTAATATTTTCAGAAAGTTTACGTGACATCTGGCCAGCATGGCCATTCAGAATGGCAATGGTAAGTGCTTAACCTGTTGATATGCTGCATAGGTGGCTGTCATAATTCATTGTGTTTGAAATGTTTCTGTAGTTTGATCAAATGTCATTGGTGTAAACACATTAAATTTTGTCTGTGGGTGCACAGCATCTACTTAAAGGTACCATTGTTGTCAGACCCCATGTGCTGGGATTTTCTGAGAATGGAAATGAAAATTGCAGATAGTTATTGTGAGGTGGCATTTAAATTTTAACCTAAGGTCAATAAGAGTTACCCTAATGTGAAAAGTACTGTCTATGATAAATGTATTGACAAATACAAAATTTGGTTATGGACAGCAAGGGAATCTGTTTACTTTACTGGGGTAGAAGCTGCTGTATGTTTTCTTATGAACTTTCACATAAAAAGAGTGTCCTGATATTTAATGCCGTGGTAAAGCTATAATGACAAATATTGTTGCAAGCTGGTGACACGGTCTGGTGACATGGTCCGGTTATAGACCGCTGCTAGGCCAGATCTAGACAATACCATGTTCCGGGACTACCATGTCCCAGGACTGGTGCAGCCACGCCTGGGTCATCTAGTCTGCTGTCTTGTGCTGTCATGTGGTCAGTGGTAAGGGCTTACTGACATACTGGACTGGCCATGCTCCACCTCAGTCCTCAGTCAAGTCAGGGCATTGCAGCATTGCAGCATTGCAGGTATGGGGAGATCAGGGCTGCCTTCTGAGTTTTCTTGGACAAATATTTGCCATGCTGGTTATCATTAGCATCAAATGGCAGAAACATAGATGCAGGGCTTGTCATTTCATTCATTATGTCAGCAAAATGTAGTTGCAATATGTCCTGTTAAGTCAAGATAACAGAGACAACAAGTTAACATAACAATATAAGCAACGCATGGGCTGCAGTTAGTATAATTTGTACTGTTTTGCACTTGAATATGTGACCCAAGACCACTGAGCATGGCTCATGTTATGGTTGAATGCTTCTTTAGCCAGGTGCAGCATTTTATCCTAGAGATGAATTGTACACCATCCAGCACCTAATGCAGCTATGCTGCATGGAGTAACACCTTGCAAGATGATGATTGCATTCAAATTTTCAATTTAATTGGCAATGGCTGGCAGTGCAAATTTGGTACACAAATGCAATAAAAAGTCAGTACAAAGCTATACTACTGGCACCTCTGTGATGCACATATGGAGCCTGCAATAAGACCAGTCAAGCTGATAAGGCTTCACTGGTCTTGGGTTGGTTGATTAAGGTTGGTTGGTTTCACCTTGGCTTCTCCCCCTCCTCCCCCCCCCCACAAAAAAACAATGAGCAGTGCTGTTGGAAACTTTTTTATTGAGAGCAATGTGTCTTTAAGTCCCTTTCCCATGAAATATTGTACAAGAGGGTTTATGCTGACAGTAGGAATGGTAGGCCAGATACATGCTTGCATTGCTTTCCCAAGCTTCCTCAAACAGTATTGTGCCGAAATATGTCACAAAAACCATAATCCAGGCATGTAAAACTGGAAAACTTGTGCTTCCTTTTTGTGTTTGGCTGTACCTCATATGAATATCTGGAACACCCCGCAGTGCACACTGTAACCGACTCCCCTCCCCATCTCCACATAACATGACTGGGCAATCACAGGAGGCTATCTGCGCGCAGAGGGCGGCTCGTGGCCGGGGTCGTCGCAGGGCGTCTCGTGGCCCGTCACGTCGCAGGGTGCGATGCAGCACACGCCCAGCAACGAGGAGTGTGGCATTCGCGAGGTGTGGGCTTACAACCTGGAGCGGGAATTTGACCACATCCGGCGGGTGGCGCTGACGTACAAGTACGTGGCCATGGTAAGCAGACGAGGGCGCGCAGGTGTGGATATCTGGAATTGGATGTGCCAGGCAGCTGGAATGCTTGTTTAGTTGGCTCCGCATGTGACTGACGATCGTGATAGCTCGTTTGTTTTCGTTTTTGGTCGGTTTTCCTGGGCGCCAGTATGGTTGGGGCGGTCGGCGCGCCTTAAAGCCCAAATCCTCATCATCCGTTGGCCGTTTGCCTGTTCTGGTCACTTCAGATAAAGTTGCGGCGGCGACCAAAATATAAACATGCCTTTGGCAAGTGAAAATTCTTGGACAAACATAAATTTCCAACCCACTACCCCATTTGGTTTCCTCAGTGGACTCATTTTGTTTATATTCATGTATTTTCTATTCATGCGAATGATCCGTTTTTTGTTTGAATTTATCGGAGCTTATACGACATAAGAGTGAGGCCTGAAATGGTCGGAAGTCGTTTGCGGAATGCAGTGCTCGTATGCATCACTGGAGGACTCCGTGTACCGGACTGAATATCGGGCGATCCGTGGAGAGCCTGAGGCCATCCAGGGGTACGCTCAGCTCCTGAAGCATGGGACGGGGAAGGTCATAACCTCCGTTCAGACCAGCAAATCGGGGGGCGTGCCTGCCGTGACGTCATTTAAGATGTGACATGCACCTGTGCACACGGCTAGTGCGAACGCACTAACTGCATGCACCGTGCGCTGCGCGGAGGACGGCCAGTTTCTTCACGAACTAAGGGCATTGCAGCCTCCCACAGATTATCGAAATGCAGGTCGAGGAGGCCTCCATAAGTGAGATAGAGGGTAATAAATCGGGCTCAGGAGACTTTCCTGCATCAAGAGACACGGTTTCTGGATCATGAGGCCACCTTTAAGAATAAGGTGTCCCATCTTCTAAATCAGTAGGCCCAATTTTGTGCTTAGATGGCCCTTTTGCTCGCTTGGGAAGCCCCATTCTGGGTTAGAAGGCACCCTGTATATCCAGGAGGCCCCATTTCTGGAACAGAAGGTGCCTTTCACCCATTAGATGATCATGGTTCTGGATCACGGTGACTTATTTTGGGATGACAAGGCCCTTGACTAGGTTTGGGGGCCCCTTCTTAAATCAGAAGCGTCCTGTCCTGAATAAGGAGGTCCCACCTTGCATCAGGAGGCCCTTTTGTAGAGCAGGGGGCGCTCATTCGGGATTTTTAAATTATAGACATTTACTTGGATGTGATGGATGTGACAATTTGGTAAGGGGCACATACCGTCGGTGCTCCTTCTCTTTGAATACGACACTGTCCAGGAGGCTTCTTTGTGAGGAGGCCTCATTTTGCCCAGGAGGCCCCCCGGAAAGATCTGCCCCCTCAAAATCCGTGGCAGCCACCCATGAACGTAGATACGTTGTTATGGATCCAATGTACAGAGAAAAGTGCGTACATCACTTGGATGCCACAGTCAACCGAGTGAGATCGGTAGATTGCGATAATTAGCATCATCTCCGTGTGCGTTGTAAGGCGATCCGCCGGCCGCCAAATCTTCAATGACGTCACGTCGACCGCTCGGTAGCTGCTGTAAAATTGTCCCTGTCACACCTTTTTGAACCGGAGCACAGGCCCTGATATACCCTTTTCCAACGAGGAGTCCTAGTAATTAAACACAACGCAGCTGAAATAAGCGGCTTGAGTTTCTCAGCTTCATTGTTACGATATTCCGATCCGATCAGTCGTTGCATTGCATGACGCTGACTTCCTCGCTGCTTGTTGCATTGCGTAGGGTATCGGACGTGTTAGTGCATCCATGAACATGCGGCTCATATAACTCCACCTGCTATAAATGGCTGAGAGGCTGAAGCGTTATTTGTTCCTGGCTTGAGATAAAAGGCAGTGTGGATCGATTCTGGAGTTTGAGGAGCTGCAGGCTGGAGGCCTTAAGCCACTGGGCGTGGTGGTGCATAGCTCGTAATCGTTACTCAAACCGCCGTGCGTGGCCTGCCTGCTCGTTCCACAGCGCAGCACTTGTTCTTACCTGACCTAAGTCAGCCGTAGCAGTGCCTTGTGACCTGACGCTGGAGCCGTTCCAGGACACGGAGTTTCCGGGGGTGGTGGCTCGGCCGATCGGCGAGTTCCGAAGTGCCCAGGACTACGAGTATCAGCTGCGCCGCTGCAACGTCGACCACCTGAAGATGATCCAGCTGGGCGTCACCTTCTTCGACGAGCACGGCCGCACGCCCCATCCCATCACCACCGTGGCAATTCAACTTCAAGTTCAACTTGGTGTAAGTGGCACGCGCGGCCGGCGGGCGGGTTGGGCACCAGCGGGCCGGGCCGCCCGGCCGTCTTCCTCATGTGGACGGGGTTGGGGTGATATGGCAGTGCTCATGCAAATTGCCAAAGGGACTGTTCCACATTATGGCGGATTTGAACGGAGACAAGCATTGCCGAGGTCATTCCCTGCCTTTCACTGGTACGCTTTTTTAATGCTTCAAGTCTTCTGTTTTCTGAGCTATGCGCACGCCAACTTGTGCCGATTTTTTACGACGCCTTATTTAAAGTCATCCAGAGATGTACGTCATAGAAACACCACACGAATTCCACCTCCTCAATGGCGTCTGGCCAAATGGCCGAGTTGAGGCCATGTTGTGTTCAAGGTAAAACAAAATATGACCATCGACCTATTCGGGACTGAGGCACATCAGCACGAACCGTGCCAGCAACGGATATCAGTCGGCTTTCAGCCAGTTTAGTATGTTATGTGCAAGTCTCGAACACGAACCGCGTTTTGTGATACACAATATAGGCATTTTGGCAGTTCCACTAGTCAGGACTGAAGTGAGACGGGGAATCGTACAAGTTAGGAATAGAACTGTGATTGGGAATGCAAATGCCAGTAGAAAACATGCCGTCACAGACAAATATGTCTGAACACCTTGAAAAAGGGCCAAAACACGCACACGTGACGATCGTGGGTTTAGTTTCCACGCATAAAAACAACCCATCTCCCGGCGATTTGGGAAGTGAGTGAGTCAACCTGTCCGCTCCAATGCCAATGCTGACCCGGCCAGTCTGGCAGCAACTCCGACGTCATAAAAACTTTCATGACGTAATCAAACAATGACGTATTGAGGACCATATTTACTGAAAAGTGAAATTGCATTGTCTAGAACAGCCATTTGCACTGTAACGCATGCGAATATCAGTAAATGAGCTTTTTGCATCACATCTTATGCTTGTCTCAGTTTCTTAAACTGTAGAACATCGTCTTTAAAACCTGCATATGTGGGTTCATGCGTCTGTGCCTGGGGAATGTTGGCGTGACCTTTAATTGTTTGTTTCGCTGATGTTCTCGGTATTGGGTTCGTCTTGGTCTTGCGTTCTAGCCCCTTCCACGCCACCACCGCATGCCGCATGACGCCTAAAACAGACATCCGTTTCGAAATGAGCCAGGTGGTCGGTGAGACTTAAAAACCCAATCATTGTTACGGTCATTAGCTGATGCCCTGCGTCATGCAGCTTAAGACCATATCGGTCGAGTTCTGAACCACCAGCGTGTTCGAAAGCACGTTGAAGGCTGCTGCAACGCCTCGAAGCATTCCAGCAGCGGAGAGCGAGCTCACGTCGTTCTCCTGCCCGCCTGACAGGGAGGACATGTACGCCCAGGAGAGCATCGACCTCCTGCAGAAGTCGGGCATCCAGTTCCCGGTGCACGACGACGAGGGCATCGAGCCGTTCGAATTCGCCGAGCTCATCACCACCTCGGGCGTCGTGCTCATGGATGACGTCAAGTGGATCTCCTTTCACAGGTACCGCTTCGGCGTTCAGCCTCCCCCCACGCCACACGTCCCCCATTCATTGTCGGTTCTGTGTGATTGCTGTCTAGCTTATGCGGCGGTGCCCCGTCAACCGCCAATTTAAGGTGTTAAATGCACTGCACACCAAGTCTCCGTTAAATGTTGTGAGCATCAATGCGCGTACTGAAGCACAACGTGACGCTGCTATATGTTATGCATTCTTATGAATGAATG
>NW_023596297.1:8600309-8605327 GCF_011947565.3 Pollicipes pollicipes | reverse complement strand
ATTTTTACGACGCCTTAAGTTAAAGTCATCCAAGATGTGCGTCATAGAAACACCACAACGAATTTCCGCCTGCTCAATGGCGTCTGGCCAAAATGGCCGAGTTGAGGCCATGTTGTGTTCAAGGCAAAACAAAATATGACCATCGACTTATTCGTGACTGAGGCACATCAGCACGAACCGTGCCAGCAACGGATATCAGTCGGCTTTCAGCCAGTTTAGTATGTTATGTGCAAGTCTCGAACACGAACCGCGTTTTGTGATACACAATATAGGCATTTTGGCAGTTCCACTAGTCAGGACTGAAGTGAGACGGGGAATCGTGCAATTTTAGAATAGAACTAATTGGGAATGCAATTGCCAGTAGAAAGCATGCCGTCACGAACAAATATGTCTGAACACCTCGAGAAAGGACCAAGACGTGCACACGTGACTATCGTGGGCTTAGCTTACACGCATTAAAACCAACCCACCTCCCGGTGAGTTGGTGTAAGTGATTCAGCCCGTCCGCTTCAATGTCTGCTGACTCGGCCAGTCTGGCAGCAACTCTGACCCCCATAAAAACTACCATGACATCGAACAACGACGCATTGAGGACCATATGAACTTAAAAGTGAAATTGTATTGTCTAGAACAGTCATTTGCACTGGAACGCATGCGAATCTTAGCAAGTAAGTTTTTCCATCATATCTGATGTTTATCTCAGTTTCTTAAACCGTGGAACATTCTCTTTAAAACTTGTATGTGTGGGTTCATGCGTCTGTGCCTGGGGAATGTTGGCGTGGTCTTTGTTTGCTTCGCTGATGTTCTTGGTCTGGGGTTCGTCTTGGTCTTGCGTTCTAGCCCCTTCCATGCCACCACCGCATGCCACATGACGCCTAAAACAGACTTACGCTTCGAATTGGGCCGGGCGGTCGGTCAGACATAAAGCCTCAATCATTATTATAGCCATTAGCTGATGCCCTGCGTCATGCAGCTTAAGATGATATCGGTCGAGTTCTGAATCAACGGCGTGTTCGAAAGCACATTGAAGGCTGCTGCAACGCCTCGAAGCATTCCAGCAGCGGAGAGCGAGCTCACGTCGTGCGCCTGCCCGCCTGACAGGGAGGACATGTACGCCCAGGAGAGCATCGACCTCCTGCAGAAGTCGGGCATCCAGTTCCCGGTGCACGACGACGAGGGCATCGAGCCGTTCGAGTTCGCCGAGCTCATCACCACCTCGGGCGTCGTGCTCATGGATGACGTCAAGTGGATCTCCTTTCACAGGTACCGCTTCGGCGTTCAGCCTCCCCCCACGCCACACGTCCCCCATTCATTGTCGGTTCTGTGTGATTGCTGTCTAGCTTATGCGGCGGTGCCCCGTCAACCGCCAATTTAAGGTGTTAAATGCACTGCACACCAAGTCTCCGTTAAATGTTGTGAGCATCAATGCGCGTACTGAAGCACAACGTGACGCTGCTATATGTTATGCATTCTTATGAATGAATGATGCCTTGCTCAGTTTGGATGGCCTTTCGACCATCGTACCCTGTTGTGGATTTTTGTTCGCAACGCTGGTCACGTGTAACGTGTTTCAGCGGTTATGACTTCGGATATCTTTTAAAAATTCTAACAAATCAAAACCTTCCTCAAGAGGAATCTGAATTCTTTGAACTACTACGGATGTACTTCCCCACCATGTATGATGTCAAGTACCTCATGAAGTCCTGCAAAAACTTGAAAGGAGGTCTGCAAGAGGTAAGCAGGGCTGGATAAGGTTCCAGCTGTCTAATCTGTAGTACTGAGAGTGTGAGATGCTGGGAGGTGTGCAGCCCAATGTAACGTGACGGCGTGATTCACTGTTGGCCAGCTGTAATGTAAGGCCATGTGCTGACGTGTGTCGGTACTCCCGCTCCATGTCCGGATGTCAGGCAGCCATGTGGCGTGGCGTGACGCCATGTGTCAGGTTGCCAGGCACCCATGTGGCGTGGCGTGACGCCATGTGTCAGGTTGCCAGGCATCCTTGTGGCTGGGCGTCGGGTGCTGATAGATGTTGGCACGGTGTGGGATGTCGACGCCGTGTGCTTGCGCGTCCATGAATGAGAGCGTTTGGCGTGGGCTGCTGACCTTTTGTGTTGGGGCGTCTGGTATGTCCCTGGCGTTGTATAGGGTGCTTACAGCATGTGCACTGATGTTTAGTGTTCATGTGGCCTTGTGTGGGAAACTACTACTGACGTTTGTGCCTGGATACATGGTATGGTGTCCATGTGTCCTGGTTTGGGGTGCTGATTCTGTGTGTCCGAATGCTAAGCATCCCTGTGACCTGGTGTGAGACACTGACACCCTGCGCCCTGACATGGGGCATCCCTGTGCCCTGGTGTGGGTTACTGACACCTTGTGCCCTGATATTGGGCATCCCTGTGACCTGGTGTGGGGTACTGACTCCGTGCGCCCTGTTAATGGGCATTCCTGTCACCTGGTGTGGATTACTGACGCCGCGCGCCCTGATATTGGGCATCCCTGTGATCTGGTGTGGGTTACTGACACCTTGTGCCCTGATATTGGGCATCCCTGTGATCTGGTGTGGGTTACTGACACCTTGTGCCCTGATATTGGGCATCCCTGTGACCTGGTGTGTGGCACTGACACCCTGCGCCCTGATATTGGGCATCCCTGTGATCTGGTGTGTGTTACTGACGCCGTGCGCCCTGATATTGGGCATCCCTGTGCCCTGGTGTGGGGTACTGACGCCGTGCGCCCTGATATTGGGCGTCCCTGTGATCTGGTGTGGGTTACTGACACCTTGTGCCCTGATATTGGGCATCCCTGTGACCTGGTGTGGGCTACTGACACCTTGCGCCCTGATATTGGGCATCCCTGTGATCTGGTGTGTGTTACTGACGCCGTGCGCCCTGATATTGGGCATCCCTGTGATCTGGTGTGAGACACTGACACCTTGTGCCCCGACATGGGGCATCCCTGTGCCCTGGTGTGCGTTAATGACACCTTGTGCCCTGATATTGGGCATCCCTGTGCCCTGGTGTGGGGCACTGACGCCGTGCGCCCTGACATGGGGCATCCCTGTGCCCTGGTGTGGGGTACTGACGCCGTCTCCGTGTGCCCCGACGGCGGCAGCTGGCGGAGCAGCTGGAGCTGGAGAGGGTAGGGCCACAGCACCAGGCTGGCAGCGATAGCCTCCTCACCGGCGCTGCCTTCTTCAAGATGAGGGAGGTAAGTCCCAGCGTGCGCAACCGCCACTCTGTCCAGCAGATAGAGTTGGAGCCACGGAAGGCGGTGCTATTGGGCACCGATTTCAGGCCCTACCAATCTTTTTGTTTCAGAGTGTGCCTGCCAGAATAAATTTTTGAAAGGCAGCTGGCTAAGTACACTTGAGCTGGCGTGTGGTGACTGTGTTTTAGTGTTATCACCTCACGGGACATCGCATTCTGTCATTGCCGCGCGCCAGTTTTGCCGTAACACGATACGGAAGTATAGCGCTATTGGCTCTAGGACCAAACTAAATTTTGTGCTCGCACCGAAAGCTGAAAACAGTGAGGTGTTGGGCTTGGGGTATACGTAGACACGTGGCTTAGCATTTATCCTTGACCAGAAACTATCCGTGCAATTCGCTACGAAAAGGCTCCTATGAAAGTGCGTGCGACGCGCTCTTTTGAACGAAGTCCGTCCCTTCGGGTATGCATTGTGTAATGGGTGGCGAGCTAGTTAAAAGTAGTCGAGTGTCATCGCGTTAGATACCATCATAACGTAGGAGGATGTACCTGAAGCCATTCGTGACTAGATAACTAATAATATGCGTTGTGTGGTGATAATAGGCAAGTGCCACCACATTCGATAAAAGCGTTCTTTATAGTCATAGCTAAACCGCATGAGGAAAAGACGCGACATTAGTCCTATGTAAATAAGTCACATTTGTTATTGGCAATGTCAAGCTTTTGCGGGCGGCAGGCGTCGTATTTCCCCCTTCCCCTTGTTTCCTCTCCTTTCCCCGCTCTCTTTGACCCATGGGTATAAACGCTAGGAGCGTTTGCGAAAATGTCCCGCCAATTTGCAAAAGTGGAATCTGGTCTCTGATTCTGTCCGTTCAATTCACATTTTCTCATTCAAAAATATTAATTAAGGTCCAGTTATTTTCATCTCCAGATTCTGGCTTGACCCACTCATCCCGACTTGCCCCCTCCCAAAAAAGATTCATCAGAGATGTGGTAACACCCATGCCTGCACTAATCTTTTCGCCTTTCCTCTCACCTGTCCTTCGATACCACTCGCCCTCTCCGTGACCCGTCCGTACCAGACCCAGCGCTCTGCGACCCGTCCGTACCAGACCCAGCGCTCCGCGACCCGTCCGCACCAGACCCAGTGTATTGCGACCCGTCCGTACCAGACCCAGCGCTCCGTGACGCCCTCCGCCCGCCGCAGATGTTCTTCGAGGACAACATCGATGACGCCAAGTACGGCGGACACCTGTACGGTCTGGGCACGCCGTACCTGGCCAACGGCGGCGGCTCGCAGGAGTCGGCCGGCGAGCCCACCACGTCCGCCTAGAGCGGCCGGCCCGCGGCGTCGGCCGCTGCGGGTCAGCACCGTTGGCGCGGCGACGGCGGCCGGGCTGGTGCAGGCGACGCCCGCCAGCGCCGCCGGCCGGCTGGAGCCGTGCTGCAGCGTCGCGCCCCGGTGCGGAACACGAGGGTGTCGGGCCTCGGCTGGGTTTTATGTGCGCGGTTCATGCGTGTTGGCGTGTGCTAATCCTTACACTGCTCCCACTGAGGACCGCGTCCCGTTTTGACAGGCACAGCGTTTTGACTGTGTGCAGATACGTGGCCTGCTAATGCCATGCGTATGTCGATCTTGATAACATATCCTCGTTGGTGAACATGCTCACCGTGGGCCCTCTCTGTTTCAGCGCCTGAGGATCGCCTGAGCTCGCATACTCTGCTGTGATATAGATTCAAACGCTGATTTTATCCTTGTTTCTCATGACCAGCTGAACGCCTGTGTCTCGTGGCGGCGCCCATGTGAGTCTC
>NW_023596297.1:8555389-8599444 GCF_011947565.3 Pollicipes pollicipes | reverse complement strand
GCGAGGAAGTCAGCGTCATGCAATGCAACGACTGATCGGATCGGAATATCGTAACAATGAAGCTGAGAAACTCAAGCCGCTTATTTCAGCTGCGTTGTGTTTAATTACTAGGACTCCTCGTTGGAAAAGGGTATATCAGGGCCTGTGCTCCGGTTCAAAAAGGTGTGACAGGGACAATTTTACAGCAGCTACCGAGCGGTTGACGTGACGTCATTGAAGATTTGGCGGCCGGCGGATTCCGCCTTACAACGCACACGGAGATGATGCTATTACGCAATCACCGATCTCATTCGGTTGACTGTGGCATCCAACTGATACGCACTTTTCTCTGTACATTGGATCCATAACAACGTATCTACGTTCATGTGGTGCCACGGATTTTTGAGGGGGGCTCTTTCCGGGGGGGGCTCCTGGGCAAAATGAGGCCTCCTCACAAAGAACCTCCTGGACAGTGTCGTATTCAAGGAAAGGAGCACCGAGGGTATGGTGCCCTTACCAAATTGTCACATCCATCACTCCACGTAAAGTTCTATAATTTAAAAATCCCGAATGACGCCCCCCTGCTCTACAAAGGGCCTCCTGAGGCAAGGGGGACCCTCTTATTCAGACAGGATGCTTCTTGATTTAAGAAGGGGCCCCAAACCTAGTCAAGGGCCTTGTCATCCCAAAATAAGTTCACCTGTGACCCAGAACCTGATCATCTAATGGTGAAAGGCACCTTCTGTTCCAGAAATGGGCCTCCTGGATATACAGGGTGCCTTCTAACCCAGAATGGGGCTTCCCAAGCGAGCAAAAGGGCCATCTAAGCACAAAATTGGGCCTACTGATTTAGAAGATGGGACACCTATTCTTAAAGGTTGGCCTTCACTGAATCCAGAAACCGTGTCTCTCTCTTGATGGCAGGAAAGTCTCCTGAGGTGTCCGAGTCGATTCATTCCTCTATCGTCACTTATGGAGGCCTCCTCGACCTGCATTTCGATAATCTGTGGGGAGGCTGCAATGCCCTTAGTTCGTGAAGAAACTGGCTGTCCTCCGCGCAGCGCACGGTGCATGCAGTTAGTGCGTTCGCACTAGCCGTGTGCACAGGTGCATGTCACATCTTAAATGACGTCACGGCAGGCACGCCCTCCGATTTGCTGGTCTGAACGGAGGTTATGACCTTCCCCGTCCCATGCTTAAGGAGCTGAATGTACCCCTGGATGGCCTCATGCTCTCCAAGGATCGCCCGATATTCAGTCCGGTACAGGGAGTCCTCCAGTGATGCATACGAGCACTGCATTCCGCAAACGACTTCCGACCATTTCAGGCCTCACTCTTATGTCGTATAAGCTCCGATAAATTCAAAACAAAAAACGGATCATTCGCATGAATAGAAAAATACATGAATATAAACAAATGAGTCCACTGAGGAAACCAAATGGGGTAGTGGTTGGAAATTTATGTTTGTCCAAGAATTTTCACCTGCCAAAGGCATGTTTATATTTGGTCGGCCGCCGCAACTTTATCTGAAGTGACCAGAAACAGGCAACGGCCAACGTGATGAGGATTTGGGCTTTAAGGCGCGCCGACCCGCCCCAACAATACTGCCGCCCAGGAAACCGACCCAAAAACGAAAAACAACGATCTATCACGATCGTCAGTCACATGCGGAGCCCACTAAACAAGCATTCCAGCTGCCATGGCACATCCAATTCCAGATATCCACACCTGCGCGCCCTCGTCTGCTTACCATGGCCACGTACTTGTACGTCAGCGCCACCCGCCGGATGTGGTCAAACTCCCGCTCCAGGTTGTAGGCCCACACCTCCCGAATGCCACACTCCTCGTTGCTGGGCGTGTGCTGCATCGCACCCTGCGACGTGACGGGCCACGAGACGCCCTGCGACGACCCCGGCCACGAGCCGCCCTCTGCGCGCAGATAGCCTCCTGTGATTGCCCAGTCATGTTATGTGGAGATGGGGAGGGGAGTCGGTTACAGTGTGTACTGCGGGGTGTTCCAGATATTCATGAGGTACAGCCATACAGCCAAACACAAAAAAGAAGCACAAGTTTTCCAGTTTTACATGCCTTGATTATGGTTTTTGTGACATATTTCAGCACAATACTGTTTGAGGAAGCTTGGGAAAGCAATACAAGTATGTATCTGGCCTACCATTCCTACTGTCAGCATAAACCCTCTTGTACAATATTTCATGGGAAAGGGACTTAAAGACACATTGCTCTCAATAAAAAAGTTTCCAACAGCACTGCTCATTGTTTTTTTTTGTGGGGGGGAGGAGGGGGAGAAGCCAAGGTGAAATCAACCAACCTTAATCAACCAACCCAAGACCAGTGAAGCCTTATCAGCCTGACTGGTCTTATTGCAGGCTCCGTATGTGCATCACAGAGGTGCCAGTAGTATAGCTTTGTACTGACTTTTTATTGCATTTGTGTACCAAATTTGCACTGCCAGCCATTGCCAATTAAATTGAAAATTTGAATGCAATCATCATCTTGCAAGGTGTTACTCCATGCAGCATAGCTGCATTAGGTGCTGGATGATGTACAATTCATCTCTAGGATAAAATGCTGCACCTGGCTAAAGAAGCATTCAACCATAACATGAGCCATGCTCAGTGGTCTTGGGTCACATATTCAAGTGCAAAACAGTGTACAAATTATACTAACTGCAGCCCATGCATTGCTTATATTGTTATGTTAACTTGTTGTCTCTGTTATCTTGACTTAACAGGACATATTGCAACTACATTTTGCTGACATAATGAATGAAATGACAAGTCCTGCATCTATGTTTCTGCCATTTGATGCTAATGATAACCAGCATGGCAAATATTTGTCCAAGAAAACTCAGAAGGCAGCCCTGATCTCCCTATACCTGCAATGCTGCAATGCTGCAATGCCCTGACTTGACCGAGGACTGAGGTGGAGCATGGCCAGTCCAGTATGTCAGTAAGCCCTTACCACTGACCACATGACAGCACAAGACAGCAGACTAGATGACCCAGGTGTGGCTGCACCAGTCCCGGGACATGGTATTGTCTAGATCTGGCCTAGCAGCAGTCTATAACCGGACCATGTCACCAGACTGTGTCACCAGCTTGCAACAACATTTGCCATTATAGCTTTATGATGGCATTAAATATCAGGACACTCTTTTTATGTGAAAGTTCATAAGTAAACATACAGCAGCTTCTACCCCAGTAAAGTAAACAGATTCCCTTGCTGTCCATAACCAAATTTTGTATTTGTCAATACATTTATCATAGACAGTACTTTTCACATTAGGGTAACTCTTATTGACCTTAGGTTAAAATTTAAATGCCACCTCACAATAACTATCTGCAATTTTCATTTCCATTCTCAGAAAATCCTGGCACATGGGGTCTGACAACAATGGTACCTTTAAGTTGATGCTGTGCACCCACAGACAAAATTTAATGTGTTTACACCAATGACATTTGATCAAACTACAGAAACATCTCAAACACAATTAATTATGACAGCCACCTATGCAGCATATCAATAGGTTAAGCACTTACCATTGCCATTCTGAATGGCCATGCTGGCCAGATGTCACGTAAACTTTCTGAAAATATTACCGAGAAGGTTACTTGCAGGTTAACAATGTGTTGCCAATTTGTCAAAATGTGGAAATTTGCATTCACCTACAACAGATATATCTAATGTTACGCACGCCGATTCATACACTTTACACAGCCCTGGATGTACCGCCGGCGTACGCCTCGCATTTCCTAAACCAGCCAAAATCACCTACATCTAAATGGGAAAACGCACAAAAATAGTTTTAGTAGCTGTGCTTTATAGTATTGAAGACCTCTGGTACATTTAATAAGCTCTATGTGTTATATAACAACAATAAACAGCCGTCGCCCCCTCACCTCCCCAACTAGCCTTTATGAACTAACCAATACAATGTTGCCGCCTTGTTTTTAGTGAGCGTACCAAACAGATGCATAAAATGTACCAGATTTGCACACCGGCATACCGGGCAGGCGTACAAAATATACCAGCTCTACAAGCCAGTGTACCATGGAATTTGTGGCCCGCATGCATCCAACGTCATCTGTTCGGATGACGTTGCAGCTTAGCACGCGCCCGAGTATCCGACTGGATAGCCTCCGTTCGGGTGGGGGAAGAGGTCATTTTTACCCCCTGAGATTTTACCCCCTGAGATTTTAGGCTAGCGACCTTTTCTGACCTTTAAGAAACCCATGAAAGATGTCTAATGCGGTTCCTGTTATCAATAAATTCCAAATGAACACCAAAAACTACCCCACACAGCAAGATTTTGAGAAAAAGCATGCTGGTGTTAACCTTTATACCTGACCAGAGGTCAATGAAATTGTGTTCATTCAATCGTTGTGTTGCCTAAGAAAGCATCTTAGAGATGTCTGACTTCGTCCAGCACTTCATTGTTCCACTAGATCGAACGATTCTCTAGAAATTGACTTCGCTGAATCCATGCCCTGACTTTGACCTGCCGTAGGTCAGCGGCCTTACAATGTACATCTAGTTTTTTACATTGCGCGATCATTCAGTTGTTTATAGCTATGCAAAGTTTGGTGCGGCTGTGCAGCACCGTTCGGAAACCATTCCGGAATAACCCTTGGGAAGGTCGATTTGACGCCCACCCGAGCGCGTGTTAAGCAAGGCATCAGGCACGAAAGATATGTCTGATGGATAGTTTTTTTTTCTCTTATGAAGATCAGCGCAAAGCGCATCTACGATGCCAAGAGTGAATGTTATAGGGCAGCCATACGGTGGCGCTTGGGAGAGATAATACAGCGAACTGTATGTGCATACGTATTGCCTGTTAATGGCTCTTGGCGTGTATTCGAGCAAAGCGGAGGACCCCTGAGCGTCGAGTGTCTCGGTGTCTTATCTTATGTGCTTATATGGGTCCCAACAACAGCACAAGGCCCTCCGAGCAAGTGGAAAGAACCCGAGACTGGTAGGAAGAACTCCTGAGCAGCCGAGTGTACCTTGGCATATAGGATCCCAGAAAAAGTGTATCGAGCCTTTCGGGCGAATGGGAAAAAATTGGTGGAGGCCCCCCGGTCGATCGAGAGTGGCCATGCATGGAAGGAGATAGCGCCCGACAGCAGCGTTGGGATCACCTACGGAAAAATGTTAAGAGATCAATGGCAACGTGGAAGGCTCCTTGGCGATCAGATTGAACCGGCAAGTGAACACACATGGCCCAGGCAACAGCGTAAGGCCTCTGGACAGCATAATGAGCCCCCAAATTTCCCTCAATCGCCACCTTTTCGATCACCAAAATTTAAATTTGCTTGCTTACAAGCTCTTCACTTTTGCTTGCAATCATTCTTTGTCGTCCGCAGGCTAAAAGACGTCCCATTTTGTTACTCTTTTTTGTTAGCAAACTGTGCCTATTCAGTCGGTTATCGGCCTCTTCGAAGCCTATGGGTCCCCTCGGCATGGTCCATCGGGGCATGGTCCGGTGAGACCCCCCCCCCCCCCCTCTGTATCTGCCACCGGCCCGAGCAGTTAAATAGGTGGGGCCTGCCAAGAACATAGGGTAACCCGCTCAAATAAGAAGCACTCGAGACGTAGCATAGAAGACCTCGGAGTGATCGAGTGTACGCGAGCAGGTTAACATATAGGGCTTCCGTTTAGCGTAGGACCTTCCGTTCAAGCATGAAATACCCATGACAAGACATGGAGGGCCTCCGAATGATCGAGTGCGTTAGGACAGGCTAACAGATAGGGCCCCCGTCAAGAGCATGGAGCCCTTTAGTGAAATAGGAATTAACTAAGACCCGATGAAGAGGTCCCCCAACGGTCCCATGTGTCCGAGCAGCTTATCAGAAGGGGCCGCGACAAGAGCGCAGGGCTCTCTGTTCAAATAAAAAGTGCTCAAAACCCAGTGCGGAGAGACCTCGAAAGATTAAGTGTACCCGAGCAGGTCATCCCAATGGGAGCCTAGGGCCCTAAATTCAACCACCAAGACTCAATGTTTAGGGCTCCCGAACAATCCAGTGTCGCTTAGGAGGCGAACAGATAGGGCCCCCAGCAGGTGCGTAGGCCCTCCACTCAAATAGGAAACACCCAAGACCTAATGTAGAGGGCCGCGAACGATCGAATGTGCCCAAGCAGGTTATCAGATAGACCCCGACAAGAGCGTAGGACCCCCATTTAAGTAAGAAGTACCAAAGACCCAGTGTGGAGGGCCCGCGAACGATCGAGTGTACCCGAGCAGGCTATCAGATGACACCGGACAGGAGCGTAGGGCCCACATTAAAATACCCAATGTGCAGGGCCCCCGAGCAATCGAGTGTGCCTAAGCAGGTTAACAGATGGGGCCCCGAAAAGTGTGTAAGGCCTTCCATTAAAAAAGAAAGCACCCAAGACCCAATTTGGTGGGCCCCGAACAACCGATGTGCCCAAGCAAGTTAACAGATGGGAGCCCGATAAGAGCGCATTGCCCTGAGCAAGCCATAGAGAATTGGAAGGGTTCTAGACCAATGTAGAGGATCCATGAACATATCGCGAGTGTGTTGGTAGGTTATCTGAGACCAGCGTAAAGACAGGCTGAGCAACCGAGAATACCCCGGTAGGTCAACATATGGGACCACAGCTTAAGCGTACAGAGCCTTTCTGACGAATGAAAAAAATCCATGGAAGGGCCTTGATTGATAAGACGGCCCCGGCAGGCTAGCAGGGAGCGCCTAGCTACAGTGCAGGGACATTCGAGCAAATGCAAAAAATAAAAATAAAGGGCGATGTGGAAGGCTCCTTAACGATCGGAATGACCCTGCAAGTGGGCATATAGGTCCCCCGAGAACAGCATAGGACCCCTGGACAGAGTAATAAGGCTTAACATTTTCAAGTAACAACTTTTCATTCATTGCCTTTTTGTCTACTGGTGAGCCCTTCACTTTCGCTTGCGAATGTTCTTGGTCCCTGCAAGTTCAAAGATGTTCAATTATGTTGCGTTTGTTTTAAAAAAGACTGCACTTGTTCGGCCGGCTATGGGGCCCATTCGGAGCCAATGGGCCACTTCGGGGCCCAAGGGGGGGGGACAGCCCCGGGCCCCCCCCCCCCCCCACCCTCTCTGGATCCTTTCAGCTGTCCCCATTCCGTGTTTAGTTCCTTGTGGTCTCATTGCGGTATCATGTTGGGGAACCTCACCGCAAGAGGGACAATCGACTTGACGTGGGACAGCGGACCGCTGGATTCCAGGAGCTTCCACGCGTCATCTTGGAAATCAAGCCGAGACGGGATCTGCTGAGACAGTTCAAAACATCTGCACGTGCAGCCTGTGCACATACAGAACATCCGCACGAGCAGCTTGAAGGCGTTGTGGACGTCTGGTACCACAGACTCGGCTAACGCCACGACCTCTGCCTCAGCCCGCAGTACACATCCATAAGTATTACGAAGTTTCGAGGATCTGAAGGGTTCATGTGCTCCAGGCCCGGCTTCCCTGCTTCAGACTGCAGTTGGTTCTGGGCCGTCGTCCTGTACAATGTGAACAGTGTCTTCTGTGTGGCGTGGATCTGAGCAGACTCGGACTGGAAGGCTTCGTTTGTCTTGTTGATCACAGGCGAAATGTACCTCAGGGAGGAGAAATACATGCGCACGAAGAGTGCGACAGCGTGAATTAGATAGCGCTGGTATCGGATCACACGTTTCCAGTACAGCACACTTATCTGCTCTCGGTTTCCATTTTATTTGTACGGCCCATCTACAGGGTCTCACTCAATGTTGGGGCGCTGGCGGCAGCAGTGACTTCCGAAGTTACAGCGTCCAGTTTAAAATACAATCACTCGTGCGAGGCAGGTGTTACCTGCGCACAGCATGTCATCAGATGAGCACTATCGACCTGGAATGTAGACCGCTCATCGGTCGATATAAATGTTTTTCCCAACACCAGCCCTTAACAACACCAACCCTTAACAACGCTAGCTTCGGGCTGCCTGCCCGTAGCGGCGTGGCCGGAGCACTGTAGCCTAGAAAAAGATTCTTTTAATCTCGAGCGCAAATTTCCAGTGTGTGAATTCAGTGATATTCAGTGATAGCAATGATAATGATAATGATAAATCAGAAATCCAGTGATAGCAATGCTGCATGCTTACCAGCTGTTTGAAAACACACTTGCTCAATTCAGGGGTCTATGTTTAGTTTGGTCAACCCTCGACAGTCTCTCTCAGTGCTTGCAGGACCGCCACAGAGGCGACTTGCAAAGTTACGGCAACCATTTTTCGTGCGTAGTAGGCACGATTGCAACGTAATGTGTAATGTCATGCGACTGTAATGTAAATCACTCTACGTTTGACATAATCTTTTTTACTAATACCTTCAAGGCGTATTGCCACCAGTGGGTGGGCTACCCTTGGCGGGCTGGGAAGCATACGGTGGCACGGGAACTGTTCGCATTCCATGGCACTTGAATAGTGATATTAGCTGCCGTTGTAAGACTTCGTAACTGTCAGCGTTGCAGACTTTCCAATTCACTAGTATCCAATTTAGAATACTTTTTCCGTGTTCATCGGGTGCGGCCATGTGACTGATCCTTTCATTTTTGCTTTGTTTATGCCGTCGAGCCCCGACAGCGCCTCGCTCAATGCTGGCGAGCTAGCCGAGACGGTGATTTGCAAAGTTGTGGCGTTCAATTTTTTCAGAAAAAAGTGTGCACGGCACCTTAGACCACACGCAAACGCCCTCATTGTTGGTTTACTAGTGGCCGACAAGATAAATCGCTCATCGGCCGATAGAAACTTTCTTGTTCAAATCATACTTTGATGTGTTGCTAACTGCTGGCAGTCCGCCTCAAACGTGATGGCCACATTACGATTATAACGCAGGCCCGTGAAAAACATTTATGATCGAGAACGAAGTCTGCAACTCCGTGCGTTCGATAGCGGTGGTATCTGTCTATAAGCTATCAGTATAGTACATTTGTCCGGGTGTTGTTTCCGTTTTTCAGTCGATCCCCTGACGTCTCATTTAATGCGGGCAGGACGAACGCTTCGGCGATTTCCAAAGTTATGGCACCCAGTTTAAGATACCTTGATTTGTGCTCGTCGGGTGTGATCTTGTGCAAACGTCGTCATTTTTGGGGCATTGTTGGCTGACAATGCTAAGCCTTCATTTCATGGCACATCCTTTTTTGCTCACATCACCCATTTAGGGCGCATTTTTAATTGCTGCTGGCCGCCCGTGGCGTGGTAGCCATAATACGACGGCCTTGGAAAAAATTACTTCAATCGCACGGGGAGTTTGCGACTGTGTGCGTTAGATGGCGCTGGTGTAGCGATATTCCCTGCCGGTGCAGCACACTTGCACAATCAGGAAATCTATTTCTTTCGGTCCACTCCGCGACAGTATCTACGTCAATGTTTGCGGGAAGGCCACAGAGGCGATATGCAAAGTTACAAGGTTCCGTTTAATATACTTTTACTCGTGCGCGGCGGTCTCGACCTTGTGCACATTGCGTCATTGCCGGAGGGATATCGACCGGCAATGAAAGTTACTTATCTGCCGACATGAACTTTCGTAGAGGTATGTTTGCTCAGACACACAACAGCGTGGAGGCGTACCTGAATACAATTTAAGGCCCGCCCTCTGGTGGTGCTGCAACCTGCATGGTGGAGTGTGCGGTTTTCCTGTTCCTTTTTTGCTTGGCAGAAGCGCTCCTATCATTAGACATGCAGCACCGTCCTTTCATGAAATAAAAAATCTTGTCCTTGGCTGCTTCGCAATGTACCCAAAATTCAGGCATTTTTCAGTTCATGACAGATACTGAAAGGCATAAATAGCCATTTTGGTGGTCTCCGTTTGCTATAATCTGCTGATTTTTTTCAATCCGTGCGATTCAACATAAAAATAATTTCTTCAGAGATGAACAGGCTTCCTGAGCATTTGCAGCTATTGTAGCTGGTTTGTGTGCCACTTAGACACTCCTTTCTGTTATATTTCAGAGCGAAATTATGTCGGCTTGGTAACCACTTGCATTCAGAAAAGTAACGAGAACTTCATATTTTATACTGTATAGGAATCAATTTTTACAAGTCGTCTCTAGCACATTTCGGCTATCGCTTTAGTTTTGCAGGCTGGTAAGGCCATTGCTATCCCTGCCGCACTACATTCTCAATACATTCTCTGCTCATGGTGATGCATAGATCATGCGTAAGGATATTTCAGGATGTGATAACAGGTTTGCTTCAAAGCCTGCAATGGCACATAGATGTCGAAGGACCTTCGGGACCCTTAGGATCCTGCGATATATTCGCAATCTTGAATCTTTTCTAACATTATGTCGAATGATCTTCTGGGATCTTGGAACCTTTTTCGGAAATTTTTGTCAGAGGAGCTTCAGGAAAACTTTTCCTGAAGCATTTTTTAAACTTTTCTCGAAAAATCTTCTGATGGTTCTCTTTGGATTGAATTTTGTCGAAGGATCTTCTGGGATATGAGATCTTTTCGGTGTGTGAAGTGGTAGGTGGTGGAAGTATGATATTGGCAGATGGGAGCTTTGGACTTTAAAAAATAACTGTTGACTCGTGAGAAGGACTAGTGCCAGCAATATTGTCACTACTTAATTACGTCTAGCGGTGTGAAATCTGGTCCAGCTAGCTTCACTGTGACAGGAGACGACCTCCCAGGCATAATTAGTCCGTGATCTGTATGAGGCTGGTCACGGTGTGCAGTGATTTGATCATGTCGAAAATCGTTCGTAGGACGATAGCGTATTTTACCCTTGGTCAACCAAGCACACTTCCGGGGAGCACTTTTCCGCTGGAAGATGATGTTAACAATTTTTGATAACTTGGGTGAAGGAGAATTCACCTCTACGGCTAGCACGCGGGACAGACGATGATCACAGTGGAAGCGAGCGAGCCAGTTGACGAAGCTTAGGTCTTAAAGGCAAGCGTGTCAGTGTTTTCATGGCAGAGCACTACGCAGTACGTTCCTGTCGTGATCCTTTGAACCACTCCCAACGTCTGCCAAACACCTTTCTTTAAAGATCAAGCAAAGTCTGGCATCCGACCAGCGTCTCGCGCACGCTTGCTGTCAGACCGAAGTGCCCAGCTTGGGCAGCATTACTCGTAGCGTGCTTGATTTCAAAACGTCGACGGTGAAGTGAACGTTTTCATGCCAACCCCGGAAACGTTGCTGCGTCCATGCGTGACTGGGCATCCGCTCGTGAAGTTTTGGTGATTGACGAAAATCTGTTGAAGAGAGGCTCTCGTAGTTGTCGACGGCATAGAGATCGTTGTTGAAAGTCGTATTTGTATTGTCAACCCACTGCATAGATTCAATGCGAAAAAACACAATTTTGCTCCAGATGTAGGTCTTCAACTAACCACCGTTACTGAACGTTAGACCTATGTTTCAGAAGCGAGAATTACACATCGAACATAAGTCACCTGATACAGTTGACAAAAGACAGAAAAGAGGGTGCGAGTGCTGTGGAAGAGAGAAGCGAACAGCTGAGGACGAATGACAAAAAAACGAGGGCGGAGAAGAGCACAGTTGCAAGGGGAAGCCAAGACGACGCAGGTGGAAGGAGAACCGTAGGAAATTGTAATGTGTTAGCAAAGGAACAGGCAAACAAGGACTCGAGACGATTGAAAAGAAATAAACGGCAAGACCTGGCTGGGTGCAGCAGGGCGCATAGCTCTGGGTGCCTCACTCGGTGGCGGCCGGCGCCTCGGCGGGCGCCGCCTCCGCCGGCGCTGCCTCGGCAGCCGGCGCTGCCTCAGATGGCGCCACCTCTGCCTCAGGTGGCGCCACCTCTGCTGGAGCCGGCTCGGCGGCCGGTGCATCGGCTGGCGCCGCCTCGGCCGACGGGGTGTCAACGGCGTCCGCGGCCGGCGTCTCGGCCGGCGCAGCGTCCGTCGGCGCTGCGGCATATTTAGCTCCACTTAGTGCCAGCTGTTTGGAGCTGACATGATCTCGGACGGGACCGCGGTGCTATTTGTGGGGCGTTCTGTCGGCCCTGGCGCTGCGTGGCTCGTGTAATCTGTCATTAAGTTGGAAACTAACAAGAACCATCGGCGATGTCAAAGCATAGCTAAACGTGGACGGATATGACCTTGAGCTGTCGGGAAAGGGTCGAAAATGGTTGTCAACCGATAGCGATGCTCTTGCAGTTTTTTTTTCTTTCGTTTCCTTTGGACTAACTATTAGCACCCCATCTTCCAGCATGGGGCATGCATTTCCAGTTCGCGTTGAATCAGTTAAGTGAGTTAAAAGTAGCAATCATGTAAAAGAAGCACTACGCAGTTCTATCACGTCTGACGGTGGATTGCTGCCGTTCGTCGAGCGGATGGGGTGGCACCTACCTTCCGCCGGTGCCGCCTCTGCCTGACCCTCCTCGCCCTCCTCACCCTCCTGCGGTAGCGAGAAGAGCCGTCAGCCCACAGAGTCGGCCTCCGCACGCGCCAACAGCCCTTCACTGTGGTTTATGTCCTCTCCTGCTCTCGGGGCCCGGTGCAGACAGTCGGGGTCCTCTCCCTCCACAGACCAGCACAGGTCAGCTCAGTGACGACCACGGTTAAGCCGTGCTGATCAGCGGCAAAGCAGCCCTGGGTCACCTAGACACGGGCTGCGGCTAGGTGATGCTAGGTGACCTAGTCACGGGCCGCGGCTAGGTGATGCTAGGTCACCTGGTCACGGGCTGCGGCTAGGTGAGGCTAGGTCACCTAGTCACGGGCTGCGGCTAGGTGATGCTAGGTCACCTGGTCACGGGCTGCGGCTAGGTGAGGCTAGGTCACCTAGTCACGGGCTGCGGCTAGGTGATGCTAGGTCACCTAGTCACGGGCTGCGGCTAGGTGAGGCTAGGTCACCTGGTCACGGGCTGCGGCTAGGTGAGGCTAGGTCACCTGGTCATGGGCTGCGGCTAGGTGAGGCTAGGTCACCTAGTCACGGGCTGCAGCTATTTGCTTTAATGACGTCATAGCGTCGTTTAACCGGTGTCACTCCCGTGACCAGTACCGTATGGCGTCCGGAGGTGGATTATTGTCAAGATAATGAAGTTCAAACACACAGCGCTGAAAAAATATACCCAGGCCATTCTCGCTGAAATCAAGAAGTCATAATTGCTATGGCTTCTGATGGCAACGTTCCATCATTTACTTTAGTTACAGAGTAGCAAGATGTTATCCGAGCAATCCAGTGGTTATTGCCCTGTCTCCTAAGGACTTGGGAAAAGGTCAAGGACTGGCAGACCTTGAGACACGTTACAAAGATCTCGGGAAATCAGCTTTGTTCATGAGATATTTGAATAAACAATTGACCTGATCATATTTTCAAAGATTGGGGCTTAATTTTTCACCCACTACCTAATAGCAACACCGATTTTGGGACGATTATGATCGTCTTCATGGTCACTGTCTGATTAGGAAAACAGTTAGCCGGGTGGGCGACTGCCGACCCCAAAAACCGGCCAGCCGCAAACAACCTAGCGCTATAAAAGACGCGGACACTAATCGGCCGCGCGCAAAATCGGATCAAAATTTCTCTAGTGAACGTCATGTTGATTTACATTGTTACGTGTCGCTGATGACAGCAGAGTGACTTCGCAATGCTACATTGGTATATTTCCTTTAAAGCAGCTTAGTAAGCCAGTTTTAGACAGGATCGCTGCCAGGCTCACCAATTTCTCAAATTATGAACCGATTCAGGCCGTCACCGAGTGATAGTTTTGCAGATGGTTGACACCGTCCAATTTTGTACAAAGCATCAAAATATCCTCGAGGTGTATCAACCTTACTGTCACCATGATGTATCTGCACCCACAAGTAAAATGTCTTGTTCTTGAACAAGAGATAAAACATAACAAAAACAGAGCTGGGTTTGAATTGCAGTACACTTACATTTGAAAGGCCACGCTCCATAAGCTGAACAAAAATTAACACGAACTCCGTCACACTTCGGTTTCATTGACGTACCTCAGACAAAGGTCGGGTCGTTTCTTGGAGTCCCGACTAGATGCGACAGCTGCTACGGTCAGAACAAGATCGCTCCTTCGAGTTCTGACTAGATGCGACAGCTGCTACGGTCAGAACAAGATCGTTCCTTCGAGTTCCGACTAGATGCGACAGCTGCTACGGTCAGAACAAGATCGCTCCTTTGAGTTCCGACTAGATGCGACAGCTGCTACGGTCAGAACAGGATCGTTCCTTCGAGTTCCGACTAGATGCGACAGCTGCTACGGTCAGAACAGGATCGTTGCTTCGAGTTCCGACTAGATGCGACAGCTGCTAGTCAGACCAGGCTGCTACTCACGAATTCTCCCTAAGCTACAAACTGCAGTAGAGTTTTCCGTGTGTATCATCATAGTGCAGGCACGATCACGCTTGAATTAGGAGATCCTCAACATGCGAGAAAAGATGCACGCCCACCAGACTGGCACCACCAAAATACGATTCCACTAACTGTTCTACTGGATCGACACTGGCAATCAAGAACGTACCTACAACTACCACCCTGTTAAACACAGCATTCAAAGGGCCTGCCAAAGAGGCTTGGTCGCACCAGATAACGACATTTCTCGCGAAAACTGAACTACTTATCCTGACGCTTGAGCACCTGAACTTGGACCTCAGTTCCCCTCCTCTACTCCTCTACACACTAACACACCACGTCCTTTACGCCAGGACGCCAGGGCCACCGCGAGCTCTGCTGCAAAAGCATGTGCATGCCGCTGGCAATGGAAAGCTGCCATCGACCAGCGCGCGGGTGCTCGGCTCGCGACACCAGTTAGATCACCTGCTTCTCCTCGTCGTGTTTCGGGGCCCAGTCCGGCTTGCCGGCCTGCAACGGAAGTCGTCGTCACCGGCGCCTTGGCGAAGAGGCTAGGCAAAGCTCAATGCTTCCAATCCAAGGGGACCGGCGGCCACACTTGGCAGTGGGGATATGTTTTGCACGCTTGCATACCGTTGAGACAGCGACGAACAGCTGCTGTGGAACAGTTTGTAAGGAATGGGCACTAGGCAAGCAACACATTGTAGGTAAAGGTACGGCCAGAAACCAAATGTCCACTGGAACACCCGGGTTGTAAATCAACGAAGTTGTGGAAACTAAATATTCGCTCGATGACGACAGTCTGTGAAAAAGGACAAGTGTGCTGGTCAGTTAGACGCCCGCGGTGTGGATAAAACAGCAACTACCAGCGGTGGGAAATAAGTACCAGAGGGCGGTGGATCCACGACTGGGCGTGCGCAGGACTTCGCTGCGGAGGGCACGATTTAAAGATTTCCCCTGAAAACCGACGCAAGCGCGCCGCTGGCTCACACGATTCCTTACGTGCCAAAAATAGTATTACATGTTCTCGATCTTTCTATTTTGCGCGCATTCTTGAAATTTTTTTCTGTTGACGTTTAGTCACGTACATCAGCCACGTCAATACATGTACTCAATTCGATAAGGGATGCCACGTGTATCCGGGGGCTTCTAAGTGCGCACGTCCCCGAATCCACGGAGAGACAACAAACGAGGTATGTGAGGCAGCGTTGTGACGAGGTGCCAGAGCTCGAGCCGTGCGGGGAGTCAGAGTGTGAGATCTGTGGGAGCCGTTGCCGTTGCAAAAGCTCACCTCCCACACGCTGCCTCTGTGCCCTCAGCTTACGGGCGTTAGCGTTATGCTTTGTCTGCGCAATGTTCAGCTAACAGACTGCTGTTGAAACAGTATACATTTTAGTCGGCAACGACCGTCGCGCGCTAGTAGGCTGTTGCGCGTGGAGGCGGTGGGTGGCGGCGTGACGGTGCACAGCGGGCCAGTCAATTTCAAAACCCCCCGATGATTTAACCAAATGGCTGATCTTGAGAAATGTCAGATAATTTTACGCGCTGAGTCCTATTTAGAAGCCCTTTTTGGCGTACCGGTTACAGAAAACCCAAGAAAGGGGTGAACTTTGTAAGGCAAGTTGAGGGTGATAACATCCCTCACTGTTGTTTGGCCATGAACTGAGCTAGAGCCACAAAGTGAACACTTTTCAGCCACTTGCCCTAAAGGGATGCCAACGATGCGCAGAATTAAGGTTTTGAATCAACTGGTTATGGGTGTAGGAATGAGGTGGGGGGGGGGGGCCATGAGGCCATGAGGCCATGAGGGCAAGAGGCCATGTCCCCCAGCTTTTGAAGTTAGGAGGCCAGCAAAGTTAACTGGCTCCCACTTTTTGAAATTTAATTTACGTTCAGCATGCTTCTGTGCTACCTTAATTTGAGCCCGAGATGATAACTGACGTACACCTACCGATTTCGCCCTACATAGCCATACTTCGAGGGTGATTAAGCACACTGAAGTAATGAAGGAAATCATGTGAAAACATTACTTGAGGTGTTCTCATGTAATGAGCCCACGATCCGTTTACCATGACTTTGTAGTGACTCCAAAGCATACTCACTCAAGACATTGCAATGGCTATTTTTCCGTAACAGTATGCCTCGCTGAAAGCTGACTGCATTTCCTGGATCCTGTTATTGCACGCATTGCAAATTATTCTTTACTTGTTATGCGTTGGTTTCTCTAATATTTATCAAAGGAATGGCTCCAACAACGCATTCGATGTTCACTTTTGCTCACCCTGTTCGTCGCATCGAATGAATGAATGAATTTATCATGCAATTAATGACAAAATGCATTCGGCACGTGCACTTTTGGTTGCTTTATTTTAAAGACTTGCTAGCGGCGACTGAGCGATCAACCGGTGACATTTTGACGAAGCAATAATGTGGTATTGCATCTCTTTGGGCAAAGTTGATGCTTGGACGGGATTATGCACGGAATGGCGAATGAATATGTGGTAAATGCAAGCAATGAATCTGTACATGCGGCATTGTGAACTTTGTCACGACCTTGGCTATAGTTTTGATGATAGTGGGTTGTATTCGAAACGTTTTTGATATGCCGACATTCTCGGCTCGTCCGACGATTTCTGGTTCTACTGTGCGTTGGAGAACTTCGTGTCAGTCACAGTACTTGCGGGCGGTACGCTGGTCGACGCTATGAAATTAGGCTCTCGCCTCCACCTTGTCTGGCTGCCGAGTTGTGGCAGAAAACATAAAAGTGTTAAAAACGGTCAAATCCACATTGACCGCTTCTAGCTTCCAGCATGTACAATCGCCTACGTTATATGGCGCGATTCTCAATCAATTGTCAGTCAAACGATCCCAATTTCTGACCGATCCAGCACCTGGTTACCGAGATGTGGCCACGGTTTCGAACTGCTGCTCGTCGGCTTTGTCGTGGGTCACATTTTGCCTCCCGTACAAAACCGTTCCGCAGCAAACCCCAGATGACAGCGGCTCGCGAGCTACCTGCAGAAAACCGCCTCGAGCGCCGGCGCGTTGTGTCCAAATTTCGTCATTCAGCGATCAGCCGTTCAGCGCGGGCACGACGCAATGCAAAATGGGCCAGACAGACATAAAGACAGATGCAACCTATGCAACTGGTATATAGATCTGAAAGGACTACCAGGCTGCGGACGCCTATGTATATATATATATATATATATGTATATACATATATATATATATATATACATATATATGTATATATATATATATAATATTTGCATATTTTTGTATATAGGATTTTCAGCATTTCTTGAGGTGCTCAAGATAAAAACTGACTAACGCACGCACAGAACGCTTTGGATTGAAAGTCATGTTTGACGTTTAATTGTGTGATCAATGCTGTTCATTGAGTTTCGCCTGATAGGACAGAACCAGTAATACGAACCTTTCAGGTGTCGAACATGTGGGTCTCAGTCTTTGCAGGCTTGTGATTTGGTGGTCGATCATTGAAGTATATATAACCCATATATTTATATTTACACTCTCCCCACTCTACCATGTGGTGAGCGCCCGGGGTTGGATACCTGAGCCAGCTGATTATTTGACGTGACAGATGCCAGCTGGCAGGAGGCGGAAGGGTCTCCACCATTGTCGAGCATGACCTTGTCCATGCATTGGGGGAATGCGTAAAAGGTCCTCCAGAAAATTTCAGGCAAAATTTTCCAACAAAATGGGCGAAGTGGCAGCCTTAACCAGCTATCGCTGCGAACTGTTAGGACGAAACTGGAAAAGAAGAGGCAAATGCATTTTTCAAAAGCACTGCCAAGAATTAAGTGGCTCAGCGCAAGCAGTATTCAGTAATGGAAGGCAAGAAAGATCTCCGTCCAAGTTTTGCTCGTGTGGAACTGACACGAGCAAAATTTACTGACAGTCAAGTCGATGACACAGGGCGCCGAGTCGTGACATCTAGACAAATGCATTGCATGCACTGTGTATTACATGAGGTGCAGAATGCCGCACTGGTTTGCCCTTACCCGACGAACGCATCTGATAAACCCTGTCCCTGAACGAGCACCTTTCAGAAATATCTCCCGCAAACTCATGGCTTTTTGGTCGTCGTTGCTCTCCGCAACGGCTGCCGGCATGTGATCGAACGCGCCGGCACCTTCCCGAAGATTTACTCCAAATGAAATGTGCATTTGAAACGATGGGCATCACATGGCTAACGTATGAGGGCTTAGTTAAGTTCATTTAGTTCATTATATCGTGTAAGATGAAAGCACAATGAACAACACGGGCGGTTCATGTAAACAGCAAACATGGAACGGGCACACAATGTGATTTATGCTTGGTTTAGTCAGGCCTTTCTGAAAACGCCCAATGCTGTTTTAACGTTTTATAAAACGTCTATAAGTAATACATCGGTCCGGCAAATAGCATTGCAATGCTGCCTAAGTAAATCGGCCGCGAAGTTGGGACATTTTAAGTGATGTCTGAAACTTATTACCAGACAGGGTAGCACCGGTAATTTTGTAAAAGTTATGTCAAACTCCGGAATTATCTAAAGGTCTACTTTTTGCCTGATATGCTGGACTGCGCCAAACGCCTACGACAGATTCATCTTAAACTCCAAGAACCTATGCTGAGCAGACTAAGCAGTCAGGCAGGCCAACCAAGGTTGCATAATAAAGACAGGACAGAACCTCTGGTTCTAGAACAGCCTGGAGTTTGTCCTTGCACATGCCTGTTCGCCGCACATGTATGCAAAAGATGCTGCTATTTACCAGATAAAGCGGCTTTATAAAGCGGGTTTGTGGGGGATGCCTGCTGAATGAAGTAAATCGGCATGCGTGCTTTCTTCCCCATGGGTTAACGATTACTTCTTGAAAGAGATAAAATAGAGTGCTCAGGAGTTTAAGACAGCTTCCTCCAAGCACGTGCAGGCGTATAAAGAGGGGGAGGGGTCAACGGTCAACGACCGATTCCCGGTAAGGTTGCAGGCGATTCACATCATGTTGCCGCACGACAAACTGGCTTACAGATAAGGTTTGCCTTCCATGACTACATACGGCTCCAGTATTAGCGTCTTACACCGGGTCCCGTCAGGCATCCCGGCGGAAATGGGTAGGATCGGCCAGGAAATTCTTTGAATGGAATTGAATGCATACCGAAATAATGCAAACACAGATCATCCATAGCACGCAACAGGTCTTCACGCGCGTCTTTGAAGAGTCGGCTTCGTTGCTTAACGAAGCAAGCCCGCAAGCATTTCGCAACGAATTAAGTCTCAGTCCGTTAGCATAATTCACGGAAGTTGCATGAGAAGCTGACAATACAAACAACGTCAGCCTCTGGCCTACCATACCGGGTTACGATATCCCCACACAACAAATGTAAGCACGTATTTTGTTTGAGAGCAGTGGGTACCTTAGCCCTAATATACAACAGCGGATCAAATCGGCTATATTGAAAGAGATGCAGCTGAATGCCCGGTGGTCTAATTCACGCCTAAGGCAGGCAGTTTCCCGGAAGTCAATTTTATTCTGTGTAGTAATGCAAAGAAAGATAATTCGGAAACACGTGCAGTAGCCAGCGTTCCATCTGCATTATGCGACAATAAGTAGCGATGCTGATCGATAAGCATGCAACAAAGCGGTTGCGCGATCAGTTCGCATCAATGAGTTTTCGCATATGATAATTTTTCAGTAATGTGGGGGACTACCGGTCCAGGGCAGTGGCTGCCGACGACGGATGGGAGCAGGGCTTAGACAAAGGGCATCTGAAAGAAGGGCCTTCATTCCGTGACTTGGTTTAATGCAGGAGAAATCCCGGTTTTATTGATTTTGTCACATCTTTTTGGCAGGTAGTATTTCAAGCTTTTCAAATTGTTCTTGCCTGGAATGATGCGACAAAAAATTATCTTTTGAAAAGCAGCCGAAGAAATCCTGGCGCACGAAAACTAGCGTTCTATGAGCATTGAATCGAATTCGAATTTCTGAACAGACTGTGCGCAGGTCGCATTTTGATCTTCATGCTGTAGAGTTAAATGGCTCCGCAATAACCCTAAATCCCTATCCGGGATTTCGGTGGTGCAATTTCGCCTCCCAAAGGGGAAACAATGTTGAAATGGAGGATGCACTTTAGGGAGCTGGTTGGTCTCATATACCGGAATGGTGCAGTTGAGTTGAAAAGGTAAGTTTGTGCAGCAGAAAAAAGCAGCTGAAGGTGTATCAAGAGGGTACAAAGTACTCCATCCTTACTCTTCCTCCCCTTCCCCGGCTGCCTGACTTCTCTCTCGGGTAAAGTTCCTTAAGTATATCTTGAACCTGCTGCCCTCCACCGCCTTTTGAAACATTCCTACGCCCATGCAGCTGGTGACCGCCCGGACCAAAACAATGAGCCGGATTTTAGGGAAATATGTACAGTTTACGTTTGAACAGCCACAGGTCAAAGCTTGAATAGGAAGATACAATGGATGACAAATGGACAATCTTATAAAGCAGTTTAGACCCAATCCCAATATTATACTCGACGCAATTTCCGGTGAATTGATCAGGCCAGGTCGGAAAAATTGATAGTGGGTCTGAATAACACAAAAGCCTTCGAAAGGAAAGGTAGTAGATGTGGTAGTTGCACCTAAATACCTATGAAACGCTCTTGAAACTTAGAAACAGCGCTCTTAATTACCTCTGACATGGCGTAATCTACAAAAGTCAGCCGGGGTCAGCAGTGGTCAACAGCGGTCTGTGACCTTGGCTGGCTTTGAAAGGAGTCATGCTATTATACACAAACGTTGTTTTCAGCACGTGCCTAATTTTACAACGATGGCCATCCTCCGCGCCGTTACCTGTCATTGGTCGAGAGCTTCGACGGTTGCCTCTGAACGCGTGCATGCAGAGACAAAGGTAACAAAGGCACTTGTTCTCTGGGGGCAAAGACAATTCTTGCACCGTATCGCTATTTGTTACCTCAAAATTTACCACGTTGCAATGGAAGTGCATGTATCAGTCTACAAGATACACAAATCAACGGCATTTTGATCTCGTCATCAGTAAGTATCAGTTAACGGCGTTTTACTCTCGTCATCAGTAAGTATCAATCAACGGCATTTTTATCTCGTTATCAGTAAGCATCAATCAACGGCATTTTGATCTCGTTATCAGTAAGTATACAGATAAATGACGGTCAGATATGCGTGCCAACATATCATATCGTAGCATTTTACTTTATAATACGCCACATGTTACATCCTCCGCTTTGCAACAGGACTAGCCGCCATGTCCTGCGTTCATCTCCGGTCATCTGCAGACCTTTCAATACTGATCTGCTTTGCCTTAGCCTCAGTGCGTCCCCGGGAACTGCGGTCTCCTGCCAAATCAAGCCGTGACTTGTGATCAAAAGCGGCTCTGGGCGCGACCCGACTAATCGTGCATTGACCCAAGCAGGGACAAGGCGGCGGCGGCGGCGGCGTTCCTCACCGGCCGAGAACGCCCGGACGTGCCACAGGAGCGTCTCCCCGCCGACGCTACTCCCCACCATGTGCGGCGGCCTCGGGGACGTGGACAGCGGACAGAGGACGGGGTGCGAGCACGGCTTCTTCTGCCGCCACACCGCCTTCTCCTTGACCTGACAGCGGGCTGGTGTTCACCGGCGTAGCGTGACACCAGCGCCGGCGGCGGTCGCGACGTCGCTGGCCGATGGCCAGTGGTTATTCCTGACCGACGCGCCGGGCCGGGCGTCACGGTCGGCAGGGCGCGCCCCACAAGCCCGCCAGCGCGGCGCCCGCCGGAGAGCTGCGTGCACAGCTGCTATTTACAGTCGCTGTCCGGTGTTAACTGTTCGCAGACGCTGGCTATGGCTCCTGCGGGAGCTGTCGGCATCCGTGTACACGAACGACACGCCACGACTGTCGCCATGCGAGTTGGGAGGGTACGCAGACTCGACATGTGTTTTATAGGTGGAGTGGACGGTATATAATACGGTATTGATGTCATTACAAAATTCGAAAATATTTTGATCCTCGGGCCCTGGTAGGCTTTGAGCCTGTATCTACTGAAATGCCAGCTACTTTTTTAATATTCCCTGATAAAAATAACAGGTCTGATAAGTCGGACGGATAGAAATTAATTCTAAACATTTAGCAAAACATCAAGCTCAGGGTCTGAGGTGATGTGTGGCGGAGAAGGCGGCCATGAAACGCTAAATTGGCGAGGCTTATTACGTGATGGTTAGAATAAATAAATGCATTTACTCGCGCACCCATTATGTAAATGGCCGCATGAATAACTGCGACCATTTACAGTGTTACAAAACAAGAAACCAAAAAGGGTCCTGCTCCCGTAAGAAATATCAGAACATGGTCTTCTCCTAGTTTGGTACAAGCAACGTCTTGTCCAAACCGACATGCCCAGAACTGTGACAACTTACGCTTGAGCGCCGTAAAAGCATGCAACGGCATGTCATGTAGGAAATTATGTTACTCGTTTTGAGAGATGGGACTGACAATGGTATCTAGCATAGTTTTTAAAAATTTGCTCGTTAAAAGATAGGGATGACTAGCACCGTTTACATCATATCTATCGCAGGAAACGTTCGACCAACTGTGACTGATGACACATCTTGGATGCAATCTAGACCAATCAGCGACCGGCCAGGGCCGCTACTTAAAAAAAAATATTTGGAAGTCTGGCCGAATGCTGGCTGTGCGGAATGTCTTAAAGTGAGTGGATCTTAAACCTGCGCCCAGCCGGAGTGTTGCCCGCCGGGGGGAGGGGGGGGGGGGTTGGAGTTGACTTCCCCATGAGATATCCAGTTTCCAAACGCCGTATGGGAAAAACAAAATGTGTTTGTGGAGGTCTCGTGAAATTATGAAGAATGCACACGAGATGCTAGGTCTTAGGTCAATTGGGAAGTCACCAGGGGTCATGAAAGGCAAAAGACGGCCGTTCTAATAGATGCAGTTAAAGCCTATGTTAACTCATCAAGATACTAAGAGCATGCAAATAAGCATTGAGACCGTGCAGAGTCCATTCCAGCCGTTTCTATTTCTCCAAGGGTCAGGTCAAATCTGGTCACCGTTCAAAATCGGTAAGCCAGTAGCCTAAATAAACGATGCTTTTTCACAACGTGTTTTGGCTAAGTTGGTTTATCAGGCGCAGTTCTTGGAAAAAGCATTTGAGACACAAAATTTCATTTTGAGTTGACGAAGAAGCCAAATGATGTCAGCTTAGGCCAAGTTTATGAAACATCCAAATGAATAAACTGAGGCGCTAACTGGGTCTATGTGACCGGTGCAACACTTTCTGTGGTCAGAAATAGTGCGATGTATATGCACAGGTACTCAGGACTGCGCAACTGTTGTAAATATTACACATAGTACCTTCAACGCTAGGCAATCTGTAACAGACCGAGGGCAGGCACGTATGTGCATAAAATGATACGTCATTAGCTTCATAATCACGATAAGGAGGTGATTATACGCGTCGCACTCGTTTAACTAGCCTCTCCGCTACTGAAAACATGACTTGGATGACCTAAAATGACCTTGCATGTTTTCACGTAACCTGCTGTCAACTCATTATGAATAAGAATTAGATCAAAACACGTTTTCACTAGAGTATTCGAATTTGGCGCCCAAGGAATAAAACTGCATATTTCAAGCTAAGCATGTAGTTTGTAAAAGGCGCCCATTGAGGTAGGTCATGACCTGGGCCAAGGTCATGTGCTCTGTGGTCAAATTATGGTTGTGTATGTCAGTTAGTACCCTGTTCCGTATATACAAATACCAAAACTATAAAAAATGGTACAAATTTGCATGATCTCAGGAATGATAAAAAAGCTGGCCTTACTTCAGGTCGCTGAACTCGCTTGTTTCGAAAGATATGAAAGATATAAGCTGTATGCAGTATTATGTTCTATTACTGTGGCAAGTTTAAACAATGACAAATGACCCAAAAAATGACATTTAAGTTTTTCAGAGTTGACCCCTTTAAGCTGACTTTGGTTACTGGCCTTGGTAAATCAAGGCTTCAGATTGGCACAAATGATGTTAACTTGATAAATAAACAGGCACTGAAAATTTCGTGTTGCTACAAGCGTACGTTCTTGACCTGTGCTCGAAAAAAACCATCGGAGGAGACAACTCCCCCGGCCGGGCGCTGGTTGAAACAAAAGCGCTCACAATCGTTTCAACGCTGTCAAACCAGCATTTTGCCATTTCTAGAGAATTATTCTTGCAGCCACCGTAGCCTATGTGGCAACAACTGCAATTATTTGTAAACGGAGTTGTGTTAGTTATAAACGGAGGAGGGCGGCGCTGCAGCAACTGTCCTTACGTCTTTCTCTTCGTCCTCGAGTGTGAATTCCTTCTTCTTGACCTGTTTCAGCTGGTTTCTGAAATTGAATTCAGCCGCCTTCTTCTGCAGCTTGGCGAATTTGTTTTCGTATTTCGACACCTTCTTCAGGGTTGGCTTGATACTAAAAATAAATAATGCATATTGTTAGAAAACGCTAACACTGCTTTCATTCCACGAGCCTTCCCATCCAAGGGAAATATGATGAGGTATGGGAATCTGGTCGAGGCAAATTAAAAGCGACGCGAAGAAAAAATCAATGAGCGAGTCCCTTTAAACGAGCCTCATAACGAAATGAGGAAGGGGATACAGCGCTTACCACGCATATAAAAGCACTCACAATTTGCCGCGAAGGTCGTTGACGGAGATGTTGAGCTCGTTGATCTGAAAGACAAGAACATTTAGTGCACAGGGTCGGAGAGCCCTGTTAACAGACAGGTCAAGAAAATCCCAAATTGATGGGGCTTCACAGTGAAAGTTCACTTACAAGGACTATGACCCTAAGCCAGTTTCCACAGAGAAATCGAAATCTTGCAGAAGTGCTATTACTGAGAGCAGTATTGATATTTTATTTCGATACGTTGCTACATAATAATAAGACGCCATGCCTTCAGATTATGACCGAACGGAGACCACACCATCGGAAACTTGATCACGCAAGGACGAACAGCAAGCTTTATTGAAGTCTCAACAACTTTACTGTGCACAGCACGTATTTCTTTGCGTACCGCTAACAATCTGGACTGACAGACCATTTTCAACATTGCCAGCCACACCAATATCTTCTGCTACAAAATATGGATGTGCCGTTGGCTGGTTGAAGTCAACACCTTATGAGCGATTTCATTGTATAAATCTGAAAGGCATCACAATGCGACTGGCTTTTCGAATGGCTTACTATCAGATTAAGTTGAGCGGCCTCAGCAAACATCCTATTTAACATTATTCCGTGTGTGACAGGAGCACCGCGGCTGCACCGCCCTTCTTCCGGCGAGCCGCCCCCACGGCGCCGTGGCCGCCCGCGTCGCAAAGCTATTTCAAAACACTTGCTGCCACGGCGGCTGCCAAAGGCGTCAGGCGCCAAGCGTCAGACAAGGGTCCGGTGACATCATGGCGAAAGCGTGCCTCGGGTCTGGCTAGCTACTTGAGGCCACTCCCGCAACAGACCACGCCCCAGCCCCTCCCCCACTACTCACAGCTGGGGTGGCCGGGCTCCTCTCATCACGCAGAGCTCTGCCCCGCTCGGACTAATTCGGCCCCTAGTCATTGCGTGCCGGCGTCCGAGCCGTCTAGAGCTCTGTATGCGAGCGCCGGACAACTGCACGCATGTGGGAGGCGGGCACGGGTTTGGGGAGGGGCTGGAGTCGCCGACCGCTCGGCGCGGACGGCGAGTTTCGCCGACCCCGCCGGCACCGGCAGACGGAAGGCGTCGCGTCCCGGCTGGGCACACCTCCCTCACAGGGATCTCGGGTTGAGCGTCTGCCGGCGCCGGCGGGCGGTGCGCTGCAACGCTCACACTAGCAGCGCTGCGACGGGCTGGGGAAGCCGGTGGGTCCAGTCTGTGGCCCCCGCCGCCGGCCGCCGACTGTCAAGGGCGCGGGGCAGCTCTGGGCTGAGTCTCGACAGGGCCCTGCGAGTGGCGTTTTAAAAGCCCGGGCAGACAGCGGAGCTGGCAAACGCTGCGCGGATAGCTGCCATATTGTACCTGGCATACGCGTACGGGCCACCGGCAACAGAGCCGCACAAGCCATGGTCGGAGCGCAGGCCTCACCAAGCAGGATGCCCGCGCCCCAGGACTCCGGGTCCACTAACCTCCACGCCGAGGCGAAGGACTTCGTGCTCCAGGTCCCACTTTTGCGACTCGCACAAGTAGACACGGTCATGGTAATCCTTGCATATGGCGATGAGGTCCTCTACAAAAGACGACACTTGTGAATGGCACTGTGACTGGCAGCGGAACATTTGTACGAGCGTTCTTGGCCCGTTGCCAAGCATCCGCAGACATTTTTGGGTGGACACCTCAGGATACCGTTGTTTCATAACAGCAGCTTTACAGCAGCTTTTCTAGCAGTTTTGACCCCATCGTGCTGAGTGCATCCCGACTGCAAAACGTGCGCATGATACTCTTTGCAAAACGCTTGAAGCTTCACTGTGGCGAAAGAATGGCAAGGAACAGCTAACGATTATTTATCGTATTAAACAGCGCCACGTTTTAGAAACGCAAACACATCTCGTTAATGATGCATTTCACAAACACGCGGTTAAACAGCAGCGTAATAGGAAAGAGCTGTGAATATTCTCGAAGGCACACTGCCGTTAACAGAGGCAGGGAGGCGGGGGACACTGCTAGGTGAAGAACACGACCGATTGAATTTGGACATACACGGCATTATTCAGCTGTGTAGACAGGAACATAAGGGGTTCTTGCCGGCGTCATGTAGACAGCATGATTTGGCAAGCAGAGTGTTAAAGTCACGTCGAGCAGCAACAGGGATTAGTCAGCTACCGACCTGGTGATCTTTCTCCGCCTCTGATCCTCTAGCCTTTCAATCCATGTCCGGTACACTTGGTACAGCTGGGTAACCTCGGCTAGAAATGGGGCATGCACAACTACTATCAACAACAACAATAACCAGCGATCATCTAGCAGGCAAAAGCACGACCAGAAAACCAGCTGATGTGAGGGAATGTAAATGACGATTAAACTCTCTCGAAAAGCCA
Organism: Pollicipes pollicipes; assembly: GCF_011947565.3. NCBI lineage: Eukaryota > Metazoa > Arthropoda > Thecostraca > Pollicipedomorpha > Pollicipedidae > Pollicipes > Pollicipes pollicipes. Next base: position 8,572,082 of record NW_023596297.1, on the reverse strand, counting down.
GCTCTTCGACTTTTAAAGACTGCAAACAACCACAGAGCCGCTGGGCTTCAGGCCGGCGCCGTGATGCTCCGTTAACGGCAATCAGTCCGGCAGCTGGTTTTCCATGGCTGTAGATGATGGCCACATCTAGATGGCCCCATCTAGCTCACTTACTACTAGATGAGCTAGACGATCAGAAACTACGATGAGCTAGATGCGGCGGACTAATTTGACTAGATGTCTGGGTCTCACTCTACCAGTGAAGCACAGTCACAGCGATGTTCATCAACAGATGTGCTATATTGAATACGCTATCGGTAAAAATTGGCGATAATTGTCTACATCTATTAACTATCTTTATGTTTTCTATACTAGAGGCGGATGTCCATATCAAAGCTCTCTTTACAGGAGGGATGCTCTACGACAAATCTACAACCGAGAGAGCCGAAACAATATCCTTTGCGTCATGTTCGATTTAGGATCATGATATGGAATCCTCTCATCCCATGAATAATTTCATGTCATGACTTCACTGTCATTATTACCATCATGCTATGGCTGATATCACTGTGATTGTTTTCAAAAAAGATTAAAGAAGCGGTGAAAGGGCTTGTCTCAGGCATGTTTGAAACCCCACCAAGCTGGAATGCCTCTTGGGGGAAACCTCTACGAGTTACTCGAGTGGTGCAAAATTTTATGTCCATCAGATCGCAATGGTTCTCAGCATCTGTTGGTTATTTCAAAATGTTTTTTGATGCTCATTTTAAAGTAATGACCCTATGGCCTAACATGACGTGAGATTTTTCAAGTTGGCAAAGGATGTTAAGTTTAAAATGTTAACATGGAGAACAATATCACTCATTGAGCAAAAGCAAAGCGCATAAACTTTGCATTATTCTCGTGATGATCGCTTCATTTTCGGCATGCGAGGCTGATATTGCCCCGTTTTGCGGTAAACGGAGATCATTAGCTTGAATGTGTGCGAGAATCGCTTTATAGGACAATATAAACATTTTCAACCTGCCGTGAAACCTTGCGTTTTAAGCGATTCCTGATTCGTTCAAACGTTCATCCTAAAAAGAGACTTGGCGATGCAGAGGTAAGTGCCGCATGCCGACCATTTTGTTTTCGACGACGTTTTCTCCCCCATAAATCAGCATGCTAACTAGGAAGGAGCATGTCCTCGCTCCCCCCCCCCCCCCCCTCCCCCTCTGCGCAAGGTTTGCAGTTACACCCCTACGGCAGGGTTGATGGAAGCGCATTAGTAAAACCAGTGGCGTCTAATCTCAGCGTGAGCTGTTTTTAAAACAAGTGTTTTGTACGATGTTACGATGCATGAGACATCGGATTCGTGTGCTAAATATGTGGGCCCCACTTAGTTCCGATATGAAGATATCTGAAAAATTAAAATAGGGTCGTGTGACTCTCACTGCTATTGGACTGACTGAATTAAAGAGCACCCCAGAAAGACTATGTTTCTTTCACAACCGTGGATCAAAGTTTAGTGTGACGTATTATGGTGCTAACCACACTCTCATGGCAGTAAAACTGCAGTGTTGTGTAACAAGCATGTTGATCATGCTTTTGATGCTGTAAATCTGAGGCATTCATGTGGGAATGAGATGGAATTTTGCCATGCTGCAGCCCTATGCAAAGTATGGGCAGCGTCACAAAAATGTAGCACGCAAGGTATGTAAATACGTTGCAATTTGGGAGGCACTTCTCAGTGAAGAAAGTAAATGGCTGAGCAACATCTATTCCCACAATGTTATAATGAGTACATCATGTCTGGTCATATGGGGGTTAGGTCTACCGTATCACTGTTATCGTGTCTTTCTGAGTGCAGTAAAGTTAAATAATAAAAAACAGACAAAAATACGGCCATTTCCAGGATTGAAACAAACCAAGAAGTGCACTGATGCCTACATAACTTCTTTTTTACTCTTTCAAAGGTTGAAAATTATGTGGGCGAGAACATGTGGGCTCATCGTCGACACGATCCTTTCCTGATTATTATGATGGCCCTGAAGGTCCCTTGTTGGCAAAGAACAAAAAACGATATGGTGAAAACGAAAACAAAAAGACGAGAGGGCTTAGACAACAAACAGTACGCTGGCTTCTATTTCGATTCTTTACCGGTCTTAGTTCAAAAGTCAGTGGACGGGGTGACTGTCAGACCCCTTTTCGTCGGGCGGGGCGGAGGGGGACTGTCACCCCTCCTCCCTTGTCGGGCGGGGCGGGGTGGCTGTCAGCTCACCCACCGCCCTCGTTGGGTGAGGGCGTAAAAAGCGCTCCATCGGGCAAAGGCTAACATTCTCCCAATCTGCCTCTAAATACAGTCATGTTAACACAATGCACTGTTGAAAGCTGAGGTGCGCAACTTCTTGTTCCATTTCTTATGACATATCACATCCATTGCAATATGAATTACCAAAAGCGAAAGAACTGTTGACTGGAAAAATAGCCGGCCAGCACCAGACTTGATCTTGTGCCACCGGGACACTTCCTTTTAAACGAGCACTCGCTAAGCAGGATCTTTGCAGACACATCAGGTAAGTGCTTGTTCTGAAACGTTTAGTTGTCTTAATGTTAACATTTACCAGCGAGTTGTAGGTCATAATCTTCTTCATTAACTTTCAGTTCATAGGTAGCATTTAATCGGCAGCATTAAAAGTGGAATTAGTATTGCATCGCGAACGTACAAAGAAAATCAGTAGCATTAAAAGCAAACCATTCGTTATTTTCTCACGGACAGGTTACCTCCTGATTTTTGCATTTTTGAACATATTGTTGAAGCGTCCCGGAGCTTGAAAGTAGGCGTGTGACATAAGATCGTAGCAAACAACCTCCAAATGCATCTGGTTACAAGTATTGCAATAATAAATGGGGTGGGTCGTTGTAGGTTCAGCTACGCAAAGCTGCGCGCCAAAAACTTTAATTTCTTAATCATTTTGCAAGCCCCTAGAGACCCCTTGTTTGGTGACATTTTAGAAATGCCGAGGCTACAGCTCTATGACCGTGGCTCTGATTTCTCTGACGAATTGTACACACAAACTTAGAGAATTTATAGTCCCAGAATTGCTTAAGTAATTTAACATCCGAAGTATAGGGCTGTCATGCCCCTGTCAATACATGGTGGAATAGACCACTGGCACCCTCTGAGCTCATCACCAACAAGGCGAGACGTTTTCATCCCAGGCACGTGAAAATTAGGCAAATCATTTTACTATTTTAGAAACAGCGTCGTTTTTTACAAATCGTATACGTACCTAAGGTTTGGGCGGCTTGAAACTGGGAAATGTAAGCCCGTAGCCGATGGATCAAGACCAAACATAGGAAAAATAGCTTATCTGAAGGGACATCTGAGCCGACTCGTTTAATCTTTAGTGTAATGCTGTTGGGTTCCATACATTGTCACATGCTGTCCCATTGACCTTCTAATTTAGTATGAGTTTGGTTTGCATACGACAATATAGGTATGCTTCAGCCCCGAGGTGAGATTTCTGACCGCAGATGCACGCAGAAAAGAATATATGGCAACACTTTCCAACATAGAGTTCCTTTTACACGCAGCAATATTGGGACCATGTGAAGGACGAGACCAACCGGCAGTGGACCTGCGATGCAAAACGGACTCCACTGCATAACATCAAGAACAGTCTCCTCCCGTGAAACTGAATAGTAGCATGCTTCACTAGGAAATCAGTTAAAAAATACAAGGTTTTGCACGTGAACTTTATGATATACTGGCATTGTCAGTAAAATACATATTCATTTGCAGCTGTTCAGGCGCACAACTGACGGACTTTTACCTTCACTGGCGTCATCTGTGTTCTTCCGCTGACCGCATCGTTCAATAATTATTCGCCTTCTCTCCTCGGCCTTAACTTCCTGTTCCTTCTTCAGCTCTTCGGCGGCCTTTTTCCGCAGTAGTAGCTAAGAATAATGAACGGGAGTAAAGCCCATGCCATAGCGTATTTCACACGAGTGCATTACAACAGTCGTTTTGTGTGCTTACTCACTGTGGCCAAGTACATTCATTCGGAGATTCGGTCGAAGCCAACCTCCACCACCACTGCAATGACGATCACATACTAATTCGTCGGACTGTCCACGTCAAGACGATCCTGGCTATATGAACCAACCGCATGCAATGTAAGCGTGTAATACTACAAAGCACAGCCTTGCATGTGCATGGATGGCAATAATTTAACGAGTGTGTTTGTGTGTGTGTGTGCGTGTGTGTGTGTGTGCGCGTGTGGTGTGCGTGTAGTGTGCGTGTGGGTTTGTGCGTGTGGTGTGCGTGTAGTGTTCGTTTGGGTGTGTGCGTGTGTGTTCGTGCGTGTGAGTGTGTGTGGTGTGCGATTGTGTGAGCGTGAGTGGGTGGGTGTGCGTGCGGGTGTTCGTGTACGTATGTGTGCGTGTGTGTGTGTGTGTGTGTGTGTGTGTGTGTGTGTGTGTGTGTGTGTGTGTGTGTGTGTGTGTGTGTGTGTGTGTGTGTGTGTGTGTGTGTGTGTGTGTTTGACCGTGTGCGGGTGTCAGACAGAGTGTGCGTTCCCTGACAGAGTGGTCTGCCACACATCCTGTGGCTGACTTCAAATGGGCGCCACACACATTACCCTGCACCGTGATAAGTGAGATATAATGACCGTGTGAGAACAAGGCGAATGCTGCCAATGCAGAGGGAGATGCCTACCCTGAGTTTCTTCTTCCTTTCTGGTGTCATGAAACCTTTCTTGGCCTTCTTGGCAGCGGACGTCTCCTCCAGGCGTTTCCTGACTTCAGCCTTCTTCCTGTCCACCTCGGCTCTTTTCTGTTTCTCCGCCTATGATTCCAGTAAGCTACGTCAGCACAGCTTTCGTGTCGTTGTTAGCTAGGTTGAATGGCTTGTTTCGAGGGTGTTTAAAGAAACTGGTCGGCTTTGCTCCACGCCCAATCGTAAGGTGCTTTGGAACAAATGAGCAGCTTGCCAAGTTGGAATGCAATAAATTGAAATAGATGAATGAATGTGGCGTATCGGTAGCTAATGAGAACGCTGAATGAGTAGATGTTCGAAACGAATACAACGCAAAAGAATAGGATGAGTTTGAACAGAATTCCCATTTCAAATGCATCATTTGATGCCCTGCAAACAAAAAACAATGAACAGCATAGGAGATCTGCTCGCAATGTCCGAAAGAGACCCATTGCAAAATTTTATGTAGCATTTTATGTGTTCTTAAGCTGCTAAGGCCACGTACGCAAATGGTATAGATATTGCATAGGTGTCCTTATCTACATTTTTTTTTAAAACACGGTGAAGAATTTCTCCAGGGTAACGCTCTCTTGAGGCCTAATGTTGATGGTGGACAGCTTCAACTGTCTTAACTGTTTTATTCGTTAAAAGTTGTGTTGAAAACCGAAGCTGTGACAGCCCAGTATGAAAATGTTATGTGTACTCAAAGCGTGTGCCTGTGGGCAATGCGCTGACAACACAGTGTACAGTTTGTCCAGGGAAACGTTCCCGCCGAAGCCTACGTGCCTATGGTGGACAGTGGCACAGATCAGTGCCCATGGTTGTTAGTCAAGACACCAGCACACATCTGGGCACGCAATCCACTGTTAGTCACCCAGCGCTTTTAAGTTTGAACTAACGCTGGCAAGCAGCAACAAACTGTTGCTGCTTCTAACATGCCAACTCTACTCACACCTCACGCTACACATGAAAGCAAGGGAGACGTGGAAGCACTCCAATAGCAGCCATGTACAAGGCAACAGAGCGCGTGCATCGTTTAAATGCACGCAGTCAGAGAGCTGAAACGGTTCTGCTAAATCGTTGCACCTTTGACTCTTGGCCCATGGATTGCAGAGTGATCCAGTGCCTCCCTTTCGTGCTGTAATGGATCCCAGCGACTCACACTTTCATGCACACGTGGGCCAATTGTGTACGCAAGCCTTATACGGCATAAAACATATCGAGCAGGTCGGATCTTTTTTAGCATTGTGACACTTTCAGTTGGACCATCAGGGCAGGGCGAAAAACTGTTGGCAGGGAGGTCATTTGTGAACGTTCTGAAACTCCGTATGCATTGCATGCCTGACTGCTAGACTACTTAACTATGGTAAAACACTAGATGCTAAACATACCGTTTTTAAAGTGTCACGCGGGCTGAAACTAATGATGTGAAGATAGCCATGGGAGACATGTGATGACGTGCCACACATACGTAGGTGGCGCATACCAGCGCCACTCAGGTTAGTAGTTTGATAGCCGTAGGATGCATGTCTGCCTCATACCTGGACTCGGGTCCGATGACTAGAAAATTTTCGAAAGCTCGCTTAGTGGATGCCTCAGGAACCAATTCTTACACTTCAACAGCTTAATAGATTCGAGTAGATCATGACTCAAAATATTTGAGCGCTGAATCATAACTCGAATCACACTCACTTTTAGAAAAGTGATTCAACTTGCTGTGATTTAGTGAAATTGACACGACTGGAGCCGACTCTGATTGTGAATGAAGCAAACTAGGGTCTGAATAATGGCTGAAATCAGCACGACGCGAATCAAAGTGAACAAACCAAAGCCAGAACACATTGCAACGCCTCGAACTTCAGAAACTGGTGAAATCTAATGGCTCAGCTGTAAAGGAGCCCATTACCACTCCATTATTTGTAAGTTTATGGGATTACAGCATTCAGCACGTCAACAATGTGCTTGAAAGCCGCGGCTGCTCCTCTTTCTGAAATGGCTTACAACCTGCAATACATCTTTCTAAGCTTTTGCATTTATGCATTGGGCCATATGGTGTGTCGCCACTGGATGCAACTAGGCTCTCACCAATTGCAAGAAGTGTTGGGACTTATCTTGTCATTCGTTTTTATCAGACATTGAAGCCGTCCTTCTTTCGATCCCCGGCAGCACTCATAGATTGACGGTGATCAAAGTTGATTCGATGTAGATTTCACAAGAATACAATATTGGCTCGGATTTAAAAAGTTAGGGATTTGAACCAATTTGATTTGCTGGACAAATTGGTGATCGCAATGCGGTTCTGAATACAGCTGGAAGTGCTGGTACCCGTCCTTATCGTTAAGGCCAAAACCTAGTAAAGTTTATTGATCCTTAAGAGAGAGTATTGAGACTGGCAACAAGGCTACGTGGATGAGAAGAAAGATTCCGCGGCTTTCTATGCATTTGGGTGGACGTGACTTTTCACCGTGTTCAATCCATGAACACCTTACAGAAGCAGTAAACGGTTTTTACACGATATACCTGCGATACACAGGCGCCTCTTACTCCGATGTTGATAAGAATTGGATCACGATCCCCAAAGCCCAAACTGCACGCTGCCACTAACCAGCGCTATGTGTTATATCAAGGCACAACGAAATCAAGTTAAAGAAATACTCTTAGGAAACGCTTGGATTGAACCGTCAACTCTGCGTACCTTTTTCGCTGACATGTGACATTACCAATTAGGTTTATTCTTCTTCCACACCAATGGAGATCAGTTCTTTGCACAATATACGAGATATTGTTTAGAGTTTGAAACAGCTTTCGGAGAAAATGGTCTGCAAATAGAAACAGCTTACGCGAAACATGATTCAGATAAGTGGACCCGCTTTAACATCCAGTACGTTTCGGCAGATGTTAGTAAAACGACACGCCACACTTACTGCCATCACACGTCTACGTGCCTCAGCTGCCTTCTGGGCCTGAAATGTCACAAGGCGGGCTGGTGAGACGGCACGCACACTCTCCCACCTCTGCTCTACTTCAGACCGTACGCGCGCATCACACTAACGCACCCACGCCGTGCGGAGAGAAAGCCGAGCCCAATGCGATCATTGGCCGTCCAACACAACTCGTGGCACTACGTCATTGCTACAGCTGCTGGTTGGCGATGACTGGCTAGTTCTGACATGACTCGGTTGAGCGGCCCTTGCCGCCACACGTAGGGCTAGACCGGGCGCACGGTCTACGTCGTCGCTATAGCAGGCCAACCGGTGGCGCTAGGACAGACGGCGGGACGTCTGAGAATCGGTAAGGATTCCACGCACTGAACCGCCAGCCAGCGGTGAATGATTGAACCGGAGCTGCTCCAATCACAATACCCGACGTTCGCAAAATTAAGCAGCAGCTACCATTAAGCTCGCATGACGCGGGGCGTTTGACGGTGGGCGGGTGCCCGTTTTAGGGGCGCTGGTTTGCGTTGGTTCAGTGTGTGGCCACCCTGGCGCTACGGTAAGCGCAAGTCACGTGCAGCCGGTGGCGGCGGATGGCCGGCGCCCTCACCTGTCCGTCATCCTCCTCCTCCTCCTCCTCCGAGCTGCAGGGCAGGACGAGAGGTCCGGTTAGTTCCACATGGTAGCTGTCAGTAGACGAGAGGCATCGCACGGTGTCGACACCCACCGGCGCGCCCTTGCGATAGAGCATCAGCGCAGCTGCGTTTCAGCCTCCTGACACTGTCAACAGTCGTCGTCGAGGCCTGGAGAACGCGCACGCTGCACACCCGAAGCGGCTTCCGACGGCTGACCTGCCCCAGGACGCACGAACGGGCGGGTTAGTAGAGGTGGGCTGTGCTGACAACATGCGTGTGAGGCGGCACAGCGTGAGGCGATTTGTCAGGCGGCGGCGGCGCTCTGGGCTGCCACGGAGGCGGCCACCGGCAGAGCCGGGGGTCCGGCGGGCCACGGGCGCTGTCGGTCTGTTAGAGGCCAGGACGCGCGCTCGGCACCGGAGCTGTGAACAGCATGCCTCCGAGAGCCTACCTCGCCGACCTCGTCCTCGGAGCTGTGCAGGTAAGGTCCTGTTGGCGACGGTGCGGTTCAGAGCAGGCATACGAACCGGGACGCGATCCAGGTCGACAATATGTGCGCTATAACAAAGGCAGAGGACTGGCTCTGCATGGGGCAGCGGGCCGACTGGCCTTGAACGGTGACGAAATCCAGGTCGGGCAGCGATAAGCTTGTCGAACAGCGACACGCGTTCGGGTGGGGGTGGGAGTCACTTTGACCTCTTCGAAGGTTTTTTCCAAAATAACCTCCGAATGGGGCAGCGTTTGGAAACTTGCGCTATGGGGTGGTTATTGACACTTATTTCGAATTCTTCGATCAACACCCGTAACACGACACACACACAACACACAACACACAACGCGACAGCACCCGTTGCTGGACCAGCGTCCACACCAAGCAGTGCCTGTTGAGTAAGCCCTGAACCAAGCACCCGACCGTTATGATCCGGGTTAGCTACATATTTTGATAAGACAGCTTAAGCTTCGTCCTGATTCGACGTCTTCGCAACGCAGACTGAAAGGGAGGGGGAGGGGCGGTGCCTCCCCTCAGCCATTTACGAACTAAGGAGGACAGAGCCGCACGGAAAACCCGTGGATTGTATCTAATGGGCTCCCGTGATTGGTGACACGGCTCATGTCGGATGATGTGTGTATGTTATTTGACGGCCCTTGATTTACAGGCCGAGGCCGGCTATCGTAGGGCTCGTTTGGAGCTCGAGCAGTGGTGTTGTCAGTTATATTCACGGAAAAGTACGCGTTTGTGCTAGATGCTTCATGGACATTTTTGACAACTGTGACTTTTACAGCAGTCATCTGATAGGTTTCTTTCTGCAACACGCGGTGCATACTATATTCGTATCGACAAAGTCTTCGTCTTAGTCGTCACCTTCACACAAGGTTTCAGAAATCCGTTCACCACGTTGGCGTGCCTCAAATACCATCGGATTGGCTGCAGTTTCAGCATTCACCAAAACAATTTCCAATGCTGTTGGGCTCTTACAACTACACGGGACAGCGGTCATGGCTAAGAACTACTGCAGATTCGAATGAGGGGAAATGCTGTCTACGCGATGCATTCAGATTCAGATTGCGTGAGCGGCAGTGCGGGTTAATGGTGTAATTAAAGATCTCATGCGCCAGGTCCCTTACAAATCGACAAAATTTAAAAAAACATTTTACTCTGTTGCCTCCAATTGTGACACACCCTCGCTCGAAATATAATTTTCCTTTCAGATCATTTTCTAGCTCAGAAATTCCACCTTTCAACATTCTGAGAAACACCTGAAAACCGTCAAATTGCTCTGCCTGCGAGTGCAAGTGTGCGGCCGCGTGCATCGATGAACACTTGGCATATATGATTGCGCGTTCTTTTCCGCGTCTAAAGGTGTTGATTCCATTCGTGCGACCTTCTGTTCCCCGGGCAACGTACTCGCTTTCGTCACGCTTTTGGCAAATTATGTCAAGTTGCGAATTTCGTGCTTCTCTTGTTAAGCCGATCGGGGCACGTCTGCACGCGTTAACGGGAACCCGTCGGTCTGATCTCGCTTAGATTTGATACGATGATGCAATCCTGCTGGCGTTACCGCACATCAAATTTCGCGTGGCCAGCTGCGATGGGGCACTGCTGGTCGAAGGTCTGAAGCGCTACGTGATTGCGATGCGATAGTTGATCTGGTTAAATGTGCCCTATTCCTAAACGAGGCAATTTAAAGGAAAGACAGTTATTGGAAGCCTCGCGAGTTCGCTGGTCGCTTCAAGAACGCCTCAAAGAAGGATCAGAGTTTAGTTCTTTTGGGAACACGGTTCCATGCAGCCGTTTCTCGTGGATCATCACTAGTCGAGCGGTCACCATTAAGAACACAATCCAGAGTCAGAAACCGCGATACACGTGCAGAGCTACCGCGAGTCTGGCTGTTCACCTATTCGCAGCGAGAAAACCGGTATGTAGACACAGAGTGGGAACGGCCCTGGCTGCTCACCTTCCACGATCAGCCGGCAGTGGCAGCGAAGTCGCTACGAGCTAGACCTCGATCGCCTCCCGATTGAGGATCTTATGGAGCGGATCTCGCAGAGGAGGAATGAGAGGGCACTCAGGAGGCTCGCCTCCAACAAACGACAAGAATATCACCTATTATTTGCACAGATGTAATGCGTCTCTATTGCTGTCATTGCTTTCTCGTGAAATAAATGCATATCTCCACAAATCTGAGGAGGAAGCATGCCCAAGAGCACCACATAACGTATTCCTGATATCTGCCCTCATGACTCAGGTCTTGTTTTCGTCGTTGCCAATGCCGGTCACGCTGTCGGCGTGCCTAGCGCCGGTGGCGAGCTGGGCCGTCCAGAGACGGTCAGCTGAACTGGGCGCCCCCTTACGCTGACCCCGGGGTGCCGCGAGTGCCGGAATGGGGCCGCCTCGCTGTGCCGGAATGTGCGGTCCGCGCCGCCGATCGGCCGGCCACCGACCCCCGAAATAGCCGGCCCTGGCGGCGCCAGACGCCACCGCGCCGTCGGCGGAGGGCACCGCGCGGAGGCCTGTGCGTCGCGCGTGACGGGAAGGCATCGCAATGGGCACCACACAAGGGAGCAGGGCACGGTACAGGGCGCCTCGCTGAACACCGCACACAACACTACACAGGGCAGCAGGGCACGGTACAGGGCGCCTCACTGAGCACCGCACGGAACACTACACACGGCAGCAGGGCACTGCACCGGGCACCTCACTGAGCACCGCACACAACACTACACAGGGCAGCAGGGCACGGTACAGGGCACCTCACTGAGCACCGCACACAACACAACACAGGGCAGCAGGGCACGGTGCAGGGCACCTCACTGAACACCGCGCTGTAAAGCATATACTTCTCCCCCCCCCCCCCTCCCCGGCATTCTGCCGCCTTTAAGGGATTACGTGTTTCAAACCAGAGGCCCATAAAGAGAAACATGGCGGTTAGTCAATATGTTGGGCTCTTACATGGTTGAACGCGCAATCATATATGCCAAGTGTTCATCGACGCACGCGGCCGCACACTTGCACTCGCAGGCAGAGCAATTTGACGGTTTCCAGGTGTTTCTCAGAATGTTGACAGGTGGAATTTCTGAGCTAGAAAATGATCTGAATGGAAAATTATATTTCGGGCGAGGGTGTGTCACAATTGGAGGCAGCAGAGTAAAATGTTGTTTTTTAATTTTGTCGATTTGTAAGGGACCTGGCGCATGGGATCTTTAATTGCACCATTAACCCGCACTGCCGCTATTTCCGTTGCCGTTTCCGCTAGTTGCCGCACAGGCCAACTATTTCCTACAATTTTCACTCGTGTTTATGTACGAATGATTGTTTGTGAGAAAGTTCGTCAAACATGTCGGTAAAAAATGTTTATCCAGATCCAAACGCTCTGAGAGGAAATGTTATACCTCACGCGTGCTAGTGGAAAACGGAAATCCAGCATCTGTCAAAATATTTCTTACGCTGAGCACGAAACCCAAGCTGCTGTGTACAACCAGCAACGAAATTCCATATAGCACCTGTCCGTTGCATTCATCATCGAAGACAACTATTGAAAAATGGCATTTTGGGGTTTCAAAATTGTCCGGAAGAGAAATCAGATGCCTGGCCAAAGCCTGTTTGTATTTGAGTCTATAGGCGAGATTAAGCTATTGTAAATTTTGCCAATGTGTAAGCGGGCTCACCTTCTAGCCCCTTGTGTGCAGCCTTGAATATCTATGCCCCCTGTGGAAATCTGAATCTAAATCTGAGCGTACTGCGTAGAACGTCATTAGCCCAGTGCCACCGCGGTTGGCTCTTAGCCACAAGTGCCTGCGCGTTTAGTTACAATAAAGTTTGTGACCGGATCCGACTGACGGCACGCCGTTGGCAAATGCAGACGTCACCCAAATACGGCAACGGCCGGCTTTGACATTTAATAGCACGTGCTGTAGTGGACTTTCAGCTTTTCAACCAAGGTGACCTCAAATAGAATGTGGCTAGATGAGCACTAAGTGGGACAATGATCGTGAGATCGGCTGGATTAGGTTGTCAAAAATGTGCTCCTCATCTAAACAAAGTATGTGACTATTAGAACGAAGAAATACTTGGAAATCAGACTAAAGCGGTACCCTTTAGCGAATTATGCAACGTGCAATGCTGGCCTCGGAGTAGATATAAATTTCACATTTACCTACTACACTTACAGACATCAGTTTATATTTGATCCTATGGCCAAGGATTGTAACCAAGGCTCTTTCCAAAATACATCTTATTAAATGACTGTTTTAAGGTTTTACACTATAACCGTAGAGGGGACGTTCGTGATTAAATTTCAAACCCATATTGTTTTACATTGCACAAGCACCAAACCATCTTATAATTGGAATTATAGAATCCATTTGCTGCTTTTATGTGTCAGTGAGGTCGCATGTTAAGCTTCCTTTTACATTTTCTAATAAGATGAAGTGAAATCAAGCGGGCAAGGCTCGCACGCGCGCGCAGTGCACGCACGTCGGAATCACAATGTTGATATGAATCACGAAGTGATTGGACGACTGCTTACCTGTACTCTTCGTCGTCAGACATGTTGAGCTACTGGTGAGGTGACCGAAGCCTGCAACAAACATATCAATGAGTTAGCTTCTTGAAAGGGATAAAGACTACTGAGGCTGAGATTCTCTCACAAGTACGTAGTTGTTCATGTTGTGAGGCTTTGAAAAAATACACGCAGGCAAGCACATAAGAACAGGCACGATACTTGGCTCAGCGTGCTGTTTTCCGCTTCAATGCATACTATTTCAACGACAGGCATTGCGCTGATGCGATGTAATAGTATGCGATAAGCATACTAATCCAACGACAGGCACTGCGCTCCTGCGAAAGCCGCGCTAAATGAAGGACGAGTCGCACTGTAAGTCAGACGTATCTACAACTGTGTGTGACCAAGCAGGTTACAGCTGGTCCGATGGCAGGCAGTATTTCTATGACTGATACCACACAAACGCAGCCAGTAACAGCGCTGCCGGTGCGTTCAGAAGAGGATTTCAGGGTCAGACCAAAGGTCGTTGGCTTTGCCACGAGGCGAAGGTTGTAGAAGCATGGAGGTCTTAAAAACTGTTTTTCCTACAGCCCCATATGACAAGAAATGCTTATCCTCGCAATGTTGGGTGTAACACTTCAACTCGCACTTGCGGAATATTGAGGGCGGTGAGTGTATCGGTCATACCCCTCCCCGAAACACTCGGAAACGGTCCATCGCGTCTTTTGGCTCCTCAAATCGATTTGCGTTCAGAGTTATACAAGAATAGGGAGTTAAGAGTTATATAGGAAACAGTCATAGAAAAAACGGCCTTCGGGATGACAAAAAGATTAAACTTTCACACATCTTCGGCGCGAAATGAATACTGTTTAATCGTCCTGAACTCCTCAAGTCTTCATGCAAGCTGTATCAGTAGCGGTGCAATCTGCACATGTAGTAGTGCACATATTGCATAGTTAGTGCAAAACCTAATAACAGAGCTCACATTGGCTTTAAACTGCACTGAAACAAGGCCTGACCAATGAGTGCTGTTCGCCCATCCGAAAACAGGGCAGGGTAGAATGAACTTCAGCTTTGTGCTCCGAAACCGGTGGGTTTTGCATCCCTTTGACTCCAGAAAGCAAGCAGTTTGAATACCTAGATCTCAAATTTCACCTCCACCTCTGGTCGCAAAAAGTCGACATCGTTTTACTTGCCTTTAACATCATTAAAAGAGACTGGTCCATATTTGAAGACATTGGGACATGCACCAGATAAGATGGGAAAAGCTCACTTATAACTATTGGTATGTTTGAGATGCAAAAGACTGCTGTAACAACTTTAGTAGACCTTAAATGTCATCACCATTACGTCATGATCGGATCATCATTACGTCATTACGCCATCATCATTACGTCACGATTTTATTAAGTCACAAGACGGTTTTATGATGTCAGAGGTCAGAGTTGCCACTGCAGCCGATGACGTGACTTGCTGGTGGTAGTTCTACGTGCCGCAAGGTGGCGTTGTTGATTTGTGTTTGTGGGCTCAACGCACGAGCGTGATGTGCGTGTGTTTTGAGCTTGCCTCGTGATGTTTCCACAAGTTTGTCCGTGATGGCATCTTCTTGCTTGAACTGACATTTTTGGTTACTGCGCTGTCCTTGAGTCTTACTGCGATTCTCAGCCCCATGCATGTCATATTTAGATAATTGTCAAAAGGTCTATGTTAGTTATGACGGAGAGTTCCAGACATGCGATAAGCAGCTGACTGTCAGTCAACTGAACTCTGTCGTTGCGATGCTGGTTTGGTGAGTGTGTGGCATGTGTGGCATGATTGTTTGTCAACAATCTTAAGAAGGCAATTGCTGTTGGACAACATTTGCTTTGTTTTCATCGGCTCTACGTGCGGAAATTTCCATGATAGGCAATGTTTTGTCATCCCGTTTACACAAGCTCCTGTGATGCTTGGGTTGTATCTATTGGGAAAGTGACTCGAATTTTAACGGATGCATTGATGACACGCGAAGTAGCCCAACAAATGTATGTATGTATATGTATGCGTACGTTTACATATAAAAACTTGATACATACATATATATATATATATATATATATATATATATATATATCTATATCTACATATCTACACGTGCATGTGAATATGCAGGATACATATCCATACATCTTTTGCTTTTGACTCGGACATACAAGCCAATGAAAAGGTCATCCCGCCAATTGTAAGAGGACATTGTAAGCCAGGGTCCCCAGTGATCAGCTGAGGTCAGTTATGGCTGAAACGCGTGATGCCCTGGCAGCAGGGTGCTGCTGGCGCTGCCGAGGCCTCTCTGGGCCTGCCGGGGCCTCTTGTACGCACACGCGGTATGTGCTGCGGCGGCAGTGTCCAATGTTGCCACCTCCCGCCCACCTTTCGCCCCCCCCCCCCCCCCTCTCCCTCCCCGTCTGACCGGGTCATTGACAATAGCGACTCCCTGTGATCGGCCCTTCCCGGTCGCGGTGACAGCTTTGCTCCTGCTTAGTGGAGCTCTGGGGCGAGTGCGTCAGTACATGCACAACGAGCACCCTGCCTTTTGTAAAAGCCTTACTTCGGTCATTAACTGACGGCTCGACGACGTTCTAACCGGGTGATGGTGGCGCCGTTAATAAAAGAGCGGAGCGACATGTAGAGTAGTACTCAGCGTCTGACGCGATCCAACATGGTCAGCTCTCAAGAATTTTCACATGGCATCGTTTACTTTCGTAATGCAAAGCACACGGTTTACAGAAAACCGATGAACGTCAAGACAGCCGCAGCACCTGATATACGACAAATCAACAACCCAAACAGTGCAAGATGCATCCTAATACTACCAGAAATTAAGACATAGCGTCTTATGTTGTACCGGATACGCCGGGTAGAAATGGAGGCGATGACTTCATTCGGCGTATCGGGAATGGCTGAGAGGCTGCATCTTCGGCAGTTAAACCATTATCGGGGAGTGGCACGAAATAGACCGCACAGAGTACTCTAAAAACTGCTCTGCTCTACTCTACAAACTGCTCTAAACAAACAGCTCTGAATAAAAATAAATTATCGCCAAATAAATTTTGAACAATTACGTAATGAAGCGTTGTTATGATGCCAAAGTCCCCACCAGAATTGTCACGTCAAATTTGCCGCTGTGGCGGGCGGCGACTCACTTGTGGTAGTTATACGCGCCACACGGTGAAATTATTTATTTATGCGCGTGAATTCAATGTGCAAACGTAGGTGTGTATTTTTTTATCTTGCATCGTGCTGTTCATGCATATTTTGCCGTGATAACATCTATTTTGTGCCTATTGGAATCTGTGTTGCTACGTTATCGATTTTCAGCCTCATTTCCGTCATATCTAGGCAAGTGCCCAAATGTTTCTGCTAGTTATGGCG
>NW_023596297.1:8497538-8554410 GCF_011947565.3 Pollicipes pollicipes | reverse complement strand
TGCTATGACTGCATGTCACATGTCATGTATCCTGCAACCCCGAAAGATGTGCGTTATTTAAACTTCCCTAACCCCTGCATGGTCCCATCGGAAGGTAAGGTCTTGCTGCAGCTCAACCACAGCATAGCATGTATATCGCGTCAAAGCACATAGACGCCCGCTTCATGTTTCGCAAACCAGAATCGGCCGGAACTCTTAGTAAGTTATTATGCAACGTCCATTACTTAGGTATTACTTATTATTATGTAACGGTGAAGGAATGTAAAAACAGCACCGCTTTATTTTGAGTTGGTTGATACTGAGCCCAAAATTCACAGTTGTTTTGTCGCTGCCAAGTTCATCGCTGCACCTAATGATGTTCTGACAAACATTTTCACTCTCTTTTCGGTTTTCCATTAGGATTTTGTTTGAGGCTGACGAGCCTTCCCCAAAATATAATGTTTGAACGGAACACCGGGTAGTTAAAAACAGCCAAGCTTGATTCTATGGCTGAGAGAATGAGGCTTTACACAGCAATCCATCTCTCAAACGCAGCTTTCAGGTGACATCGGCGGGGTGGCGCGAGTAATTTCATAACGGGGTGATATATTTTTCTGAAACGTCCCCGTAGCAGTGCTCTGCATGCAAACAATCGATGCTGCATCGTTTGATTGGAGCTTTTTATACGCGTGTTTTTGTCAACCGATGTTTGTGTTACCAGCACTGGCGTGACTAAGATTGTTTGAAATAAGTGTTGTACTTAATTTCATGCATGCAGACTCTTTTTCAAGAAGCTTCTGCCTCCCCTTCAGCCTTTTGCCGCCACAAATGTTTTGCAGACCTTCTTTAACTATGCAAACATTTCCTTGCAAGGTCTGGTAATAACTTTTGCTCGAGTTCTTTTACCATACGAACTTCATTCACATCACGCGTGTTACGCACATTTGTCGGCTGAGAATTGTGTATGAATCTGCTTAATGCGCAGCCCTTTTCCAAGCGAATTTTTGTCCCAAAATCTTTGTCTTGGTGGTGCTTGGTCAAAGGTTTCGGGGGTTGCCTACAACAGCAGCACACGACCGGCAATCAATGCCTGCTAGTTCATACTATTATGGCTTAATTCGAAAGTACTGTAAACAAGCTGTGATTTCAACCTGGAGCTGAGTGGCAATGCCCTATGTGTACATACTATTGAGCGTGAGTATTTCCTCATAAACAAAGGAAGTTCTTTGCGCCGAACCACAGGAGCGGCGGACGGTGCCGATCGCTGACAACACACCGGCGACGCCGGCGACGCCGGCAGTCCCCTGTCCAAACCCGGCCTCCCTTCCATTGCGCCCCGCTGCGCCTGACTCCGCCGGGACCTTGGGCCTTGGTTCTGCCGGCGCTGACCCACCCCGTGCCCTTCTTACTCGCATAAGTAAGGGAAGTTGCCAAGAATTGGAGGGAGGGGATCGTGGGCATTTTAGGCGTTTCTTTTCCATGTGCCGCCGCAAGCTCAGCTGTTGGGAGGATGACTTGCTCCCCAAAAGCCCTCCCCAAATAACGCGATCGTCCCCTCGCCCATGCTTGGTCACATGGTTCCGCCCCGTCGTCTGTGTGTTATGCTGGCGGTTGCCGCCCGGGGGCTTTAGGCCGTTCCGGTGCGCGGCTCTGGAAGGATGGCTGCATACCCCAGACGGGTTTGGCGTTTGTAGGGAGGACGGCTCCTGGAAGAGTTCAAGTTGGCGTGCTGGGTACGTCGATGAGTGTGCGTTGTGTGATATGTTTTCCGTTTCGTGCGTCGTGCTTTCGTGCGGCAGTATTCCTTTTAATTAATTTGGTGTTTGATGCGACCAGTGCACGCGCAGGGTCGTGCCATGCCCAATACATAACCGGGAGTTCTTCCAGTAACAAGCTCCGCTTAGCTGGATGGACTCCCTGGACATCCAGCTCAAAACCCAGCACGAAAATGACCAGGTAATTGCCCGTCCGACTTGTGTGACTGTACAACCCTTACTAACACTGTGAGTGAGTGGTTGTAGCTTATTGAGCGGTTATAGCGGGCTGTCATTAGCTGACTTTGGCTAATGACTACTTTAAGCCTTCTCATGTATGATTTGTGCTTGCCTATTACATAACACAGTTCCTGCCGGGTCTGCACCATCTCTTCGCCTGCTTCTTTACGTTTGTTTCCTCTTCCTAGCTGGGAGTGCCGCGACTTGATTTTAGGTTTTCTGGCGTTAACGTAAGATCTATTGCGTCGCTGGGATTGAGGAAGGGGCATCCCCGGTTACCTGTTCTTGGGTAACGGCATAGAAAAAAGTACAGCGTGCCGTGTACCCGTGTTAAAGAGGGCAGAAACCCCTCCAGTGTTGCGCATCCCTCCTCACCCAGTGACGTGGAAACCCCCTTCCCTAGTCAAATGAACCTCAATTAAATGAAGTCGGTTCCCGTCATTACGTAGAGCATCATATGAGGCTAACTACGTATGGGTAAGAAATATCTCCCCCCTCCCTTACTGAAAAGGTCTTAGACAAGACCCTGGACCTCCATGACTTTTTACACCTGCGACAATCTATTTGTGGCATGTCATCACCTGCTTATCATGATGGGCTTGCTTGCAATGCGTGAGCGATGCGCTATTGGCCTTTTCAGTTTACTCCCTTTTTTGGCAGCTTTTCCGCAGGATGAGGTTCGCTGCTGTGGATTTCGATGAGGGAAGGATGGACATCGATTCCAGCCCTTGGTTAGCTGGAGAAATGTTCTGCTGTTGAACTGCTGAGGCGCTGATGAGAACTGCGGCTGCTCTGCTTTAGAGGACTGCTTGGCCACCCGGAAGCGTTATGGTGCTGATGAGAACTGAGGCTGCTCCGCTTTGGAGAACTGCTTGGTCGCCCGGAAGCGTTATGGTGCTGATGGGAACTGCGGCTGCTCTGCTGTGGAGGACTGATTGGTCACCCAGAGGCGTTATGGTGCTGATGAGAACTGCGGATGCTCTGCTTTGGAGGACTGCTTGGCCGCTCGGAAGCGTTATGTCTGCCAGCAAGCTGGCACAACAATTGGAGGCTTTCGTCGAACACAACTGGTGCTGCTCTAGAATCACCATGCTCGGGAAAGCAGGCACTGCACTTCATGGGGTTCGTACTATTCAGCTCGTATTTCACGTACAATTCTTCCAAAACTTACAGCGAGGATTTTTTAAACTGGGTCTGGCAGTGCTTGCCCAGAGTTTGTTGCTTTATTCTATATTTCAGACATTTTCAATAAGTGCACCTATTAATCACTGCCAACTGCTTTTGTTGCCATCAGCCGCAGGCCATTCATTGCACGGGCAAAGTGCAGGTGTCTAAACCGACCCAAACTTACCCTTTAATGGGTAAGTGGATCGAAAAGCAGCCGCTAAAAAAAATTATGGAAACAATATCGCATTCCCGTGTAGGCACTTTGCAGCTACCATGCCCAAGTCCTTCTAATAATGACAGTGATACGCTTGCCAGCATCGTCGTCGCAAAATAAAATGCAGCACTCCACTTCATTCTAATAAAATATAAACGTTTCGCTTGATTACTCTCATAAAAGACACCACTGATAGTTTGATGTCGTTGTTATTGTGACCGCAGGAAGACATAACTCGAGTCGCCTTTTATGCGAGTGCTCCATGTAAGTGGCCTCACATAAAGTTTTTTCATGCAAGTGTTCCGATAGAGTGCTGGTATAGTGCATTTCTGCACTGCTATTCGTCGTAGCTGCGCTTGTTATTATCAACCTCAGTAAACGACCCAGCATGAAATTATCTCTTTCAGTAGCAAGATATGTCTACATGAATAAGCATCCACACTCAGGTCGTCGGGCAGTATTCTGAGGTACTGAATATCGCCATTTTCAGGCGCCATCCTGTGCAACACGCCGCGCTACGGTGTCTCCCACAACGAGGTGGAATAGGTACCAGGAAGATGGTTTTGGCGGGAGAGACTGCGACGACGGCGGGAAATGCCGCGCTAACAACGGCAGCAACAACGCATGGCATCCGTTGAATGGTGTAACGATTATCGCACGGGGTACATGATAATATACATCGCATATCGCATATCGCTTATCGCATGCCTGAGAACAGAACAGGGTGTGTTTTGTGCTGCGATGCTGTTACCGAGGTAATTTCGGACAAATAAATGGTGAATAAACATTGACCCGGCTTATTATTGATGATTTAAAGCAGTCTGCCTGGAAATGCGGTGGCCCATCAATTACATGGAATTCGAAATGGCAGATCGGTGAAGTCTAACTGAGGCCCAACATAATTGGTTAAAAACGTCCCATCTGGGCTAGTTATATCGGTTAATCTGGGCTGGTTCTATGGGTCCCAGCTGGACATACCCATGTGGGCCTCAGCTGAAGATGGCCACGTGGGGCCCAACTGGGTAGCCCAGGTGGGCCCCCTGTGGGTCGCAGTAAGGCCCCACGTGGGCCCCGCGTGGGTTTTCCATGTGGGACCCAGTTGGCCATGCCTACATGGGCCCTGAATGGGCAGTCGAGGTGGGACCCATGTGAGTTCCAGTTTGGCTCCATATGGGCCTTAGGTGGGATGCCCATGTGGGACCTAGTTGGTTGCCTATGACATGCTGACATGGGACCGACGTGGACAGCTCTGATGAGCCCATATGACTGACCATCTCGGACACACATGGGTTCCAGTTAGATATACTGGCTGGGATGCTTGCTTGATTGAGTTGTGTGCTATTATGAGGGCAAATTTCGTCACGATGCGCACAATTACACCTGAATTACCAAAATGTATTGGTGGAATGCATGCTTACTTTCAAGTGATAAAACAGGCTGCAAAGTTGCATGTTACGTTGCAGAAATTTGCGGCACCTGTTGGTTTCTTTGCCATTTTTCCAATTCTTCGCACTTGTCGTTACAATAAGGCTGCAAACTTTCCTTCCCACATGAACTAGTGGGTCAGCTCATCCTGCACGGTGCACCACCATAATATTCGCAGTCCATCGAAGCCAAAGCCCTGCAAGCACGTTGCGAATGAGGGAGCAAACGGCTCGCAAAAAGAAAGATACCGCAAGAATCAGGCGTTGCCGCGGCTTTTAATCTGCGGCAAATGCCATTTAAACATCGTTTCTTCTCCGGCAAGCCCTTATCTTAGAAAATTGCACCTCGCTGGACTGTGAATCATGATGAAGGCGGATATCTCATAAAACTTAACTCTTGGTGGCGGCAGTATAAAGTTTGGCTGAGGCACGATCAGACGCTCCGACGGGGGCGTAATTTAGGGCGCTCGTAAAGCAGCTTTCTGGCCGCGAGGCAAAGTTGAATCACAGCCGATTTTGCTTTGGAATAGACTCAGGCAATGGTACGGCCATGTGGGATCGTATGATTTACGATATCTTGTAGTCATGTGGTATACGATAGTTAATCACAGATGGGAACATCGCGGCAGAGCAGACGTGTTTTTAAATATGCCGGATGCACACTTTTAGAGGACATGTGGATCTTTTACATGTAGGTCTTTCACGTAGATTTAGGTCTAGATTTCGATCTGGGGAGGTTGCCCAAATCCAAGGATTTCACAACAGCGAAGAGCTCACACTGGCGTGGATAGCAAGTGTGAGAGAAAGGGAAGCGCACGCACCGCCATGCGCAGGTATTAGCCACAAAGTTATCATTTAACTCCATTCTACACCACCTGAGTCTACATCACCTCAAAACGGTCCAGCGTCTTATCTCCAGAGGATGCAAAGCGATAAGTGGTTCAAACATCCTGCGCCGTCTTCAGCTCCTCCTGGCCGTCTCGCCCCACCCGTCCGGAGCGTCAGGTCCCACCCAATATCGAGCTGCAGCTGGCCGAAGGCTCAGCCAGCGGCGCGCGCTGACCGATGGGCCGTCCTCTGGGTGTCAGGAAGTCCGCTCTCACAGAGACGAATCCATCAGAGGGCCTGCCGATTCCTCAGCTGGCATTGGGGCGACCTCCCCCCCCCCCCCCCCCCCCCCCATCCCCTCGGCAACTGCCCTTGGCATCTATCTCGCCCAATCACGGGCAATGTGACATGCGGGCGTCGGTGGCACGTTGGCCTGCACGACTGCGTGCATGTCCAATGAATGGTCAGTTGGATCTGACTTGGGGCATTTACTGGCCGTCGTCCGTAAATGTGAAAATGTGTGCCAAAGCGGTCCGGTTAATACGATGTCTGCTCAGTGACGTCACTAAGATTGCCAGCTGTCACAAATGTCTCCCATCGGTTCTTCCATTGCGCTTGCTACGGAAATCGTCGGGCGACCCCGACCGTTCTCCGCCCGCCACGTCTTCTGCGGTGCGTGCCGCCTGGCACCGTGCCAGGACCGGCAGCGGCGCGGAACTCGGCCCGTGGAGATCATCGATGGCCAGTCAATGGTGAGTCACGCTAATGCGACGGCGAGCCACGCGAGACTACGCCATCCACATGGCCTACCTATGTGTGACGTCCGTTTAGCACACAGTGCCGTGACACGCGCGGCTCACGGCGCCTGCTCGCTCGAGCGGGACGCTGAGCGCCTGGCAGGCGGTGTCTAGGTTGATGTGGTTACCTGGGGGTCGTAGTTTAACGTTGTAGCGCATTTGAGCGGCAGCGCTGGATCTTGGCGTGTAAAAAAGCGAACCAAGCCGACTCTCTGTGTGGGATGGCATTACGCTTGTGCTGAAACGCTGGGTAGAAATATGGCTGTGTGGCTGTCTTTTATCGTACGCCAGTGCCTAGCCTAGCGGCAAACGAGGGTGTTGGTGCCTGCGCTATCCGGAAACACGCGGTTGGTTCGTTTGCCCTCACGAATCTGAACATTAAATTCCGGTGCAATAAATTCTACTTTTTCAGGGGGCGGAGTGTTTAAGGCTTCTTGTCCAGCGGTATACCCTAGCCAAGCTGCATGCTTGCTCTGTTCTCCACTTCTATTTCCCATTTAGGGGCGTCAATTAAACTTCCGGCGTGTCGAACATAGCGTCGTCCTGTGTTGCCCGTCGTATTGTCGGCCATAGCGTCGTCCTGTATTGCCCGTCGTATTGTTTTTATAGTCTTGGTGTCGTCCAGCGACATTAATCAGTGCAGCTTTCTGGCTGATTGGATGGCTATGTTAGCCGGAGAACTGAAAACCCGGAAGTATGCGAGCTGCTGAAGGAATCTGCAAACTACCTGACAAGCCAGGTAGTTTTCGAAGTCCCTAGGGAGTTGTGGGAGTCCCTAGGGAGTCCCCATCTGACCCTACAATAATCATTATTCATCCTTGAAAGTATTGACTTAGGTCAACACTAACACAGACTGAAAGGTCACGACGAGAGATCGACTCAATGCATCGATGCTGGCGTAGTACGCACTCCTTTGTCATTTGGAGGCTTGCGTGAAGATCAAGCGCAGTCCAGCTGGTTATGACGTGTTGAACAGATGCAGAAAAACATAAGTATTGCGCTTGGACCCCCCCTTATGCCGTGTGAGAACGATCAAAGCAGTTATAAACCCTGGAGGAACTGTAATATTTTGTGGAAAGTCTCTTCTTCCAGATGTGAGTTGCAGTGGAACGCAGTTTAAGTCTCGTACCAGGCTTGTACGTGCAATGGCCGTTGAGGAGCAGCGGTCATTGAAAACTCCGATGCAGGAACCTGGGTTTCTGTGGCTTATTTCGTTTGGGAGTCATGTTAGGGGCCGTACATCTGTTTCCAACCGGTTTGTAGGACATTTGGCTGACCAGTCCCGTCGCCGCAGAGCTGAGGAATGTTATCGGGCTCCTCACCGTAGAACAGTCTTGTTCTGTCTGTCGTAGTGAACGAAAACATCATTAACGCTATTATTCTGTTGTCTGAAGGGAGGCCAGAATAAAGTTAAGTGTTTGCGATTAAGCCAATTATTTTTCACATCTGCTATTCACAGATTCATTGCAATACATCCTCACCGAACACACCGTATGGCTGTTATGCCAGACCAAAGCCGGAGCACAGGATCCCAATGCTGATCCAAGCATTGCATGGGTCGTTTTTCGACGAGAACTGAGGTGGCAAGTGAAAACGCCGGTGATGAGCAGTCTACAGCGATTTGTGGTCCGGTGAACCAGCTGTCATGTCCTGGTGATTGGCTGATATTAGCGGAACGTCTCGTCTCCTCGTGGTTAGCGGAGAGTTCGTCGCCAGGTTCCGTAAGCTATCGAATACAATGTGGGTGTTTGGCTTTCTGGTAAAAGGAGGAATAATGTTCGGTTTCTCTCTGACGCGAATTATGAGGAAGTCGTAGTTTCTCTCAAAGACGCATGCAACTGGAGTGTGGGTCACTGTGCCTGGGCATTACCGTTGGTTGACAACTCTGGCGTTGGTTGATTATGGCATCACCTAAAAGGTAAGTAGACAGAACACGAGGGCTGGAAATCCAGCAGGAGTCAAATATTTTCGGCGTTGCTAATAAGTGCCATATAGATATGGTACTTCCTTACCGGTACAAGCCGATGGCTGAGCTACGTAAGAAAGCTTTTAATGTATGTCAGCATTATCGAGATTCCTCTCTCAACGCACCAGACATGTGATGAGAACAGAAATCGTCCGAGAAAAGGGCTTTCAATGAGGCTCCTTCTTTCCGAAGGCCTAAATGCGAGGGCTCAAGTTAATCTAATCCGGAATCAGCCACAACAGGCCGCGTCAGCGGTTGAATCTAAGCCACTGGACGCCATCACCGACATGTTCGTGGGTCCTTGTAAGACAGGTGATGCGGCGCCCGCACAACTCTTTATCTCATGACGTACGCCACGGCTCTGTCGGGCTCCGAACCAGGCAGTCGGTAGCGCTGCAGGTGAGTGTCCACGGCCCTGCAGGGCTCCGAACCAGGCAGGCGGTACCGCTGCAAGTGAGCGTCCACGGCTCTGTGGGGCTCCGAACCAGGCAGGCGGTAGCGCTGCAGGTGAGCGTCCACGGCTCTGTCGAGCTCCGAACTAGGCAGGCGGTAGCGCTGTAGGTGAGAGCTTAGTTTTGCTTTATGAAGCCGAGCACTGATGAGGACCAGCCCTTTAACGACAGTTGCTGATTTCGCAACGGAGAGACAGATGTCTATAAAGGTTTTCGACAGTTGGTATCGACGCTCTGAAACAAAGACTTCAAACATGAAGTAGGTACGCGATGAGGCCATGCCCGGATCCAATTATTTATAGCTTGATTGACGATATATGCTTAATAGAATCATGTGACCAGCGCTTTCACAGACAAATTATGAATTCGCGACGAGTACCCAACTAAATTGTACCATACCATCTCTCTATACCATCTCTACCATCTCTTATACAATTTGGCGGGACTTATGAGATTTGCGCTAGAGGACTTAATTAATTCACGTGCTTCCACAGACATCCAGCCATGGCTAGTGTCCTTAAATGTTCCGCTCCAGCTGAAACATAATGCCCGTGCTCATAGTGGAGGCGCTGCGTGCCAGGGCCGGGATGTTCGCTCAATAAACATTCCACAGTGAGCCCTAATTCTCATTTTAACTGCTGTTTCCGCAGTCGCATTACTTAGAATAGAGATATGTAGAAGACTGCAGATCATCCCTGCTAATTCTTTCCCTTGTCCTCATTTGGCGGCTCACTGCGCATGGTCGTAAAAGCCCGTCCTACATAGAGCTGCAGTTTTGGAAAACAGATTGGGGAGGGAGCTGAGCAGGCAAAGGGACGAACACCCACCTCAAAAAACATCAGGACGTGTTTTCTCTGGATTTGGTCCACTTTCCTGTCAATCCTTCCTTCCTGTGTGTAGGGGGGGGGGGGGGGGTGATCAACTCACCAGCTCAATAGCAAACTTTGCCTTTGTCTTGCTTACTACCCATGTGCATCAGGGTTGGAACTACAAGCCCCGTCTGAGAAACACACAAGACCCTGGTACTCTCCCGTTAATTCTACGGCTAATGTTGAGCTAGTTTAAGCAAAAATAGTTCTAGCACGCCAGCCAAAAACCGTGCGGTCTGGTGACACGCTGATAAGAACGGCTGTTTGTGCCGGCTGTCCAGATCTGAAGGCGTCATCCATTCAAGTGCCAAATAGAACGCACTGGTTTAATACTTTGAAATAGTGAGCTCTTTATTTGTGGCGATGCTATTTGCCCGCTTTTCATCTCGGCTGAGCCTTGATCCGCTTTGCCAGATGCAATTGCAGAATTCTACGAGCCAAACGTCACATGTCGGACTTCAACGCCGAGAGGCCATGTCGGCGAATGCGAACAGGTGTGTGTATGTACGCCCAAACTTGGCACAGCTGGTGATCTTATGTATATATATATATATATATATATATATATATATATAACATCATCCGTGATACTTTGCCACTGCGCAGATAACATCCCCGTTGGTGAAATCAGCTCAGCTTGAAGCAGAAGACACCGGCTCGATCTCTTGCATGAGTTTGCTTGCGAACTGTTGACATAAGACAATTTTCTGCCAAAAAAATCGTTATAACTCAGAACAATTGGTAGATTACGTTCAGGCCTGTTGGTGGATCGACCCTATCTTACCACAGTGATTGATAGGAAAGTCGTGTCTAAAATTCATATGGCCATATACCAATTATTTCCAAACATCACGGGACATCACGTACCGGTACCGCCAGGATCGATGACCACACTGATGACTGACACAGGTTTCCAAGGCCGGTGTAGGACGTACTCAGTAAATATTTAATTTTGCTCGCAGGACTGAGACGTGCATTGCCAGAAGGGGCGTATGATGGCCAGCTATCCTATGCAACGATGCCAAACCCGACACGGCCCCCTACCCTCGCCCTGATTCGAGATTTTTCATCTCAGCTCCTCAAAAACCACCGCTGCTCCGAAACTAGACAGCTAGAAAGCGTTTTGAAGTCGAAATATGTGTAATGGATGCCCCATTGGCTGCTAAAAATTTGGGCGCGATTGCACAACATGTCGGAGAGGCATCTTCAAAAAAAAGAACTTAAGGGTCGCATCGAGGCCCCTCACCCTCAGGGCGAGGGTTAACGCGCGTTTTCATCGCAGAGGCTTGTCCGAAAATTTCATTGCAATGAAGGGGACCAGCAATCGTTGGTAGTATTATCAAAATGCGATATTGAATGAGAATAATGAGATATTGACACATAACTGCTTGCATTACCCACTCAATGAAGCTTGGTCACAGCTGTGGTTACTCTAACACCAATCGACAATAGTAGCTATAACGGTTCGAAAGTATTCGCCATTAGCTGCCGTTTTCATTGTCTGCAAAATTTAAAGCGTCTCAAAGGCTTTTATCTTAGGCTGCACGCATTTGCGTACCCTGTCAAATGTTTTCGCAACAGACATGGCCGGCCCGGTAGTCTCTCTCACAAGAAAAGCCGGAATTCCAAGCGCGGAAATATAGTGACTCGCAACGTGCACCTTCATAAGGGCGTTAATCTCCAATACACAAGGACTCACACAACACACAAGTCACTCGTCAGTGGCTGCGACGGTGTAGGGTGCCACAAAGATGGTTCAGAGCAGCTTGTTTGACGCAGTTAAGCTATTACAGACTATCATGTTGTTCATGAATATGGCGGCCTTGAAACCAAGCTGATAAAGGATAGCAATTTAGTGGAACGTGATTCAAACCCGTGTGGCTTAACTAAACATTTCCCATACGATGATCATAAGTGGAATCCGCTTATGTAGGAAAAATGTTAAGACGAACGCTCTGGCGTATCTAAATTTTGACCCGTACTTGCAGCTGGTAGTGCTATACCACCGCTATCGAATCCACTGTCGCACCCTTTGCTCGCAATTGTATTTTTGCGGGTCACCGTATTCTGGCCATCATGCAACCGACGCACTGACAGCATTTACCAATGCGTCTTAAAGGGCTGATTCGAACAAAGACGGTCCTGTCGTCCGAAAGCCCATTACATTTCCAGCCGATAGTGCTCCCGACATGACATCGCTCGTACATGGTCGCACCCACTGCGCATGACAAAAATAGTTCAAATTCGACGCTGTAGCATGTTGAATTGCAGCTGCTGCCATACTGCCAGAATTGAGTGAGACACTGACTTTCAGCACTCAGAGCTCAGACTTTCACGCCACGGCGTGCCGGCCTCAGTAAGGAATGCACAGTCAAGGGGTAATTCTATCAAAAAGCGCATGTCCGCGAAGGAGCGATTTACATCGTTGGTCATGTACATTGTCAGGTCGACTTGCAGTGCTCCGATGATCACATTTTGTGCGCATGGTCGCGCCCGCCATGCATGAATGGAAACATTTTTTTAAAGTAAAAGCTGTAACTTGGCAAATGGCCGGTCCGACTGATCGCTGGCATTTAGCAAGACGCTGCCGGAAGGACGACCGAATAAAACGGAAACCAGAATCATGCAAGTGTGCTGTACTGGCAGCTGGCAGCCCTTTACCAGCGCTATTGAATGCACAACATCGCACTCCTTGCGTGCGGTTATGAGTATTTTTACCGTGCCTCCGTATTCTGGCCCATTATTTGTTATTTACGTTCCGGGCAGGCTGGCCGCAGTCAGCTGCGCGCCTTAAGGGGTGAGTCAAACAAAGCAGGATATGTTGTCTGAAGAAGTGCAATTTGCATTGCCGGCCGATGGTGCTCCCACAATGGTATTGTTTGCTCATGGTCGCACCAGCTGCGCACGACTAAAACTACCTTAAATTGGACATGGTCTTTTTGGAAATTGCTTTTTCGGGCTGCTGTCCAGCACACTGTGAGACACTGTCGGGGTGTTGAGCAGATAAAACGATCTCCTGATCGGACGAGTGTGCTGTACTGGCAGCTTATACCCCTGCCCAAGGCTTTCAAATGCAAGGAGTCGCACTCTTCGCGGGCAGTTACAAGTACTAGGCATGGACCACCACAGTCCGGCCATACGTCATGGGCAGGCCGAGCGAAATAAAGAATGTGCATTCGAAGGACGATTTGAGCAAAAAAGATCATGCCGGTCGATGAGCGATTTACACTCCCAGTCAATGTTGTCCCCGCGATGACATCGTATGCGCGCGGTCGCGCCCGCAGCGCGCGACTGAAAGCACTTAAGTTGGACGCCGTAATTTTGCCAATCACAACTGCAGCTAACCCGGCAACTGTCAGTGTGACACCTTCCCGTGGCCGACCGAACAAAACGGATATCTTAATCCGGCATGTGTACTGTGCTTACGGATGAGAGCCTTACTACAGTGCTGTTGAACGTACATAGCAACACACTTCGATGGAGATTAAGTGTTTTTCGGGCCTCCGCATGCGGGTCATCAGGCTTTTGGAAGACCGGTGGCAGTGATCAATGCGACGTCAATGGCTGATTCTGAAAAGGTTATGCAGGCCTACGAACTTTAAACATTGCCAGCGGATGGCGTCCCCACAATGGCATGGTGTGCACATGGTGGCATCCACCGCGCATGAATAGAAGTATCGTGAATGGGCTGTTGTAACTTTGGAAACCGCATCTGCGGCTGGGTCTCTAGCATTAAGTGAGGCACTGTCGGGCGGCCCACCATATAAAATGAATGACGTAATCGCACGGGTGTGTTGTCACAGCTCGCCGCCCTGTACTAGCGCTGTTGAATGCGCAGTCACGCCTCTCGCGCGCGATCTTAAGTATTTTTCTTACCGCCGCATTACGACTATCACGTTATTGGCAGGTCAGTGGCACTCGACAATGCAAATGGTGATTTGAACAAAAAAGGCCGTGTCGTCCGGGGAACGATTTACATAGCCAGCCGACACTGTTGCCATAATGACATCGTTGCATGTGCACGCCGCGCACGACTAAAAATATGCTTAATTGGGCACCGTAACTTGACAAATTGCCGCTATGGCCGTCCTTTCAGCATGGAGCGAAGACATTGCTGGGGAGCCGACCAAATGAAATGGAGGCTGTAATCGGGTAGGTGTCTTGTACTCAGAGCTGAAAGCCTTATAGCAGCGGTTTCAAATGCACGCAGTCGCACTCTTCGCGAATGATTGCTATTTTCCCCGGGCCGCCGTATTCTGGCTATTACGGTACGGGTAGGGCGCGTGCAAGTCTCGCAGTGTCGGGGTGATTTGAATAAGAATGGTCATTTCGACCAATAAACTATTTACAATGTAGTAGTTCTGCTACGTGGACATTGTGAGCACAAGGTAGCAGCTGCGCATCAATAAAATAATTTAAATTGGGCGGAATTTGACACCGCCTCTTTGCAAATCGCCACTTTGGCCAGCCGTGCCACAAGAATTAAGTGAGACACTGTCGGGGGTCGACGTCGACGGAATAAAATAGATTCCCTAATAGGAGAAGTGTGCTGCACTGGAAATCGATCGCTCTTTACCACCGCTATGCAATGCAACAGTCGAACTCTTGGGGTGCGATTACAAATTATTTGTAATTTGCTGCCGTAACTTTGCAAATTCCCGCTGCAGTGAGACACTGAGACCCCTGAGTGAGACACTCAGGGGTCGATCAAATAAAACAAATTCCCTAACCGCAATCGCGATGGCAGCTGACAGCCATCCAGCGCTATACCAACGCTATCGAATGCACAGTCGCACTCTCCTGTCAATGAAGTCAGCGCACAGTCGCACTCTCCTGTCAATGTAGTCAGCGCACAGTCGCACTCTCCTGTCAATGAAGTCAGCGCACAGTCGCATCAGGCGCGATTGTAAGGATTTTCCCGGGCTGCCGCATTCTGGTCACCACACTGATCATGCTGCGGGGAGGCCGTCTGCAGATAGCGATGCACAATCACGGGGTGATTTAAACACAGAAAGGTCGTGATGGCCGATGAGTAATCGTAGTAATCGATGAGTAATAAAATAAAATAAAGAAATCAAAGTAAAAAAGTAAAAAGTAATGGCACGATTGCACTCACCGCGCACACTAGGCGTCTTAAATATCATATTGCAATCACGCAAAGCGCCGCTATGGCAGTCCCGACAGCATTGAGACACTGCCGGGGAGGGGAAGACCGGATAAAATGAATTCCGCAATCGGACAAGTGTGTTGTACTGGCAGCTGATAGTCCTATACCAGTGTTATGAAATGCACACAGTCGCACTCATCGAGTATTATTACACCGTCGTATTCTAAGTACGTATTCCTGCCATTACGCAGCGGCAGGCCGGCTGCAGCTAGCAGTTCGACGTGAAGGAGTGATTTGAACAAAGAGCGTCATGTCGGCCGATGAGCGATTTACATTGCTGGCGAACAGTCTTTCTGCAATGGCATTGTGTGCGCTCGGTCCTAGCCGCGGCGGACGACTAGAAACATTTCAAATTAGACGCCGTATCTTTGGAAATTGCCGAGCTAGCTAGCCTCCGGGCATTGAGCGCAACCTCGTCCGGGAGGCGACCAAATGCATTATATATCTTAATCCAGATCAAGGCATCCTTCTTATTTGCATGGCCCTTTATATAAGATAGCACTATCTCAGCCGAGCGCAAAAGGTAAGGCCTGGGTCGTCTCTGGCCGCGTGGTTGCGATCACATTTCAACAACCTTGGAGTCGGTCGTCTGGCGCGGCATGAGTGACCCTGTCACGCGCCGTGACCACACTGGCGTTCGCAGGGCTTTAAGTGACCCTTGCTTCCCGTTGGCGGTCCGGTCGCTGCCCCATCTTTAGCACCGCTGTTAGCGCGTCACGAGGTCGTTGGTGGCAGCCGCTTTGGTGTTGCCTGCTTCCCGGCTCAGACAACCGGATGTGAGAGGCCATTAGATTGTCGTGCAAGACGTTGTACCGTATAGCCTCGTCCTGGAAGCGCCTGTCACCGGCCGTTCTCACCTCCCGGAGTTGCTGTGTTCATGTCACCACAGCACGCGTGCAGATTTTGTGACCAAGTCTGTTTTGCTTTGGGCAGTAGCATCTGGTACTCGCCATCCGTCCCGTTCCAGAGATGGTGGCGCTATTCTCTCTCCGGTCGATCACTGGCAAATCTCAGGAGCAAATTTGGGATTCATTAGCGAAGAGGAGCCGATACATTCCCCAACGCCACGCAGGTTCACATTTCCGTCTGCTCTGGTTGCTGAGATCCGTCATCAGCTCTTAAAAATGACTCAAAACAGGTGGATCCATGGATTGAACACGCGAGGCTGTTGGCCGCCAGCACACAACTTATCCTTTTTTGCGATCGTCCCCTTTCTCTTCCGTCAGTATATGGTAAGGTCGTCTCGCTACGACGCCGGGTTGCTAAGATCTGGTCTCGGCTTTCCCCAGTACTATATCAAACTAATAAGAAAATTCTTCTTTTTTGCTTTCAAATAAGACATTTGCATGCTTCCTTTTCAGTCAATCGCGAATCTTTGGGAGGCTTTTTGGGGCGAGCTCCACAAAATTTGGACTGTGTTTACTTAATGGAGACTCGTTGAAGTGTGAGATATGTCGGAACAGTGGCGTAGCTAGGTTCCCGCCCAAGGGGCACTAAGCCGGGCCCTGAAGAGCCCTTTCAGCCAAGGGAGCTCTCTTCGTTGCCATAGGGGTCCTGTTTTTTATCAGGATACTTGCCATGATCGGGACTTTGTTTAGATGCCTGTGAGGTCTGTTTTGGACCGTTGTAAGCGTCTTTGACTGCCAAAAGATGACTGGGCCGTCGGCCCCGGAGACCCCCTGCCGCGTCCAGGGGGTGAGAATACCCCGACTCCACTACAGCACCGTACCGTAAGCGATGCGTAGTTCATACAGCTCAACAGCGTCTATAATTTGCCTTCGTTGCTCTTGGCCGCAGGCACTCTTGTTTTGGTTTTTGCCTCGCACTTATTCTGGCTATTATGTATTATGCATTATATCCGACCAGACCATGTAGTTTTATATCATCATGGGATTGTACAACATCTGTGGCATTTGCAGTCGCCGGGTAGACAAATAAGCCAAACACAACTTTGATTCACAGATCCTAATAAAATAGTCATGCTGTTTAACAAATTATATTTCAATACCGAATGGCCGGCATACCTTGTGGAAAAACGTTTATGGACAGATATATTTGTACGCTCTCGGCTGGTTTTCACACATGCACGTCAGGCGTCCGACACTGTTTCACGGCAGAACCCACTGCATTTGAGCGAACCTGGCGATTTTGTTGAGCAGGCTTTTGGGTACAAGTCAGTTCGCCAGTTCGAACTCGAATGGTGCAAAGTACGAGAGCACTTATAGATACTTGACACAACAGTAATGTGTTACTGTTAACCACATGCATTGGTGCAATGTTTGGAAGCACAATAACCCTGAAAATTGAGATCTTGCGCGCTCTAGTTTCACTGCGATGATTTACAATGTAGACTTTGGAACCCGCAGAATGATTCGCACCAAAATCGGGAAAGGCATACAGATAGCAGCATTAAGCACAAACAGACCTTACAGTACGACACAAACCTTACACTACCACTCCACGCCCACTACGGTACGCCGTCGAGCGCCTTACCCTAATACCCGTTTCACAACTACCGTCTAAACGCGGCGGCGGAGCGGCGCGCCGGCCGCACAGCTCCGTATCGAGCGGTGGCTGGCGTTCTGGCCTCCGGGCGGACTCTCCGCCGAGCCGAGCCGAGCGGGGCCGGGCCGAGCGGGGCCGCCGCCGCCGGTCCCCGGGCCGCCCGCGGCTCCCCTGATCATCGGCGGTCTGCCGCGCGGCGGCCGGCCCCCGGACGGCGCCAGCACCCGCATGGCTTCCGCACGAGAGGTGCTGGTGTGCGTGCGGCGCGCGAGGCTTGACGCGCCGAGTTTGTCACTTATACATACGCTTAGTACTAACCCTGAGATATCTTAGCACGGCAAAACACGAGGTACAAAATCTGGCTGCTTTCTATGCGCGAACACTAGTGGTGGACTGCTTTGAACTCTCTTGGTACTTGTAAAAATCCAAAAACTGTAGTGCAGGACACCACACTATTGATACAATCACACCAATCAAAATTCTGGAAGTATTCTTGCTTTGAACTTTGTCGATACTTCCAAGAATGCAAAAAAGCTTGAGCGAAAGACATTACGTTACTGACAGACCACATAAACCAGTCTACAAATTATTCTCACGGACAGAAAGATCCGCGTTCTTGTTCGCAATGGCATGTAATTGTACTTGGAAGTTCAATGCTCCACGAACATCTCAGAGGACGTTCAGCACTGTAGTTCTTATTTTTCATCACATCCTTTTAGTCGAAATTCCTGAGTAATTGACAGTTGGCAGAAAGTCCAGCAAAAAAGTAACTGGAATTACAACGATATACAGGATTACAAAGAAAAAAGACAAGCACGCTAAACACAGCTGGTTACAGTAACTTGTCGCATGCCTATGTACATCTTCCGTGGCTGTGTGGTGCATGCCACAAATGTTGAATTCAGAGGTGGTGATTTCCTGTCACCTCCCAGAGCACGCGTTAATGACCTGAAGACTGAGATCCTGGGCCTGAGCTGATGAAATATGTATGAAATGTGTCACCACAGCACACAAAAAAATGTTACATTAATAGCGATACCGAAATGGCAAAAATAAACGTGATGCTCTGAAGTGTGAATCACTTTGTCTGAACAATTGCATACAATGCAAATCACGTTCAAAATTTTGCCAAAAATTCACTGCAGAAGAATAAGATGTGATCGGGGTGAGAGCTCCATCACGAGCTCCCAACAAGGCTCCTTTTCCTCCAAACATTGGCCCCTTTGTTCAACCTCGAATGGAAAGCGTAATATGAACAGGACATTGCTGCTTGTGGAATGGCATTGTACCCAGCAATAGACGTACTGCCATAGATGAAAGTAATCAGGAACAGTTCACAGCTACATTTGTGATGATGGCATAGCGGCATGTCCACCAACTTATGCTTCACCCCATTTTGGTATAAAAGTACAAAAAGGAAGGAAAATAAAGGCAAAAGTAGAAATGTTGGTCCAATAGGCACAGTCTGCCGGCCGTTTGCTGGCGCGCGCTGACCGGCCTAAAGGCGGTTCTGCATGGGCAGGAGTCTCCTCAGCGCCGGCGGGGCTACAGCCCCTCCAGGGTGTAGCCGCAGATGCCGTACACGCCGAACAACACGACGAACGTCACCCCGGCGATCAGGTAGACCAGGTGCAGGGCGACGAGGGAGGTCATGTACAGCGTGTAGTCGCAGTAGCTGCTCTGGTCGCCGTCCAGCGAGAACTCGGGAAGGTATATCTGGTACAGCCAGATGGTGCCTGTGGACGCGTCAGTGGTGACACCGCATGTACACGCGCGGCAGGCGAATCTGTCCCGGTCCGCTGGAGGCCAGGGAGAGGGCGGCACACTGACCAAATGGCGCGGTAATGCCACCTGGCACCAGCTGTCCTGGGGTCACGACGCAGAGCAGTCCCGGGTCACGACGCAGATCAGTCCTGGGGTCACGACGCAAAGCAGTCCCGGGGTCACGACGCGGACCAGGACACATCACTGAGCCCGCGCGCAGCTCCCGGCCTCGCGCAGGGCGAACTGGCGTCACGGAGTCGCCCGGCGACCTGTTCAGCGCAACTCGCGCACGGCGACTTACACCGGTATCTAGCACACGCTGCCCTCGGCCACACCGGGCGCCCGCGGGCGGGGCGGCTGACAACTCACCGAGCACGAGCCAGGCCACGTGGGCGACGATGGCGGCGCAGTTGGCGTACGCGGCGTTCTCGTCCTCGTCGTCCATGGTGCTGCGCGCGCGAAACAGGGTCCCCTGCACGCTGCGCACGAGAGACAGCGCCCCTGGCGACAGGCAGACGGCGGTGAGTCGGCGCCCGGCGGGCGGGCACCGCGCCACAGCCGGCCCTCGAGGAAAGGGGGGAGGGGGTTGACTGGCTGCTCCCACCGGCTCACGGGCACCGCAGCCGGACACGTCCCGGTCTGAGCACGCCCCCCCCCCCCGCAGGGCTGACGTGACACTAGACGAAACAGGCGAGAGCACAAACGTGGTCTGTACAGCGGCACCTTCAGCACTGACCACGCATACGCTCCGGAGCGGCCGCGGAGGTCATTACCTCCGAAGCAGAGCCAGATGGCGAGGCGGGGCTGGGCCGGGCACGTCTCCTCGCCCCAGCTGGTGGCGGCGACGGCCACCATGGTCACCGGCAAGGCGAACCAGATGCTCAGCCCCATCACGACCACCACTGCCGACAGGGCTGGCGTCAGGTGCAGCAGGGACGAGATACAGGCACACACTGTTGTGTCATTGTGTTCTAATGCTCTGGGTACAGGGATGCTGCCAGCATGGTAAGGGGGGGGGGGGGGGTTCAAAGAAGACAGATTAGATTGCAAGCACTCTCTGTTTTTGTGTCAGAATAACACCTCCTCCCCCACCCCCACCCCCACCACCAAGAATGTCATTCAGTCACAATCAACTCCCTGTCAAGAAGCAGTGGTGCATGTCCATGTACATTTCCTCAATCATGTCACAGCTTAGATCTCCTTTGGTGAAGCATGTGCTACAAACAATCTTCATACCTGCTGCCCCAATGCCATTCAGCAATGGTGAATTCTTCAGAGATTCCCAGACTCTTGGAGAATCCTGTTTGCCCTTGCACATACCACCAAACAGGGTCTCATATAAAGGTGGTGGTGCTGGGGGAAATATGAGGCATTTCAGTCACAGCCAGGCAACAAGAGCATAGCACCAGAACATGTGAGATGGTTTGTACAAGGAGAATACTTATGGCACATGTAAAAGTGTTGGTACAATAGGTGCAGTTGACCAGCCATTTATTAGTATGTGCTGACTGGCCTGAGGGCAGTCCTGCAGGGGAAAGCATCCTCTCAGTTCTCACAAGAGAGGGATGGCTCCTTCAGGCTGTTTAATTCCTTACATCAATATTTATCCAATCTCTAAAGCAATACAGCAATGTTTTGAGAATGTTCATACAGTCAGGCCCATGCAGACAATCAACTCCTGTCACAAACATAGCTTGTCGAGCATTATTAGCCTAGAACCATGATAAAAATTGCTGCAGTTATCAGGCACCACAGCTTTCCTTACCTTCAGTACTTGTGACTTGAGCATAAGTTGGAGGTGGCATACTGGCAACTGTCCTGCCTTCAGTGACAAGAGGTAAGCCAACCATCTTGGGCCCTTCATCAGAGAACATTGGAGACTCCTCTGGCATTGGGACAGAAAGATGAGCTGGCATGCTTGATGTTGAGCTCTGGCTGACCAGCAATGGCACATGACCTTGGCTACCTGCATTTGCAGTGTCAAGTGTGACAGATGCTGACATAGCCTCCATATTGTTCTCAGTTGTCATATCTCCTGCCTTGATGGTGTGTTGGAATAGATCGCTGCAAAAAAGTGCAAACCACACTCAATACAGTGCTGGAAAGTGACTCCTTAAAAGAACTCTTGTGCTGTACCCAGGCTGCAAATACAACCTTAGCAAAGTTGAACCTTTATATGAAGCATATACTTTTTGTGAGATTGTTGAGGATGATGGACTCTAAAACTACTCAGAACTTTTTTGGGTGACATGCTTTTCCTCTACAAAGCAGAAACACCATTTCCGCGGTCCTTCGCCTTCAGGTCGCATCTTAAGCTATTGGCATCCATACCCACTGGAACTTCTGAACCAGGCACAGAGAATCACACAACCATAAGCTGAAAACATAGTAGGATACACATGGGCGAGACGGGCAACAGTCAGAAATGGGAGTGAAAATACCTACGGGTAACATTAGGATTCATCTTTTTATGAGAATAAGGTGCTTTACCTACTTTGATTGCTATTTATGTTGAAAGACCAATGTACAGCTTTCCAGTTTTTTTTTATAAAATGGAGCATCACACATGATTTATTACCTCTGCTGATTCTACCAATTCCAATGCTGGTATCAATGCCATGTCATGTCATTAGGGCTGTAAGATGCTGTTACAGTTAGATGGTATTGCCTGCCTCTCACTGTGGCAGGAGCAACTGCTGGAAATTAAAGAAAAACATCTTCCCCTTGTTGTTATTTAGGGTTTTTGGAATCACCTTCTGCAGAGGCAACCTACCACAACAAAAGCATCTATTTTGACTGCTATTCAAGTTGAGAATCCAAAGTACAGGTTATAATTTTTTCACAAAATGTGGCATCATACATGATGCAATTATCTTTGCTGATTCTACCATTTCCAATGTTGGCACTTTGTGTCATGTGATACCACAAGGGCTGTAAGATACTGTTGACATTAACTTATATTGCCTGCCTCTCATGGTAGCAGGAAGAACTCCTAGAAATTTAAGAAATAATCTTTTCACCTATAATTGTTAATCAGATTTTTGGGAATCACATACTGCAGAGGCCATATTGTACCCAGAATCCCTTTCCTCTGGTTTCCCAAATGTGCAGCTTCACCATTGCACCAATGATGGCATCCCTTCCACAGAATTTCACATCAGGAACAACACAGCGCATACTGCATGATCAACAGTGCCACTCAGCACCATTATTCAACTTGGTGTTGCCACTTCATGCAAAGCAAACTAATGGCATAGAAAAATGCTTAAATCTACTCAAAGCCAACCTTAACTTGATGGGAAACAATCCCCATCATAAATAAATGAATTTTAGGGACTACAGGAAAGGGAATTCCCTTCTGCAAGCCACAAATATTGCTGCTCCCTTCACGGCCCCCAGCTTTCCTTCGGTCAATGGTTACTTTCCTCGCATTGACAACAGACAGTGCAAGCTTCTCTGTGTGCTAGAAAACATAGAAATTTATCAATGGTATTCTAAACCCTACAATGTTATTCTGAACATATATTTTGGTGCGCGTGAACGCGCGCTGGCACCCATCAAAGAACATCATGTGTGTTGTTGCAAGTCACCCACACTATCAACAAACATGTATCTTTCTAGCCCAAACGGTCAAAGGTAAAACTGGACCGCCGGCATGCAAGAGATGGGGATTGAACACAAACACACTTAGTAATTACTACATTAGCAATAACAATCTCACCCGCCAAAACTTGACAATCACGGATACCCAGAGTCGCTTAAAAACAAAAGGTTGTCCGGCAACTTTCCCTTCATTTTCGTGCAACGTTATCATGACGTCATTGGTATTACGAATACGATGCGCGGTTTGCCGCTGGAGGTCAGCCGCGATGCTGATGGGCAACTAATATACTGAAATCCTCGTTAAGACAATGAAAGCAGAATGTGGGTGGAAGGCCGCGTATGACCAGCGAGCTGACTGCACAAAACATAGTGGTAAACATGATGTGCTCTGCAAGCCCATTTGGTAAACCATTAAGATGCAGCGGCATGAAAAGTGAAAACGCAAACACAAGACTTATTCGCAATTGGACGGCAAGGGCATTGGGCTGTTTTCGTACCCATAACCAACAAACTGTTACTGATAGGCGCATGTGGCCAGCGAACCGATCGCGCATAATTTCACGACTAGCATGATAACGCACCTGGACAGCGATTGCAATGCATTTCGACCTTACACGGCCTCGCACCGCCTGGTCGAACCGCCGCTGGTGTTGTTAGTGAATGGCGAGCGTGGCGAGTCTGTTTCTCCTGCAGTGGACTTTTTGCGCTGAATGCGCCAGATGCGCGCGAGATGCACCATGCTCAGTCCGTGCCTATCTACACTCCGCCGTTCTCGGTATGTACCTGTCTGGAGATAGTGCTCGGTCCCTTCCTGCCCGCATGGTCACGGAGGGTGACGAGCCACGTATGTTGCGCTCTCGGGACGTCGGGACGTTCATGTGCGTTTCAATGTTCGGTCCGTACCTGCTCCCATGGTCACCGAGGATGACGAGTCACGTATGTTGCACTCTCGGGACGTCGGGACGTTTAGGTGCGTTTCTATTCTTAACGCCAAAGCTGCGTGCGAATATGATTACAGATAGCCAAACCAGGGT
Source organism: Pollicipes pollicipes (assembly GCF_011947565.3). NCBI lineage: Eukaryota > Metazoa > Arthropoda > Thecostraca > Pollicipedomorpha > Pollicipedidae > Pollicipes > Pollicipes pollicipes. Next base: position 8,530,647 of record NW_023596297.1, on the reverse strand, counting down.
GCAGGGCACTACATGTATCTGCGATAAGGTCAGGCGTGGATACACAGAGCAGGCCCTGTGAGCACGTGTCGCCCACCTCATCCCCAACCCCAGTCAAAAAGGATATGTGTGGCGCGCGGCCTGTCTATCCTTCGCGGGCCACATGGTGTTTCTAGTGCAAGTAGGTTATTTTTGAGGCGTGTTTTATTTTTGTAATCCCGGACGCGGCATTGAAAATGCTAGCTTCAGATGTAGCGCGGGGCGTATGTATCCGCCGTTGGCCACATGCTGTTTTTTAATGTGCGAGTACGGTTTTGTTTGTTATGTTTGGCCCGGGTGTTCGTTCCGGACATGCGCGCTAGGACCATTAATAGGCGGCGTCCCTTTAAAAGCGCCGACCTTGTCGGAGTATAAACAAGTTCAAACGGTACGTGGGTACGTTCAGACAGTACCGTAACGGGGTCGGCTGTCGGAAGCACGTTGACACGGACGGGGTGATGGGAAACCATATGGGCCTGGTGCGCCGACGGCCGGGCGCTAGGGGTCTACACCTCGGCAAAATGTAATCCCGGTGGAACAATCGCCGAAGAATCGGCGATTCTCTGAGACCCCCGGTCCTTTTTCCTCTTTTGAGACAACTAAGAATGCACGATCTAGAGGTCGTTTTGAGATAACGCGCTCGCACATCAATTCTGATCTGTTATAAGTCATGCACCCTTTTCGTGCTTACATCGTATCGCAGTAATAAGCATATCTAATATGCAAATAGGTCGCTAACGTTTGCTGTTAAATTGCGTGCCAACCGTGCCTGGTATTTATATATGCGTTTCAATGAACAGTCTGTGGGAAGACAGCAAGTCAATTAATACGGTGCGGCTTGAACTTTGTATCATAAGACAGGACGTGTCGTGGTCAGGTTCATGCCTTTGACGTTAATATCTGTATCTTGCATAGCTCACATACTTCGTACAGCTTACGGCGGCTGTGAATTTTCCACGAGGGCAATGAAGGGATTTTTGTTACTGCGGTCAAGTGCGTCACACATGCCTTGCGTTACGACTAGTCGCGAAGAGCGATGGAGAAAGTCTTACGCGGAACGTAGGCAATTGTCTAACCGTGAGTTGAAAGGTCCCACTCCTTACAAGAAATTAGGGAGTTTGCTATTGGTTGATCTCTCCGCGACTCACAAATAAGGTGAGACACATTTTTGCACGTCGCTGGCCGCTAGTGAAGTGGCAGTAGCACGCGAAAGACGCCGTTGATGGATTCGCGGCTCGCAGAACGTAAGATTTGCTTTTTAGCGGCCTTCTTGCGACTCCCAGAAAACAGAAGTCAAAAAAGGGCGTTGGGTTGTCGAAAAAGTTTTTTGATTTTTCCCCATGGTGGATTGGCTTGTGGCCACAGAAGGGGTTTCTTAAGATGACCCTAAGTAATTGACACTTAGCACCGGCAGTGAATTCGGCCACTGAGGGTACTTTTGCTAGAATTGTTCCAGCGACTCCAGAAGGCGATTTTCGCACATGAGAGCCGATGGAGGATTCTGGCGTGCCTATGTGTGATTCCGGCGATAAAGCGTCATGAGCCGATGTGGGATTCCGGCAATCCGGCAACAAAGTATTACGAGCCTATGTGGTATTCCAGAATCCGGAAGCAAAGTATTATGAACCGATGTGGGATTCCATCCTGCCGATGAGGGATTGCGGCATTATTCAGTAACGATAGAAGTTGGGGGCTACGTGGTTATGCCGCGGTTACCCTTGTATGGATATGTGGTTCCACTCATAATTGAGGGGGTCTGGTCGCTGCACATAACCTGCAGACTATGTGCAGCGAGCAAACTATTGACCTTTAATGTGACTGGCGACAAGCATGCACGAGACGGTGTGAACGTATGGGTGCTTGCTGCGGAATCCCAGCAAAGTGGCGCTTGCTGTCCATGTTAGGACAAAAACATCTTTTTCGTAAAAACCCATGTAATGTCGGTGAGCAGTGCTTTCGCCACTATTTGCAGTCGCCCCTGTTAGTCGGTTTATGACAGAGACTTGCCTCGACGGAAATTACCTGCAGATCGATACGGTGAGCCAACTAGCCAACAGCCGCACTTAACAATGGCATGTAAAATTAATCGAAGCAAAATATGGTTATTGCTGGTATACGTATTACTCCCAAGTAGCTTTTTTCGCGAGGTTGATTATTAGAACAGTACAGTACAGTAAGTACAGTACAGTACAGTACGGTACAGTGCAGTACAGTAAGTACAGTCACTTTCCCTAGGAAGGTTAACATTATGTATTACACCACATCATGTGCGAGTACGTAGCTTCAAAAACAATACAGAAACTTTATCTAATGAGCCAGTCACGGCGCTTGCTGCATTTATGCAAGTTTGGCTTTGGGAATCTCGTGATTGCTGTTTGGTGTCGGTGAGAAATCTGTCGGGTGAGCATGGCAATATTGTGAGAAAAGAATGAGGTGCCTGTGCCTCGAGTTACGCGGATGGCAAAGCCAAGTTGGAGGGAACAACGATATAACATGAAAATCGCGCGTAACATGGTCGTGGCCGGCATGGGGGATGCCGCCTAGGAGAGAAGCGAGAAAAATAAATACGTGGGAGGATGAAACTTCCGTCTGTATGCTGCCTGCCCTTCACCACCGTCGCGTACCACGCCCATGCAACGGTTCGCTCCCACGTGTCGCGCTCAGTCCGGCGTTCCGGTAGTTGGGTGGTAGAGATTCCGCCCCACTGCCGCGCTATCATGTGTCCTGGGTCTAAAATGGCACCTTCGCAATACAGCGGGCCATCTCTCCGTGTAATCTTTGCACGTCAAAATTAAAAAATAGTGGCAATATCTTTTTAGAACTTCACCCACCACCTCTACCACATAGGTATTTACGCCCCAGAAACTGGTGGCGCCCCCTGTCACGGGAAGGCATTACATATTAATGAATGAGACCCTGACGTCATGCAACTAAACTGAAATGCCACAGTGCTAGTCCGTCTCAAACCCGTCTCATGAAAGGCGATCGTGAGGAACGGGGGCTGGGATGACCGCCCGGCAGCGCAAGGCGAGTGGTCGTTATGGCTGTCAGCCCTTATTACGTGATAAGCTAGCGAATAAAAGCGTATTGGGTGGCTCCTGCGCGCTGGCGCTCGTCGTCAGGCGACAGTCGCCGGGGGTGGTGGTACACGACACGACAAAGAGGCGCTAAGCAGATCACCACTTCACAAGTAGGATTCAGAGCACGGCGGGTAATTCGATTTCAAGTCAAGATTCTTTAACTTAGTGGGACATGCCTGTACACCACAGGTATCTTTGTTTAAATATTAAGTTGCCTAGGGTTGTCTGTTCATTGGTGTAGCAGCCCGTAAAAATCCAGCCGCAGATGTCATGGTACTTTGTATTAAAGCTACTGAACTTCTCCGGTGCTGGCGAACATTTTCCTGGCACCAGCTTGCTACTCAAAACGAGATACTTGGCCGCGCCGTCACCTGCATCACAGATTACATCAGACGAACAGCGAGAGATAGCTTCTCCAATGTACTGGTGGGTGAGACGACGGACCGAGCTGTACGCGCACAGATGGCAATTGTTCTTCCGAACGCGTCCTAACAGGATGAAGTGAGGGATAGTCACAAGGATCCTGTTCGCATCGTGGATCTACTGGAAGAGATTGGCACTGGGTATTCCAAACACGATACCCACGCCAAGGGGGAGGAGGAAGAGGAAGAGAACGACGACACGTACGAGGTAAAGATAAGTGGAGTCAACATAGCCAGTGTCATTCTGAAGAAAAAAATTGAGACCTCCAACTAGTGGACAGCGCGGAGAAGATAGTTGTCTGCGGGTTAGACGAAGCTCCAGCAATGGCCAGTGCGAATGTGTGGGCAGCAGCCAGAATCAAAACGTTTGATTGGGTTGGACGTTCGGGAGACTGCAGAACACATCGACATCTGCATCAGGCTCCTGCAGGGATAAGGGGAGAATTCAGAGAAGTCTTGGTTCGCGATGGACAAGGCGGGTGAGGCAGCTCGGGTGCTTTGGATGGATATCGCTCCTCCCCGTTGTGAGCCAAATCGGTGCGCTGGTCCAACGCAGGCGATTACCAGGATGCTGGGGAGTACCTAAGGGTGAACTGCTTCATTGACCTGCTAGACAGTGTCCTCATCCAGCTTGACGCCCGCTTCTGACAGCCGCAGCAGCAGTTACTCAAACTGTGACTTGCTTTCGGCAACTATCAGGAGCTGGACAGTGATGAAGCCGACCGTGACGCGGTATGCACGGCCTCTGGATCCCGTATCAGCCGTTGAGGCTGAGCACGACACTTAGCTGGAGATGTGGAAAGGAAAGAAGAAGTTGCCAAAATATGTGATACAGACACTAGACAAGTACCCGGACCTTCTGCTTCCCAACATTCACAAGCTCATTCGGGGGGGGGGGGGGGTTCGCCGCACTGCCGGTGTCAACGGCCAAGCCGGAGCGGCCCCCCAGGCTCTGAAACCTCCTGGCGATGTCGATCAGGTACACGGTGACCACAGAGCGTCTGGAGGTTTTCTGCCCTCTGCAAGCCTACCGGCAGCCACTCGGTAACAATATGACTGCCATTCTCCAGGAGTTCTGCTCACGGCCTCGAAAACGGGATCTTGGTCTTTCACAAGGGACCGCAAAGCATTTGCTCATGATGACTGCGTTGTACGTATGATTTTTGTGTTGTTTTTCCAAAACACCAAAGCAAAGCAAATCAGCACACTAGCTGACAGAAGGAGATGTTCGTCTTTGAATGTTAGAGATGGCTCACACTGCCAGTGGATTGTTCTGAGAGCATCTCAAGCTATAGAATGCAATAATTCTAGTTCCACAAGCTCATTATCCGAGCATGCATTTCTTCAAGTTAATGCTAGCAACCGGCTAAAAGCAAAACAAAAACTGGTTTCATTTTTAACCCAACAGTTTTCTCTGCAAGCTCAATGACATAAAATATGAGTTCCTGTTTCATATACTGTACACGTGATCTGTACATCCAAGACACCAAAGTAAAACCAATAAGATTACTTTGTGTTGCAATGTCATCACAGCCTTGCAGGGCCGACCGTGCGAGTCAACACTGCTAAATTAGCATTCTTTTGGTGTAGAGTTGGTGCCCTCTTGATTACAATTGGCGCCCCTGGAGAGGGTGCCCCTCCGATCGAAATTACAGGATCCGCCCCCTGAATACCGTTCTTTTTAGTCCAAATAACGCTAACTGTACACCTCAGCAGTCTCCGTTTGCTTGACGACAACCACCCCAAAGCCGGGATGATGTGGACCCACAGACTGCCATGCATACAAAGCTCATGGACAGCATGTGCAGCCGCGTGGATTTGGTTCATGGCTGGCCTTATTTTGGCCTCTGGCATTACTTGTTCAGTATTTGTGGCAATATCTGTGTACAGTAACAGTAGGTGAACTTTACTTACTTGCTCTAGCTCCCCGTAACACTGCGTTACCCAACCTCGCCAAAAGCAAGATTACACGAGGGTCGGTAGAAAATTTTGATTATTTTTCAGTCAGCTCCCATGGAAACTGCTAAATTTCGAAAAATGGGTGCTCCCTCCCCTTCTTAAGCGACCGCGCTACTACGTAGTTGCATTCTCTTCCCACGCCGATTGAACATTAAGGACGGGAAATGTTGACTTACCATTAAATGCCTCAGATACCTCCACCTCCGGAAGCCGGTATGTTTTCTTTTTCCGGGACCACTTACAGCCTGTTAAATATCTTAGCGACTTGGCGGAGGCGACCGCCGGACAGAAGAAATATAGACATTTCAGAACATATTTATAGAACATAGTAAACAGATGAAGCATCGAATATAATAAGACAAATGAGTATTTCACCAAAAAAGGTCGCAGTTATGCAAAGACAAAAAGCAAAGCGAATAATGCCAGATGGAATTGCCACACGACCAACAAGAAATAGCACGACCGTGACGCGGAACCAGTGGCAACCAAGTGGCAACCAAGGCGAGGGTTCGGCGCAGGAGCCGCCCGGTCCGGCAGTGCGACAGAGCCGGCTCCTCACATGGTGCGTGCTTAGCGAATAGGTCCCTCCGTTCATCCCCCCCCCTTTAACTCAGGCTGCAGTTTATATAGTCCTGTGCAGGGTCACCGTGGGACGTCAGGGTTGAACAGGCGCGCCATTTGTATAGAATGTTCTATGTAATTCTACACGTGGTGTCTATAAATGCTATTCTTATGTCGTCTCTAAAACGCTCAGGTACAAAAACACCCGCAAACAATCATGCATAGGACAATTTCACTTGCATCGCACAATCGTATCTAAGATCACTGACAGCGGAGAGTCTTAAAGTCTCCGTAAGAGGGCCGTCCCTCCCCATAGTCTCCTGAAGTGACAAACTGGTCTCAGATGAGACCATGTAGCACAAGATATCATCGTGGAGACCGTGCAGCATCCTTCCAAGAGTACTCGCGGTGTGAGTTCTTAAAAGCGGTTTTTAGTGCAGAATGGCAGCCGGAAGACATTCCGTGGTAGAATGGAATGGTCATTCGGCTCCTGAACGGAGACAAAAATGAGCCCCTAGTGTTCCACTCAATGGACCTCACAGCCTGGAAAAAGGGGTCTTATTAGTGTTGAAAAGAGTGTGTCGGAACTACTTTAGAAACGAACGAGACCATCCCATGTTTGTCCCAAAATGTTCATTCTTTTGCAGAATCGGTCAGTGAAACAAATAACATCAAGACGTTTGAACCAGCGCGCCCGCAATTTCGGGAACAGGGACAGCGATGCTCTGCGTTACAGTTTCCGTAAAACCAAACAGCGTTCGTCACTGAAAGTAACACCACGTACTCAGCACAGCAGCAGCACGAAAATGGAGATTACACTTTAACCCTTCCAGTTCTACCACCAGATTCTAGCCAGCACCATTTCGCGGTGCTGTAAATGCCAATTTTTTCCTTTCAACCTACAAATCGCATCAGTGAGACATACGCTCCAACTACCTTTTAAATATATGATTCGATGTCCTAAAGCGTTCAAAAGGTACTTCTTTCAAATGCGTCATCATTTTTGTCCACCCGTTGGCCATGACTTAGTGTAGCTACAGGACCGACGCTGAACTGCTTGCGGAGACTGTAACGCCTGACGTCGAGGTTTTTATTACTAAACGTTGCGAGCGCGTACGCTCTTAACTACGAACATTACTTGCATCGCTAATGGACTCTGACCTAATGTTCGAGCATTTCCAGACAAACCTAGCTTGGCTCAATTAATACAAAGTCCTGACCCGTTTTATCTACAGCCTACATTTGCGGGGTCCCAGCTAACATTTCTGTAGAACCCAGATAGAAATTATAACAAAGCTTCTGAGTTCTATCGGTGCAGAAAGGGTCCACTGGACTATTGTAAAATGGAGGGCGGCAGTGATATATTTCATGCAATCGTTTAGCGCATGATTTTGTCGGATAATTGACAGTTCGGTCGGAATTTATGTAGAGACCTCGCGTTGATGGCCAGCGCTTCGCGGCAGCCCTCACCTTGAAATACCACATGACACTTAGTGGCTACATCCATGCATAGTGGTTCAGTTTTACGCACACTTGCTCCGCCTGCCACACGGTATGGGTGTGCGGACCGGAAGTGTTCGTTTAGCGTTCACCGCGGGGCATTTCCGGTACAGCGCACCAGGAAGGGAAAAACATGTTCTCTGCACATTTATATTATATCAATAGCCGTAATCAAAGTCCAAAGCTTCTCGAACTTAATCCGTAACTCCCCAGACCCAGACACAGTCTTTCGCTTTGGCAGTAGCCTGCACAATGAATAAAGATCGATCGCACATTTTATACAAGTCATGTTTCTGCGTGCAGTCATTTACCAGCACATCAAGGAACCCCCGTAAAGGTCGCAGAGTCTCGCCCTCTTTGGCCCGTCCCCAGGAACCTATTCCACCTATTCCAGAGTGGCCGCGGTACAGAGCGCTTCGATTGGCCGAGGTCCACGACTTGCATAGGGTGAGCACCGGACTGATACAAGCCTTTCCATCGCGCATGCGCACCACCCCGCTTTGGCACCTGTAACACCTGATTCGGAGCTCTTTCCATCGCTCGGCGACCTGTCTCGGCTTTCCGAGCCACCGCGGCCGCCACCTGCCATTTAGCGCGAGTTCTCCGAATCACCTGAACCTTGATACCGTTTACAGCCGAGACTCGCGCCATGCACAAAGGACGGTGCCCGTCTACCGTTCGAAGCGCCCGCACGCGACGACCGCGGAACGGCACGCGAGCGTCGCGCCGCCGCGGGTGCAAATGTTTACATTTATCTTGCGGTAGCTTCTGGCTTCTAATCCAATGATGGAAGAGAGAAATACAAAAATAAGCATGCCCTCACTAACAGATGAGTAATATCTGTCGATGTAGGGACCTTTTACTATCAGGGAGCCCTTCGTTAATCATGTACGCCACGCCCCCCCCCCCCCCCCGCCCTGCCAAGGCTATGGCTGCGCGGCTGGATGGAAAAGTTGAGCGCACGCGCCACGTATAATGTTTTTTGCAAATGATTGCACGCACCTGGGGTCACGTGGTTGACGGCACATATCCATCGACCACAAAATCACGCGTCCTCTAATGGGACCCATGCTGCAACTCAGCTTGTGGCCATTCGAACACTCCGTTTGATCTGCCTTAAATGTGAATCATTCAGAGGTCCATTTGGTGGCCACGTGACAGATATCTCCCACAGCGCATCAGCTCTATGATGGTGTGTAATTGATGAATTTTATTTTTTTGCTAGATTGTGTTTCAAATCGCTAGGCTGGCCTTTAGTGTAGCAAATGTGGAAAATATTTTCTAAGCAGAGTTTTAGACATTCTTGTCCATCACTACACAATCAGCTAAAGAATACTGCTACCCTTGGTTGTTGAGCATGTGGGCGGACACAGCAGTCAAAGCTGGAAAAATACCGTTGGGTTTGCGCCTGGGATCGCGTGGTATCCTCCACGTTATATTACGTGAGCATCGTGCATTTTGGTCTGAAGAAAACTTTTAAGGTTTTTGGCAGTGTTTCTTATTGAGTGAGCTGCTGGAATCCAGCAAGCAAGTGTGCAATATAAGATAATATTAAAGGCTTTCTTAGCCGGGTGATAAAAAGTGACATCATTTTACGGTAAGCTCGAGATTGTTGGATTATGCTATCAAAACTTCATGTGGCTTAAAAGACTAGATTAGGATATGTGCTCAAAAGAAGGTGGGATTTGAAAATATGTTTGCCGGGCTCAATTGATGTGTTACACTGAACAGGACTGGCGAGGTGGTGGAACTGCGCCCATCATTTCAGCACATGAATAACCAATATTCCAAAGAATTAGGGTGCTTTGCTGATTTGAGTTCAAAGTACTCCTAGAAAATCCCAAGAAATTATTAATTTAATACAGAGATCATATCTGGCCTAGCTTCAGGGACACATTAAAAATTTTTAACATAGTTTTGTCAGGATGAATCCTTTTATTCCCCTTTGATCTGATAGGAAAGTGTATCATCAAAATGTAGTCAGGTGCATCCCCCCCCCCCCACATAAAGCTATCCTCATTAAAATTGTCAATCCCAGCCTGGTTGTGCAGTGTGTACAGCTTAGGAATATCATATCATAAAATTTGTGGTTACATAAGTAGCATAATCCACCTAAAATCCTCATTCACCATGAGGCATAGGTTTTGTTTCAAGGAAATGTTCCACAATTGAAGATATCAGAGCAGGCATCAGATGACATGAAATAAGCTAGCTTGTAATGCTAAGCATACTTTTGAGTGCTGCTGTTTAATGTCAAGAACATGTAGTTTGAACATGTAGTTAGAACATTATCATAATGGTCAAGGAGAGGGTTTTTGTGTTATTATGGTGTCATGGTTATTGATAAGGAGCAAGCAGAATGAAAGACAAAACAATTCTCTATCTAGCAATATAAAATTTAAATAACTGGAAATAACTGGTCTTCACCACTGAGGATGTCTTTTGACATGGAAAGAAAGTATTGAAACCAAACAGTAGTGAAAGATTAAAAAGGTTATCTGGGCAAACACATGTTTTGTCAATTGTACAAAGAGGCCCAGCAAGGTTTTGTATCTGGGCCAAAACAAGTATTTGTGCAGTTACTCATTTTTTCATGCAGTTGCTAAGCATTTCAAAGGTGATCCAACAGGTTTATGAAACCAGGAAGGGATGTCATCATGCCTCTTTCATAACCAATTCAGGGCCAGGGAATGTCTCTGCAAAAGTTAACCACCTGCTGGATGTACTGTCAGACATGGTGTCAGGCATACCTGTTGTGCAAAGCTGGATGAGAGTAGGTTCTTAGTGGTAAGTAGCCATGGTTAAGACCCATGGTATAAACACATCCAAGCTGTAATCCTTCAATGGTTGAAAAGACTGCAATGCACTTGTATGACCTAACACTTCTGCTCTGAAAATGTGTATTTGCATGAATTTGGGAACAGATTAAAGAAAAAAAAACATTTTCCAATGTTTGAAACATGAAGCTGTTCAGTTTACCATAGTTCCCAATGAGGAAAACATGTAACTTCACCCACTGGCACTTTTGACACAGTACTTACACTGATGGCAGGCCACAAAATGGTGTAGGTAAGGCTATGAATGTTTTGACCCTGGAAACAGAATGCCTGGGAACAGGTGAGGCTCACATTTTACTGATGTGTGTCAGTTACTTGTTTCTGTCATTGGAAAAGCTTACAGGCACTCCCTATATGTGAATTGCAATAATATACAACATCTACCAACTTGAATTCCTTAAAATTATTTTTTTTTAAATCATGAGCATGCACTTTTTACTTGGTCAAAATATGCTGGTTATCAAGATGAATCTAATGATACCAATAGCTTAATTTAAGGAAACTATTAGTCAGGTGTTTCTGACTTTGGATGACAGAGTGGAATCAGCATAATTTCTTTGTTAAGAACTGGTGATGTTAGGTATAAACCAGAGTGCATTTTTCATGGCCTGACAACTGCATAGCCAACAGCAGAATTTTAATGTTTTTGTGTTATGGATGTCTGGGTGACCTTGCAATAGTCCTGAGATATTCTGTACATCTTTGCAGTGTATAGCTTGGAAACTAAATGGTTTTAGGTCTTCAAAGGGGCAGGACTGTGAACTGCACTTAATGATTTTCATGATGGCCATTTCACTTGAAAAACCCTTGTGAATGTAGAACACCCCCTTCCTATATGTTTTCTTCCTTCCATAATGTGTTGGTTAAGCAACACTTGCCTTTTTGATACACATCAGGATTTAATATTTGAAAACCTATATATAGATCAGGGCAGTTTTGTGCTAACATTTGGGCCCCAGAGCTTCAACTTTTTGTTGCCACACTTATATCTTCATTTTTGAAGTGCACTGTGGCATTACTGCCCTAGAATCTGTATAAACTTTATAGTACATGTTGTGTTGATTCCGGTTAATAGTGTTTTGTTTGACAGTGTTGAAGTGAGATGTCCAAGAGAGGTGCTGACAAGCAGCTGACGCATGACAACTGGGACGAGGAGGACAGCGAGACCGACGGCCAGGGCCAGTTCCAGTCGGCCTCAGAGGAAGTACTCAAGAAACGTGTGATCAAGAGGGCCCGTCGCAGGGTCAACCACTCCGACAGCTCGGTATGGGTGATTGCAGATGAATCAGTTTGGTCATTGGTTCAGCCAATTGATTGTGTTCAACAGGCATGAGCAGCTAGGTCATTACAGGGTATAGGGAGCTTTCGCATGTGGGAAGAAGGGCTTCTAAAAAGCAATTTGTCTTGAAATGGACATCAGCTCGGTCCTAATGTTCAAGAATCTACAGTTGAATCTGGACATTTTCCAATACAAATACAATGCAAAATTGCATGTGTACTTAATATTAGGCACTACAACTGGGTGCTAGGTGATTGGACGGGACGATACGTAAGCAGACTGTAGCATCAAGTGCATATACAATAGATGCTTGCATCATTAATTGCTGACTGATGCCTGTCTGTTTCGCATTTCGTCTTGTGCACTGACCTCCTCCCGTTTATCGTGGCAGGGAGCGACAGCCAGTCCGTTCGCCGCTTTCTCCGGGTTCGGCACCGCCTCAAAAACGGCCGACTCAAGCAACCCGTTCGGCTTCTTGGCAGCAGCCAAGGAGCCGCCGTCGTCGCCGGTGGCGTCGGCGGGACTGTGTCGGCCGCCGCTGCGCTCGGCCGGAAGCAGCCCGGCGTCGGAGCCGTCCCGGCCGTCCGAGTACCACCGCCAGCTGCAGGCGCTCAACCGCAGCCTGCTCAGCTGGCTGCAGACGCACGTCGAGAAGAACCCGCTGTGCATCCTGACGCCCGTCTTCCGCGACTACGAGACGCACCTGCAGTCGATCGAGCGTCGGTTCGGGCCGAGTCATGCCGGCGGCGCCTCACCGGCCGCCTCGCCGGCCGCCGCTCCGGTGCCGCGCGCCTCGGCCGCCGCGACTCCGGTGAGCGCTGTCAAGCCGGCCGCCGGCTCTGGCTTCAGCTTCGGCCTGGGCGCCGGGAAGGCGGAGGGTGCGACGACTTCGCCGTCGGCCAGCTCCGGCTTTGGCCTAGAGAAGGCTGGCGACGCTAAGGCGATTTCATCGCCGGCGAGCTCTGGCTTTAGCTTTGGGAAAGCGCCAGATGCCGGCGCCAAGCCGACGGCCGGCTCTGGCTTCAGTTTCGGCCTGAACGCCGGGAAGGCGGCGAATGCGGCGACGAGTTCGCCTTCGACCGGCTCTGGTTTCAGCTTTGGTCTGCCGACGGGCAAGGCGGCGCTCACCACTTCCAGTTCGCCTCCCGCCAGCTCTGGCTTCAGCTTCGGCCTGAACGCCGGAAAGACAACCGGTGCGGCCTCTGACTCGGTTCCGGCTGCCGCAGGCACTGGAGGCTTCTCCTTTGGATTCCAGTGAGTGTGATGGACAAGCGTCGTGTCAGGCGATATTCTGAGCAGCAGGGAGCCGTATGACATTGGGTAGCGATCTAGAACACTCCGCGCCGTGCGCGGTCTGTTCCAGCCTCATTGTCAGGCGTCGTCAGGTGCTAGTCTGTAATGACTCACGTCTCTCGATAGTTAAGTGCGGGTGCCCCGCCTCGGATCCGAGGCTCCAGCGACCAACCGCCGGCGCTGAGACTGGCGCTAAGTTCACTGCATCGGTGGCACGCATGTGGCTCCCGAGAGAAATCGTTGCGTGAGTCGTCTCTGCCGCGAGCCTCCACTGCGCATGTGTGCGCACACTGCGCGGTCGTGTGGTCCGGTTGCCAGCGCTGTCGTGCCGTGCCGTGCCGTGTCGTGCTGGTGCGGGCGGGTGCTCTGACCCGCCGCGTCGGCCGTCCCCAGATCGGGCGGCCAGGGCGGCGCTGCGGCCCCGAGCGCTGAAGCCGAGGAGGAGACGGAAGAGCCGCCCGTGCCCGTCGTCTCCACAGTCAAGGAGGACGACGCCGTTTACTCAAAGCGGTACGCGTCCGGCGGCCAGCGACGGCCCGCTCCTCGTTCACCCGTCACTAAGCTATGTGCTCAGTCAGACAGGCATCCTTTCCTACGTAGGCACAACACGACGTTCAGTTCGGTGTACGTGCTGGTCCCTATTTGGTCAGGTGATGGGTATGTAACGTCAGGCAATGTTGAGGCTGCCGCCATCTTGCTTTCATAAGATTTCTGACGCCTTATGGTTGCTTCATTGTCTTATATTGGTTCCTGTGGGTGTGTAAACATATGCGCATTTCGGGCATTTTTTGTGTTGCCTTTGTTTGCTTGTCCGAAACAAGGTTTCTCGCGGGCGCAATAAGACCATCTCAGTCGCCGCGCCCAAGAACCCCAGTCGCCATCGAAGTAGGCTTTTATAGGCGACTGATGCACTCGGAGAAGGTGTGTCACCCGCATTTAAACGCGTTGATTTTGAACTAAGCCGTGTTCTGTACATACTTCGTGCGTTGTCAGGTGCAAGCTGTTTTACAAAAAGGACGGGTCTTTCGTGGAGAAGGGAGTCGGCATGCTGTACCTGAAGCCATGCTCCGATGGGAAGACGTTCCAGTGTTTGATCCGTGCCGACACCAACCTGGGAAACATTCTTCTCAACATTAAACTTAACAAGTGCGTGAGAACGACTGTAATGCGGCTTCGGTATTTTTGAGATGCTCGGTTGGTTCCAACCCGGTTTGGCCGCTCGCGCTTTCGAGTGGTGTTTTCACTGTAGGTGGTTAATGAGCTGTGTTCAAAGAAACGAGAGTAGGGTAACATTTTCAGCCCAGTTATGTCGACAAGTATTGTCATCAAAGCAATATTCGTTTCCCTGCCCTTACGGTTGCGAAGATGCTTGCCCGCTCCATTTCAAATGCAAGTCTGCTATGCCATCACTGGGCGTTTGTTTATTTTTTTCCACCACATTCTTCAAGTTAGCTCTTTGTCATGGGCCTCATGAGTCATAGAAGTAAGGGATCCTCCGCATTGTTGGGATATATTGAAACAAGGGTGTGGCACAGCCGATGTGTGGTCTCCAGATGGCATTTGGGGGGGGGGGGGGGAGCGTGGAGTGCGCCGATGTAGGACGGGTCCGTGACCTGACATGATCCGACCGGAACTGACCTGATCCGACCGGAACTGACCTGATCCGACCGGAACTGACCTGATCCGACCGGAACTGACCTGACCCGACCCTGCCAGGTCGATCCCGACGCAGCGCATGGGCAAGAACAACGTGATGATGGCGTGCGTGCCGAACCCGCCGCTGGACCCGAAGGTGACCAGCTCGGCGCCGGTGCCGATGCTGGTCCGGGTCAAGACCGCCGACGACGCCGACGAGCTGCTCGCCCAGCTGGAGCAGCACAAAGCATAGCTGCGCGTCGCCACCCGCTCGCTCGCTTGGTCGACCGTTTTATCAATACATTTCACCACATTGCCCCGCTGTCTCTCCGCGGACCGTGGTTGGCGCGACCTCGGTTGGTTGAGCTGGAAGTCGGCAGAACACGTGCCATTGTCGGGGTTGGCAAGGTGTCGCTGCCACGTCATTTGACTTTATTTTTATCGTAGCGCTTCAATAAAGTTAATGACACGCGAAAGTGAGAATCGGTGACTACGGCAACGAAATACAGTGCAATCGCATGTATGATTGGGGCGCGCGTGATGAACGTGTGTTTGGTTTCCCTTCCTGTCTTCGGTTTGCTGCTGTGTTGTGATTGCAAAACATTCTACTCTTCCTCTTTAGTGGGGATCTGGTTGGGGCCGAGCTCTATTCCGTTTGCGAGAAAATTTAGTGTACGACTGAGGGCTCGTTTATGGACGCATAGCTAGCACACTTGGTCTTTCCAAAATCGTTGAAGTTCATATATATATATATATATATATATATATATATATATATATATATATATATATATATACATATATATATATATATATATATATATATATATATATATACATTTGTACAGACTGCCCTAGTGCTCCAAGTAAGACACTCAAAAAAGCATGATCAAGCTGGCACCTAATGTAAATTTGCAAAAGGGCGTGCCTACAATAGGCCATATTCTGCTGGTTGGGGGGGGGGGGGGGTCAGAGCCCCTTAGAGCAAGAATAGGCCCTGCGATGAGTACCGTCACAGGTTCGCCTGCGTTGGGTTCATATAGCAAACTAGCAGTTTAATTTCTCCTCGATAAATTGTTTATTGTCATATGCCGCCGTAACGGCATAATATGGCGCCTTGTTTACGGCATCATGAAATTAGTTTGCTAATAACTGCATCGAGTATAAGGTAACAAGTTGGCTTCTCCCACATCTCTCGTCTGCGGGCAGCACTCATTTCCAAGCTCTTGCTATGCCAAATACGCAAATGTTTTTGTTATCTTTCACGCTTGCCTTCAAAAGCATTGTTGTTTCGGCGCGCTATAAGTGCACATCAAATCATTTGATGATCTCGCGCATTGGTTTCTCTGAGTTATCAGCTTCTTCTTCGCCTCGCCCAATATCTCGAAGGAATGTGTGCGTGTTCATAAAGCTGTGATAGCATCATTTCCAATTATTGTTTGAGTTGTTTTCCCACTCACGAAGGATATGGTAGCCGCTTCTGGTAGCACTATGCTGCGTTCGTGGTGTTTTCGTCGGTTGAAGCGCATCATGTTTTGTGTGCGGTACTACTGCATGAAACTGACCGTACTCGGTGGGAGGGGAGGGGCGGAAGGATAACGAGGTAATATACTTCTATGTTTAGCGCTATCATGCGGCAAAGAATCCAGGTATCTGATAATTGAATGCTTAACCACATTATTTAGCGGTATGGGACAGACATTCATTTTTATGGCTTCTGGGAATGTTTCAGCAGTCTTCTCCATCTGCTTAGTCATATTCGTGACAAAGTATGACATCACTGATGTACCTAAAACCATTTAGGCCATCGTGAAATTATGAGACTCAAAATATTGAGCATGCTGATTTTGCACGAAGACATGTTATGTGGCATGCAGTATGGGCATCTGACATAGTTAATATGACATTGGAGTGTTCTACATTTATATGGGGTTTTGAACTGAAATAGTTCTATCTTGAGGATCAGTTTGTGCAGTTCACAGGCTTGCTCTTCTTGTCTAGCCCACCTAATTAAGTTTTTTAGTAGATCTAAACCAATCTAGTTTTGGAGCTATTTGTCTGTGAAGATGCACAGGCTGTTTTGGGAAGACTTAAGGCCACCCAGCCCCCTATGTCATAATAACATTGTTCAGATCCTGTTATGCCATTGGCCATGCTGCAGTCAATGCCAAGAAAATATAATAATTAAGTTGTTTATGTCTGGCATTCATGAGCACCATATGCCCATGTAAAACACAACTTAATTGGCTGTTAATCAGTATTGTGTGTGGCATGATGGCATCATCAGACAATGACATATTGAGGAGCATATTTACTAGGCAGATAAGATGTGTTGTCTAGAGCAGTCTCTTGCACTTAAAAGTGTATCAAAAGGTATAAGTGAGCTTATTTCATCATATCTGATGCTTGCTGCAAACCTTTAATTATGGAACACTCCCTTTAACCATGTCAGATGTTAAGTGTGGTTGTGTCCCCAGTGGTACCAACATGACACCTCACTGGTGCTGACATCACACATCAGTGGTGCCAACATCACACATCAGTGGTGCCAACATCACACAGCCCTGACTTGAAGTGCTTCCAGGATCCAGGGCTGTGTTGAAGGTTATTGTGCCTGCCCACAAGGATGCAATGATATGTCCATGTGCATCAACCAGTATGTTCCCTTTGAGGCCAGCAATGGTGTACTTTTACTTGTAGCTGTTGTTCAGCCTGCATGCAAATAAAAGACAGGCAGTTTAGATGATGATTATAGTGTCATGTGCCATGGTTTTTAGAAACTTTGCTGGAACAGTTTATTTTTCTTTAGCAATTGTGTACTTTTGGTGTAGCTTTTTAGTATTTATACATGATGCAGCCACCCTGGAATTGAATGGCAGTGGCAGGGTTTACCATGGCTCAAAACCTTCCTTTTCAGAAACATTAAATCTTGAAAATATATTTGGGATGGCTGCTGTCACAGAGCCACTTACATTACAAAGGGGTAAGTCATCTGGACATACTAAAAGTGGTTATGGATGGTGGAGCAGGTGCTTCTGATGACTGATTCTAGTCATTTTGGATGCATTTAATTGTGATAATCAGTTTTTGGAATTCCATGCTGTTAATGATACAAAAACATTATTTCTGTGAAATGCTGTTGACAGTCATTTTCTACAGCTCAAGATATGGCTATGCAATTTTCATGTACACATGTAATTTGGCATTTTATCTATGCATTCTAATGAGTTATTGTTGATAACAGTGATGTATTGGTCCATTTCAGATGTCAAGAGGGCGGTAGAATTGCTGGATAAACTTCAGAAAAGTAAGCAGTGCAGGGAAAAGTGCCATTTTTCTGGTATTTATCATTTTCCATGGTACCACACAGCTCTTTACTACAAACGCAAAAAATGTACATCTTTAACTACACACAGTTTTTACCTCACTGAAAGTTGCTGTGCACCATTGCTGTTCTGCAGCTTTTTCCATGTCGAGCCCTACACATTGTAAGGTGAATTTGAGCCCTGTTTTAAGATGCTGCTCAGGTTAAAGCATATTCAGATATGCTCAGGCACTATTTCATCATTCATACAACAATTATCTACTCTAAGCTGAAGGTGTGCTCAGAAACAAAATGAAAAGGTGATGTTTCTGCCCAAATCCCCTCAAAGATTCTCTTTAAAACATTATCTTTATTGAAATTCAGTACCAGGACCCAAAATTTGCTTCAATGGCATTTCATGTTGTGGTTCATTTTTTTCTTTTTATCATGTGGCTGCAGTGCTCTTCTGCAGTTTTTGAGTGCATGTTCACATAAACTCTGTGTTCTTACAGCGGGTGAGGTGCCCACGGCCAAGCTGGCGGCACTGCAGAAAGTGCTGCAGTCAGACTTTTTCAATGCTGTCAGGGATGTGTATGAGCACGTGTATGAGACAGTGGACTTGGCCGGATCGCCTGATGTCCGCGCCTCTGCCACGGCCAAGGTAACTTGGGATGCTGGAAGCTCCCCAACATCTCCCTCATCAAATGTTTTAATGTCAACTGGTTCTTATCCTGTGACAGGAGACCTATACTGTGTGGAGCTCTGCTATTGGTACCTCATTGATGTGGCATTGCATAGGTTTTTGCGTTGAACGTGACCGCATTTTACGGAGATTAAGTTTAGCCATCCTTCTGCTGTTTTAGGATTTAGTCGTCATATTGAAGAAACTTAAGTGACTTCAAGCTAGGCCGAAAATTCGTTAAATGACTGGACACTCTCCCTTAAAAGATAGATGCACCAAATGTCTCTTGACTGATGACATTACAGGTTTCATGTAATGCCTAAACAGGCCGGAAAGTCGGCAAAGAACTTTGGCACTGTGCAATATGTATGCCCATAGTTTCTTGAACAACTGAACAGCATGTTTGGGCATGGCATCTATAAGATGGCCCGGCATGGCACATCATGATGTGATGACAATTTGAACCAGACTAGTGCATTACGTCAAAGCAATCCAGAGAAATAAAGACTCTTCAATGTTGTCTGTAGAACGGTAGCCATTTCCCCAAGCATTAACAAGGGAGAAGAATAGAACTCAGCCGGTGATCTCTGACCATCGAAATATTTGAAACCAAAGTGTATTGCGGTGGGGGCTGCTTTTGACCGCTTTAGTATCCGTGGGTAAAAGGCGCGTTTAACCGGAGTCGGAGTCACGATAGTGTGGATCTCAGAGGCCCATTAATTATACAAATCGGGCGACCTCTCGCGAGTGGGGAGTCAGGTGACGTGCTCCGGGCTTGCTTCGTCTGCGAGTGTGACCATGATGGCAAGTTGAAGTTTCATCGCTGACGTTACCGTTGTCAACCTAGAAGTGATCCTGACAGTCGATGAAACGTAAAGCCCAATCAGTGTTATTATTAGACATTGCCAGCCCTTCGATTTGTCGTCGGCACCTTCATAAATCAGCAGCACGGCAAACTGCGGTACAAAATATGAAACATTCTTTAGACCTCGTGTCCCATTGTAACATGTGTCAGGTTCTATCGTAGTGTCGGCGACGAGTCGAAGAGAAAAACAGCAGTCAGTGCCATTTCCTGAACACATAGCATGTCGTCGTCTTTCCCGGCTGAGTTGTGTGGACTTGGTATGCCAACCGGCGCGTGCCGCAGGCGACGGTGGCCGCGTTCGCTGCCTCCGAGGGCCACGCGCACCCGCGCGTCATCCAGCTGCCCAAGACGGACGAGGGTCTCGGCTTCAACGTGATGGGCGGCAAGGAGCAGAACTCGCCGATCTACATCAGCCGCATCATCCCGGGCGGCGTGGCTGACCGGCACGGCGGCCTCAAGCGCGGCGACCAGCTGCTCTCCGTCAACGGCGTGTCGGTGGAGGGCGAGCACCACGAGAAGGCCGTCGAGCTGCTCAAAGCCGCCCAGCACGCCGTCAAGCTGGTGGTGCGCTACACGCCGCGTGTGCTCGAGGAGATGGAGATGCGCTTCGACAAGCAGCGCTCTGCCCGCAGGCGGCAGCAGTATTGAACGGTTAGTCGGGCAAGAGGGGGGGGGGGGGGGGGGGGGCAGACGCAGGTGTGCCGCGCCGCAGGTCCGGGCCTAAACGAGCTAGTCGGCCGAAGGTGGTGACATGCATCACGCAGAGTTACACTCGTGCCGGCATGGTGGCGCTGGCTTTTTCAACATGGCTAAGTGTGGCATGTGATCGTGGAGACTGATACAGTCGGTAACAAATATGTGGTGATGTAGTAAAAATCTTGCAAGCAGTTGGGGGAGGTGCCGAAGCCCCGCTTAACCTTGTATGTGGTCGCCCTAGGGGTGTTGATTCAAGCATACCAAATCCCTGCCTCAAGCCAATCATGAAGCTGTGCTTTGTCTCGTTCGCCCGCCCGCCTCTCTCAACGAATTCGGAAAAGTGGACACATAGCTAACCCCTGATGTACACAACTTTGGTGACGCGGTCGGCTTTCAGCCATATGTGAGCTGCCGTCGCCGCCGCTCACGGTCGGTCCGTGCCTGCCGCAGGTGGTGCAAGGAAGACCCATCGTCGGCACAGCGAGTGCGACGGCTGCCCATGGTCACGACAGTCAGCGGTAGAGGAGAGCTCCGCCGTCGGTAGCGGGGTCACGCGCCCGGCCTCACAAGATTGTCCCCGATAGCCGTCTGCGCCACTCCAGCGGCGGCGATCCTGGCGGTGGCGGCGTGACGGTTATTCCACGTGGTAGAGCGGCGTGTTGCGGTGTGTGGTGTCCGTGTTGGTTTTCGGCCGGCTTGGCGCGAGTTCTGGGTTCAGTGCAGGAGGTGGTCGTGGTACGGGTTTTGTTGCGGAGCACCTGGCGGCAACTAGTCGCACATTCGTAATGTTTCGGCCGCTACCAGTGTCGGCCGTTCTGTTCATTCTCCCGCCGCACGCACGTGAGGTCGTGTGTGTTGAGACTAGAGGCGCCATTTAGAAGTTCCCTGTATCCAGCAGGTTAGAGGTGTAGTTCAGATCCAATTCACGTTGTCTGATCACAGGACTGTGTATAATAGGCACCACTCGGTGCACACTGTTGTGCAATCACTGTCGGCCCTGTGGTGTAGGTGGGCCGCCGCCAGCGGAGCGGTCACGTGACGGCCGGCGAGCCGTACGGCAGTCAGCCCTCCCCCCAACCTCCGCCTTGGGGTACAGCAGGTCCACATCTTCCCCCGGGGTGACGCTGGTGTGTCGGTGATCGCTACCAGACGCCGCCGCCGCCCGTCAGCAGTGCCGCAGACGGTCCGTGTGATGGCGGCGACGCAGCTCGTCCTGCTTCACTTCTCAGCACGTCAGATGCTGCATTCAGTTCCGATCATTTTCTAATTTTGTACTGCACTGCTGCGTGTTTAGCGTTGGGTTGCCCCTCGTTCGGGAGTACACACTTCCCTACCGCCGTCCGGTCACCAGGGGTCTGCGCGAGCCAGTGTTCAGTTCTGCTGTGATGCGGGTGTCGGTGTTCAGTTGACATTCGCAAAGGTCTTTTCATTGTTTATGGGCAAACGGATCCTGTTCAGAATCCCGTTCACACGGTTTCTCTGAGCATTCAGTTGTGTGGTCACAAAGTCCCGTCAGCTTTCAGTTACGCATTCACAAAGATCGAGCCTGTGCTCCGTTCCCGTGCACGCGGATCATGTCGGTGATTCTATGTCGTACGAGTTCCATAAGTGTTCATTAGCTCGGAGTCATGGCTCCTCTCAGTGCTGTCGGGTGCAGCTCAGCCGAACCCGGTCGGGGTGTGCTGGCCGGGTCACCGTCATCGGGGCATTGCGACAACATCATGGCTTGCAGCAGGTCCAGTGGTAGTTGACCCTCTTCCGGTGGCCGAATACAATTTGCTGTTCCATCGGCGAGCTCGGTGTTCTCTCGTTGGTACGGTGCTGATAGTTGACGGTGAATTGCTGGGGTGGCGGCGATACTTCTGTCAATGTGCCCACATGGGGCCCACATGTGAAGCATGCGGGACGGATGGGCATGTGTGTGCATGGGGCTGCAAGTGGGCTCCGGCGTATGGTCCCATATGAGCCACCCATATTCGTATATTTTCGCATGTGCTCGAAACGGTGTACTGTGTTGCATCGTTGAGGCTCGTCACATTAAGTGCCGTGATCTGCGAGGGAATGGTTAATACGCTGGGATCCATATGAGACAAATCGTTTCTACGAGCCCGGGCAAGATTACGAATAATTGCGACGGATATGTCTTTCATCAAGTTGTGACAAGTTATGTCTTGTCAAGTTATGGTCATTGAATGCTGCTAGCCTAAACTCCGGCAGCCGCCGCTAGGTTTTTACTCGCATTTCTGCACTTGTATCTGACAAAGCTGCTCTCACGACGTTATGTTTCTGTTCGAACTCGGATTTCTGCCTTGATAATCGGCATAACTGCTTTTGTTACGCAGGTGTGTTTTTTAACTCGCCTTTCTGCACTAGAAGCCGGCGTAGTTGCTCTCATGATCATACGCGATACAGGACTGAAAACTAGATCAGTTTTCCTATTACTGAAAATTGTTCAAGAATTCTCACCTACACCCGGAACGTGTAGTATCGATCCGGCGCGGTGAATATCACTTCGCGGGTCATCCAGCGCAACACATCTAGCCGCAGTGTCTTCCGCAACGGGGTGGAGAGGGTGTTAGCTGCTGGGAAAATGGCTTCGGCGGTAGGGGCTGCGAAAGCGCAGGGAGCACCACAATGGCAACGGCAGCAACGGCAATACAAAGAGTGGGCGTTCAATCCTTTGGTGATCGTCGCATCGGACATGAAAACAAAATTGTACATTTTGTACATTGGTGCTGTTAACTAGGTAATTTCGCACAAATACTTTGTGAATAAATCTTGATCTGGCTTTTACTTGATCATACGAAGCAGTCTCTGGAATTTGGGTGTTCCATCAATCAGATGGGCTGTACAAGGGAGAGCGGTGGTGTCTAACTGGAGCTATCTGAGTTGTTGGTATGGGTCTCATCTGGGATCTTGTATGGGTGCCATCTGGGTTGATTATTTGGGTCCCAGCTAGATATGCCCATGTGGGTTCCAATTGAAAGCCCAGAAAGGGTGCGTGTGGGTCCCAGTTAGGCCTCACGTGGGCCCCAGGCGGGCTGCCCATGTGGAACCCAGTTGGTTGCCCATGGCATGCCTACATGGAACCGAAATGGGCAGCCCAGGTGGTCCCATGTGGCTGCCCATCTCAGACCCTCATCGCTTCCAGTGGGACATGTCGGCTGGGTGGTAAGAGGTAACTCTCATGATTTATAATTTGTGGATCATTTTAAAGCTGTCATATGGTGTATATTCCGTGTTATTGCATGATGCCTCCGCTTACGGATATCAAACACCATATAAGGACCTACGTCTGGTTCTTGAGTACGGGCTATGACCATTCGCTTCAATGCTTGCTGGACAGCCAACTCAGCCCAGCAGGTCACACGTCACTTGTTCCGCGCGATACTAGCGCCACCTATGCTGACGAGGCTGGGCGACCGGGCGCCAATCGGCAGTCGTGCTAAATTTTGCTGAAGGGAGGGGTGGGGATGAAGTCGATGGACGACCCCTTCACAAGTTTTACGACGCAAATGCGTGAAATAAGGTTCGAAACACACCGTGTTGCCAAGATGATTGCATCAAAGTCATTGCAGATGTTGGGCGACAAACGGTCGACCAGTCTCTCGGAGTTAGAAAATGACTGTGGAACGCATGGCAACAGATCATCCCTTTTCTCGTTTATAGAACCGGGTTGCTTCATTACTTTCATACGAAGAGAAGAAAAAAACTATGCATCGGGCAAAAACGTTGGACATTCACTCGGTCTTGAACCAGAAGTAAAGCTTGTTAAAAATGCGACTTAATGCGCTTTTAATGTAAACATGTTCCGTGACGAAGCACATAAACATCGGGATATTTATCACACGTCTCAGCGGCGCCAATTTGGATTCAGGGAGATTTCGAGCCGGATGTACTGTCACCGCAGGGGCAATCCCCGGCTGACGTCACGTGACTTCACCGCCGTCTGAGCAGCAGACACTGCCTCCCTGGGGACAGCCGCGGCCGGGCGAGGCCGGTGTGGGGTGGTGCATGTCCTGGTCCGAGCCCCACACTGTTAATGGATCAACATCCGCAATGTAGCGTTGTAATGGGAGCCTACGTTGTTTGCCACATTGGGTGAAGATTTTACATCGCTCCTGAATCAACATTTACAGGTCATTTTGGAAGTCCTGAGGAACGTTGGACTCCGCTCCTGTTTATCCTAATTTTCGTACGCTTCAGATCTTGGTACCTGATCAGGCATAGGCGGATCCTGCGGGGGGGAGGGCACGGGGCCATGCCCCCCCCCAAAAACAGAGTATGTTTTGCCCCCCCCCCCAAACATTCCCAGAACTTCATAAAAGTTTCGTCTACTTACCTCAAAAGATGTACCTCAAAATAATAGCTTACATAATAGCAAATACATAATAGCAAAATAATACCTCATAGTGAGGGTTACGAGTTTTGTAAATATGCATGCTGCATATAAAAGATTCAAAAGCATTTCGGTGCTTGAATGGTGTCCCTACTGGGTACTCGCGAGAGGCGCCATGCACTGGACCTCGGACCTCACACCAGCCAGCTGGCGACGAACGGTTGCCCTCTCCCCCCAAACAAAAAATTTCAGGCTAGATCCGGCCCTGAGATCGGGCCGCTGTTTTCTTAATACTAGTGCGAAGGAGCTTGTCTTTTTGTGATACCAACTCCTCCATATGCTGCGCCAGTCTGCTTATGACAGTAGACTCGCATACATAACACTTCGATCGGACAGCGAATGGAGTGCAACATCCCGTAGTTTTTAAAGTCGTAGAAAGAAAGGCAGGTACAAGAAAAAATACGCTCAGCATCATAGCATGGGGTACCCCGGAAAGCCGATTGTTGAGCTGGGCTGGGCATTTGCTGGTCAAGGTCACTGTCTGGCAAGTCTGACCACTTGACATACACCCTCGTTCTTATGGTAATTATGGTTATTCAACCATGCCGACCGCGCGAGTTCTACAGCACCGCCGGTTGCCGTCCACCGCCCGTACCGGCCGCAGATCGCCGTGCAGTGCCCCCCCCCCCCCCCTCCAAAACCACCGCTGCTCCGAAACCACAACAGCAGGGACACCTTTTTTGGTGTCAAACAGGTTCAAAGTGTGCCCCATAAGCTATTGAACATTTGGGTGCGATTGCACAGCATACCGCAAAGGTATCCCCCAAAACCTTAGAGGTTGCATCGACCCTCCCCCCTCCTATCAGTAAGCTGTTGCACCAAATTCTGCCGTTCACCTGTAACTGTACGTTTGGATGTTGCGAATGAGGGTACTGCTTAGCACTGCTTACCAGCACTGCTTAGCGTATGCTCTGATTCCAGAAATTCGTCCATTAAAAATATTCGCATATAACCGTCATAAGAAGTTTTCCGGGCTCCTGCGATGCCTCGAGTTTTGACACCTTGAATTTCACTGGGCTTCATATCTGTCCCGGTTCTACCCTCCTACCATATCACACCAAAAGTATGTCCGCTCATCGCTGAGTTTCCCGCCACAATTAGTACCGTACCGGCCGCGTGGTGGCGCTGGTGTCTTCGCTTCGACTGCAGCAGCGGGCAGCGATCAATAGCAGAAGCGCAGTCGCGTGGTGCACACGGGTGGGGGGAGGCGTCCGCCGGCCGCGGTCGTGACCTGTGCGCCATGCTGGTGATGGAGGAGATCGTGCCGGAAGGAGGGGTGCGGGGGGAGGTCGTAGCCCACCCGGCGCTGGGCCAGGCAGCACGGCCGCCGCCCTCGTGTCGTCGACGCCTCTTCGCGGCGACGTGCCCAGACTCCGACAGCCGACTGTTGCGGGATGAGCTGCAGGCCATCTACGAGCGCCAGCGGCTGCGCTGGAACTTTGACTTTGAGCGGGAGGAGCCGCTGCCGGGCCGCTATCAGTGGGAGTACGTGGGCGGCGACCGGCAGCGGGCATTCCCGACAGGACGGAAGGCCGGCAGAGGGCCAGTCAGTGACCTGACCCCCGCCGCTGCCGACCAGACCTCTCCAGCCGCTGACCTCGCCTCGTCGGCTGCTTCTCCGTCCGCCGTGGCCGATCTGACCTCTCCCGCTGTCGACGTCACCTGTCCAGTCGCTGACCTGTCCTCCCCGGCTGCTGACCTTCCCTGTCCGGCCGCAGACCGGACCTCTCCGGCTGCTGACGTCACCTGTCCGGCTGCTGGCCTGACCTCTCCAGCTGCTGGCCGGCGCCACCCACCAGCTGATGCACCGGCTTCAGATAGGACGCTGCGTCAGCAACACATCACAGGTCAGTGACCCGGCTTATTCAAAGGTCATCAGGTCACAGGTCGGTGGGCTGGTGGGGCACTGTTCTTCAAGCACGAGGCAACCTGGGGGGTTGGCAGGGCCTAGATGCGGAGCTTTTTACCTATGTCGTCAGTGGCCAGCATCAGCAGAGGCCAGATGGGTCGGCGGTCGGAAAGTCACGTCAGACCGGTTAAGGTACCAGTGGGCGGGCTTTTGATCCATGCTCTGGTGCATAGGCAGGTCTCTGCGTAGCGACATGGCGAGAAATAGGCAATGCTTCATAAACCCGCATCATCCGGCTTGAATTGCACTGGCCGTTGCCCTTAGCCT
This sequence comes from Pollicipes pollicipes, assembly GCF_011947565.3. Taxonomy (NCBI): domain Eukaryota; kingdom Metazoa; phylum Arthropoda; class Thecostraca; order Pollicipedomorpha; family Pollicipedidae; genus Pollicipes; species Pollicipes pollicipes. Next base: position 8,503,941 of record NW_023596297.1, on the reverse strand, counting down.
TACCCTTCGCGCTGTGCCTCTGCGGCTTTTTGACCGGGCCAGATTAAACGATGACAGATGTGCGTCACAGCAGACACCGCCATGCCCATGTCCTAACCCATTCGTCGGTTTCTTGCACAAGGGTACGGAGGTTTTTCCGTGGCTGCGCTTATGTGCTCCCCCCCCCCCCAAAAAAGGGGTTGAGTGGAAGCCAAAAACCACACCCAACATGGGCACCCTGCTCGCGCGCCCGTTTGTTTGTCTGGCTTCCAGATCCGTCCCAAACGCCTGATCCTTCCGTCACAACTGTCTATGCCCGATTTGGCGCTCGGCTCACGCATCCGGCACCATGACATCATGCATGACGGAGTCTGCCCCCCGATCTGGGAGCCCTCCTCGCAGCGGCTGCTGACAAGAAAACCGCGGCGCCGGGGCACGCGCGGCCGCACCATGATTCAGGCTCGAACAAGCGCTAGTGGGGCGTTTGGCGAGCCCGGGCCGCCGCGGGCGTTGTCCGGCGGCGGGCGGCGCGGCCTCGACGGCGGCGGAGTCGGCGCACTGGTCCCTTGACCGTGCGCTCATAGGGCCGGGTGCGGCGGCCACGAGGCACCCCTCCGCGCAAAACTCGTGTCAACGACGTTTTTTGCAGAGCCAACGTCGAAGCTGGCTTGCGCCTTTTAAACGCGCCTGTTATTTTGGGTTGGTTAGTAGACGGTTAACCAAATCCAGCCGTGTCTGTATGCACCTTTGCCGTCCTGCTTTACTCGCCCTTCCGCTTCACTTGTTTAATGTTTGTGACTGACCTTATTCGTTTGGTTGCGTTTTGGCAGCTTTTCGCCATGCGCTCAGCCCTGCATAGCCGTGTGTGTGCCAGTGATGTTACGACGGACCGGGGTCTGTGCCGATCCGGAGGGTCAGGGTGTGCTGACCTCACACCGATCTCCTCCGCTGCAGATTGTCTGAGGACCAGGAGGGCAGCGTCAGGCGGGGTCACCGCAGCCGGCTCCATCTGCCAAGAGAGCCACGTCTGAGACCCCACTGCCGACGAAGAAGCAGTGTTTCGAGGTCCCCGCGAGTGCTAACGGGGCTGAGGAGCCTCAGTAGCGTGCGCAGGCGGCGGACAGCGGCCTGGTTCCGGGAGGGTTGCGTGGACCCCAGGACCACGGCGCCATGGCGGTCTGCTGAGGTCTGCGGGACCGCCGGCATCTGTGACGTCACTGGTGTTGGACAGCCTGCGTCCTCCGGCTGATGAGTGGGACGTCGCTGGCGAGCGTCAGTCCAGCTAGACGCCGGGAAGCTCCCGTGTGTTGCGTCTCTCGGCACCGGACAGTGTTGTTGGTTGGGTGGGTCGGTGCGAGCTTCAGGGCGTATCGCTGCCCCCAGAGTCCGGGTCACCATTATCCCACCCGCTGCTGGGCGGGTTTCTCCGGCTCCGAACTGTGCGGAGGTGGCGACGAGAGTCTTGGTCTGACGCATACTGTCCATCGCCAGAGACCCGCTTCAAGCTGGTGAATAGTGACACTGCTGGACGAAAACACCGGCGTGGAGTGGTGATTGGTGCATGCCCTTGGACAGTGCAAGGAGTACAGAGAAACGTGCGAAATTGTACTATGCGGCCCATTGCTCTTAAGCCCTTGTGTGTACGCTGTGGTTTTTCGTATTCAGCACGCAGATAAACGCGCAGCACTTTTGATTGTGATAATGAGACTATGGCTTCCCAAAACAGCATTAATACACCGCAGGGTCATGCGTATCATCAAACTAGCAATTATATTGGTATCGGTGGTTTGTCGGTTTCCGTGTACGATTGTCTAGTCGACTGATCTCATGTGCGAGCGCTGCGATTTATTTACTTGTTGTGAATGTTGTGGTTTGATTGTTGCGACATAATTATATTCCTGGAAATATTTAAGATATGTTTATGTAATGCGCTGTACGCTCATTTATGGCAGATACTCTGTTATTATGCAAGGACTTGTCTGAGTGGCTGCATGGGGCGTTGTATTGGCGAATCCTCTGTTTCTTTATGAACACGTGCGTTTACCGACTGCAGCTGATACATGACATTTTCCAAGCACTGTTAACGCGTTTGGTTATTTTGCCCCTTGTACGAATAAATCTGATGACTCGTCGAAACGCAATTTTCGTAGGGAAACTTGGAAGGTTAGCTTGCTTACTAAGTAAAGTTAGCATTTGAGGTCTCTTTTCAGCATGGGATCAGCCGAATGAGTTACCTGCAGGTCACTTACTAGGTATCGCAGTAGTTAAAAGGGATTTTGCATTGTTTGCTATAGGACCTCATTACGATGGCTAGGCAACGCAAATACCGCGGCCGGAGAAGCGTATCGTTGAGAAGTATCGTTCTTACCCCTTTGTTTTTGTTCTTCCCCTAACCCGTTCTGAGCACATGACGTGTTCCAGCGCCGTGCCCTGCACTCTCAGCGCCTCAACGGCCATGGCTGCAGATCAGAGACGTCGGTAGATGCCGGATCATTTGTGGTAGCGGCTGGGAACGAACGAGTGGAAGAAGGCAGAATACAGTCGTACAGAGCGCAGCCTGTCCAACAAAGAACTACGTTGTATAGTCGCAAACCTTTTTGCGCAATGGTTACCAACGAATCTGCCTGTTTGATGCTTGCTAAAATCTGCAGGCCGTCTTATTGCATTACCCGTTCATTAAGACTCATCTGCAAAACCTTCTCTTTTAGTTGTGATTTGGACAGGGCATTCCAACATTAATCTAAGACCTTTGTTTTCAACCGTCCTGCCGGGCCTATATTTGAACGCAGACAAAAGTATGATAGTGTTTCCTCTGTTGCGGATAAAGCTACAATCAATAAGGGGAGCCGAACGAATTGACCCGACCCCTCCGCTGATAAGCAGGTCAAATTGGCCGTCTTTGCTGAGCAGGTCAGAGGCCCACAGTGAGCGCTGACGCAGGGCGGCAGGCCGACACAGCAGGGCAGGCCGGCCAGCAGTCTGCTGCAAAGCCGCCGACCGGCTGGAGCGACGTGTTCGGGCTTGCCCGCCGCTGTCGGCGGCACCCGTGCACTTCGCACCCGTGTCTCGGCGCTATCACGAGCCCCTGCACTCGGCCGAGCCGAGCGTGCAGCCGATTTTGCGGCCGCTGCAGACGTCGCCAGTGTTGCTTGGAAAGTGGGTTACAGTCGTCTCAGTTTTACGCTCAGCTTCGTTCCGCGGCCTTTCATCGCCCCGGTCTGTGCTCTGCGCACGACTAAGCTCGAGTCCCATAATAGAAATACATTCGGGCTAGTTTGCGACTGCAGCCGTCGGCTCGGACCCATTGCGTCATCTCATGCAACTGCATCCCCGCTTGGCTGCGAGCGCGCGTACTGCGCGTGGATGTGAACGTTCTACGCGCAATCCACAGTCGCCGCCGACTCCGGGTGGGTGATCATCGCTAGTGGCAGCAGGCCGCGCTACTGTCGCCAGGACTGTGATGGGCAGCGGGATCGGACAGTGCCTTCAAATCAGCGTGGGAGTGAGGACGGCCGGCCGGCACACTTCCGGTCAGGGCCGTGGCAGCCGGCGCCGACTTCGAAGCGGAGCAAGTGACGGAGCGGGCTGCTGCCGTCTCTCGTCGCCAGAGGCCCGTCACCGTCCACAGAGGTATGCCATTGTGTCATTGTGTCCAGGAAACAGCCGTCCTGCTCGTAAACCTGCAGCTGTCTCCAGATGCCCTGGTCCACCGGTCTCCCCATGGTCCTGCCACCGTCTCCAGGGATGTTCTACGGTCTCCCAGCGATTGTCACCGGCTCCAGGGCCTTGGCACCGAGGTATAGAGATTTCCCCCTGTCTCCAGGCTTCCTGAAAAGTCCCACCGTCCAGCGTTGTTTCCGAAGGTCTGCCCATGTCTTCAGAAGACTGGCAGTCGACGGAGACCTGTCATTGCCTCCAGATGACTACCGGCCTCTTCGGAAGCCGCCAACGTCTGCGGAGATCCACCACCGAATGTATGTCACTGTCTCAAAACATCCGCGGTCCCTGTCTCAACACGTCCCCCCCCCCCCCTCCGTCGCCGTCACCGCAGATTCCGGGGCGTACATGCGACCGTTGCCGCGTGCTCATGCATGTCCACCAGCGCACACGGTGACTCAGTTGCCACCCAGCCGCAGGACGCGGGGAGGGGCTGTCGTGGCGGCCGATAGCGGGACGAAGGTCGCGCCGAAAGCTGCACAGGTGTGTACTCCCTGTTCGGACATGCACCGGGAGCGGACCGGTCCGGGGCCTCGGCCACAGCCACCGCCCGTGAATCATGTTCGGGGAACTCTCCGGCGGACGGGACGTCGGGGCGGGCTGGGCCCCAGTCCTCCGGCCGGAGGCGGACCCGTGGGCGTGTTGTCTGCACCCGCAGCGGAAATGGTCACGTTTATGCATGGCAGGGAGCAGCACAGCCTTTGACCTATTTCATTTATGAAACAGTACCTATGTTAGAGTCTACCAAATGTTTATGTCTATGTGGTGTCTATGTAGTGTCTGTTAAATATCTATCAGTATGTGTCTATGTGTGTCTTGAGAGGGGAGACGAATGTGAAACATCAAAGCAAGGTGAACAAAAAAATAAGAATTTGCATTTAGCAGCCCCGACTAGGGCCTGCTAAATGGAAGAACCTGGCGCCAACCAGCAATTTTTTCAAGATATTGTTGTTGGTACATGACGGAAAACAACTACCGCCATGCAGTTGCAATCAAGGCCTCCATGCCTGATGTGCCTTCAGACACATGGCACCGGATGCATCTTGCGCCCCGGCAACGATTAGTGTAACAACCATTTCCATTTTTGTTCAGCGTTGGTTCATGCCTCTACATGCTGTGCGGAGGCGAAAACGCGCCTTTTGCTGATGATATGCTTGGCTTCAATATCATTAGGCTTGCACGGCCGAATCTCACCACCAGGAGAAAGTTTACGGTATGCCTGGGTATGGGCATGACATTTGCTAGAAGATACGCAACTGATCGACGGCGGCATACCACGGTAACGCTAGTCATTACGATAATCGTGCGTGTCCAGGTATGGCTCCTTTGAACTGCCCATTAGCAGGGTGGGCTAGGCTGAATAGTTAACTGCTCATTTTCGCCAGATTTGTCGTCCTTCATTGCCACAAAAACTAGACGCGTCGGCTGGTCACATATTTGGGCTGTGACTCACCACACTTGAGTGAACAAAGCCCGAGCCATGGCGTGGGTTTGTCGTCAGTGCCAGTCCGGTCATGTTTCTGCAGATTCACGGTCGAAATGGTCACTTCTGAGCGAAAACTGATCAGCGGATTGTGTCAAGTGTAGATGTCTGATGTTTAGGAATGTATACGCTCAGAAATGCACATCGTTGTTGACCGCAAATGTGTAAACCCACACTTTTGTTTATCATGCATTGATAATGAACATTATTTACATATTGCTTGTGCTGCAGGCGACGTTATACTTATTCAAATCGTTGCCGTATATACATCTTATACTTACTGTTACTTGTATACGTTCATGCTTACCAAGCTGTTTTGCCGTACCCATACATCTACGTTATGTGTTTGCAATGACTAGTGTTACCGTGGTACGCCGTCGTCGTTCAGCTGCATATCTTCCAGCGAGTGCTTGTTGAAACGGAATTCCTGGAGTTCTACGGTCGTCAGCACAACGCAAGATGGCAGCTTTAACAGGGACCGGTGACAATGAACCTAATGATACACAAGCGTGAACATAGATGAGAAATCACAGACCAAGTGCAGTCATTCAGCATCGCTGCGTGGACACAGGCCACCATCGGAGGTCGCGTTGCTGGGCTGATGGCTAAATATCTACAGGTCGAGCTAAGTTCCGAGAGTCAATATCTACAGGTCGAGCTAAGTTCCGAGAGTCATTGAGCCAGCTAAGTCTTGCATACTTTCCCATGCCACTGGAGCAGGCCAGGGTGGTCTCCCACGGCCTCTGACCTGTGCCTGTCCGGCTGCTGACCGCGAACGGGTTGTCCCGCGCTCCGGCCGTCGGCCTCACATGGCCTAAACCGGGGGCGGGCTTTCCCGCGCTCTGGCCGTCAGCCTCACACGGCCCGGACCGGGGGCGGGCTGTCCCGCGCTCTGTCCGTCGGTCTCACACGGTCCGGACCGGGTGCGGGCTGTCCCGCGCTCTGGACGTCAGCCTCACACGGCCCGGACCGGGTGCGAACTGTCCCGCGCTCCTTCCGTGGATTGCACATGGCCCAAACCGGGGGTGGGTTATCCCGCGCTCTGACCGTCGGCCCCACACGGCTCGGACCGGGTGCGAGCTGTCCCGCGTTCCGTCCATCGGCTTCACGGCTAGGACCGGGGGCGGGCTTCCACGCGCTCCGTCCATCGGCTTTACGGCTAGGACCAGGGGCGGGCTTCACCGCGCTCCGTCCATCGGCTTCACGGCTAGGACCGGGGGCGGG
>NW_023596297.1:8350032-8496538 GCF_011947565.3 Pollicipes pollicipes | reverse complement strand
GGGTCAGCTCGGTGTGGAGTCCGTCTCTCCTCTCCTCCCCGGGGGTCAGCTCGGTGGTGGAGTCTGCTTCCCCTCCCCTCACCCGGGGTCAGCTCGGTGTGGAGTCCGTCTCTCCTCTCCTCCCCGGGGGTCAGCTCGGTGGTGGAGTCTGCTTCCCCTCCCCCTCACCCGGGGTCAGCTCGGTGTGGAGTCCGTCTCTCCTCTCCTCCCCGGGGGTCAGCTCGGTGTGGAGTCCGTCTCTCCTCTCCTCCCCGGGGGTCAGCTCGGTGGTGGAGTCTGCTTCCCCTCCCCTTCCCCGGGGGTCAGCGGGGCGCCCGGCTGATGACGGTGCACACAGGCTCGCTGATGCCCGTCTGTGAGATGACAGGCCACGAGTACGGTAGGTCGCGGACAGGGGGCGGGTTGGGAGAAAGAGGAGCGACACGGGAAGAGGACCAAGGAGGTGGAACGCAGAAGGGGCGGGTCCCTGTATGGGCCTCGTTCTGCTGAAGGGCCTGCTCGTACTCCGATGTCGACTAAGGCACCTGACTTCGCACTCCTTGAAGTCTGCCCAGTGATTCAAGACTTACTGAACGAGGGCGCAAACTACGAAGGCTTAGGACGGCTCAAGAACGGCCCGACACCATCGCGACGAGCCTCGATGGTCACCGACCGGGGCGGACGTCAAAACATGGCAAGCCACCCGTTGAACGGCCACAACCATTGGACGCACTGCAGTGGGAGGCTGATTGGGGACTGCGTAGTCGTCTCCATCGTCTATAACCCAAAGACGCAACCACCCATCACGTGCACAGGTTTGGCCGAGCAGGCGACATTGCCCCGCGGGTCGTCCACGGCCAGCGAAAAGTCATGTCCAGTGCGTATCGCCGACGTGGCATAGCTACTATTCCTTGCGCCTTGTGTCTCCGTGATTACAGAAGAGTTGCATTACATCCCTCGAAAATCATTCTGCACACACTGCGCTTATGTGGCTAATATATATATATATATATATATATATATATATATATATATATATATATATATATATACATATCAAATATTGGCAGACGGGGTGCATGTGCTGGCGTAACTCGGCGGCCCATGTGAACGTGCTGCTAAGGACCTAGAAACTACCGTAGGCTGGTCATTTGCAAGTCTGAACTGCAAAAGACTGAGTTTAGTTAGTACCTAAGGCTACTCAAACCCACCTACCATGAGTGGGTGAATCATGAGGCAGGCGTACTAACCAACTAAGCTTTTGGCACCAAAAAAATTTCCTCTATAACCTTGGTTGTCCTTTTCCTTGATGCCTTGCTGACCATGATTTAGCGTCCAATTGCCTGGGATCCCTTGGCATCCGCTTGTCAACCACTGTCGCGACTCTCGCGCGCGGCGTGTCATGCTGCCCCACTCACGCGTTATGATCGCTCACGTGGGTCTGCCGTCTCGCAACTCGCCGACTTACACCAGGCTCGGAGAGCCGGAAGGACACGGCCGAAGCTGGCGCTGGGTGAGGACCGGTCACTACTGAGGAGGGGGGGGGGGGGAGGCGGTATGGAGACGCTGTCCAGCACAGCCGGTGTGGCACGTCCCGGAGACTCGGCACGTAGAGCCCAGCTCCGTCAGCGGAGCCCGGCCGTCGCGCACGACCTCCGTTGGGTGATCACCGCCGGTGGGGGTCGGGCCCTGAAACAAAGGGTCCTGAGCGCCAGCACGCCAGACCCGGCTTTCACCAGCCTGCACCGCACGCATATCACGCGATAATCACAGACATTGTGCACGACGATCACTGAGATCCCTTCCGCAATGGCCTCGGCAGTGAGATACTGGAGCGTGTTGCGTGAGCGTGGGACCCGCGTTGCCGTCAGCCGAGCAGGCGTAATTCATCACGGTGTGTTTAAGCGCAGCTTTAACTGCGGCCGCCGACCGAAACTGCTGTGCGTTTGACAGCGGGTAGGCAGAGATTATGCACCGATGCGGGCACCCCGGCCACATTACCCGGAAAAGCATGCCCGGCAGGGCTGTAGAGCTCACGTTTGAACACACGGGTCATGCACACGGGCGGCCTCAATCACCACCGTGAAATGCGCGGCTCTGGCGACGTACGCCATGTAACCCTAGAGCGCTCAGTGCGTGGAAGTGATGTCTGCTATTTCGTCAGCCGTGCGTTCCAGGCATTGTGTTGAATCGAAGCTGGTGCGGCACCGAATGCCCTCGGTGTGCTGAAGGCGTAGAAGTGAAAAGCTACCGGTTTCGTCAGCCATGCTCTCCAAGCATTGTGTGTAATCGGAGCTGGCGTGGCGTTTGCAACACCACAGCGATATGACACTGTTGCCGACGGAGTTCGTGTTTCACTTCCTGTAGCGCTCCCGCATGTCCAGACTTGCTTGTGTTTCACATGCGTCTGTAAAGGGGGGGGGGGGGGGGAGGATGCGATGCACCATGCCTTACGCTTGCGAACCGGCATGTCGACTGCCTGCCAGGGGCATTCGCCCACTGATTGTGGATGTAGGGTCGAGCCGAGAACTGAGGTGGTGCCAGTTTGGTGTGACTGTGGCCCGTTGGGAGTGGAATGGTGCTGATTGGAGTGCCGCCTGGCGCCGGTGGTGTATACAATGGTGCCAGTCAGGAGTGACCTGGTGCCGGTCGGGGATGGCCTGGCACCGGTCGCGAGTGACCTGGTGTACACTGGGCGCAAAATGACCTCAGAAGTCGGCGCGCCCTAAAACCCCAATCATCATCATCATCAACGGCCTGGTGCACAGAAACGTGATTCTGGAGGGCAGTGCTGAAGGGACATGTGACGATTACAGAGTCAAAGTGAAATTCTGTGGATCTCACATCACGCCATCAATTTCATCAACGCTCGGGACATCCTCTAAGCTTAACACGCCATGAAACAGTACCCAGTTGGCGCAAGCCAACGCCGCAGTCGTCGCAGCGGCCGCTGCATGCGCGATGACGTCACGAGGTCGATGACCGACGGCGGAGGCCCGGGTTCATCAGTCCATCCCTGCCGCCGGGCTGGCGCGGTACGCCCCGTTCTCGGCCGTGCCCCTGGCAGGGTCAGGCGGTCCGTGGGCCGCACTGTGTGACGCAGTAGCGCCAGCTGCGGCCGCGAGAGGGTAAATGGTGAGGTCAGCTAAGCTCGTCACCGGACGCTGTCGATAAGGACTGCTTCCGGGGCTCCACCGCCGTGGGGTGTTTGTGCTGACGCCGTCGGTTACTAGCACGCGCGTGGCGGAGTTTCAGGTCTCCCCCCCCCTCTCTCTCTCTCGCATCCTCCTCGCTTCATCTCGCTCACCTCCTCGGCAGTTGCAGCACTGCTGCGTTGCTAATTCTGGACGTCAGCAGCGGCCGGGTGCCTGCGCCGGGGGAGTCCCTTTGCCGGAGAGGCCGGCCAGGAGGCAGTCCGTCAGCCAGACCAGCGAGGACAGAGGCTGGGCAGGCCACACAACAGTCCGCGCAACAGGGACATAAGCAGGGGCAAGATTTGTCGGCCTGAGATTATGTCGACTCCGACGAGGGTGGGCGCCCGGGCAGTGGTGCAGCTCAGGGTCTCAGAGATGGGGAGAGAGCCCTAGGATGTTAGCTTATTTTCGACGTGCGCGGTTGGTGACGCGATGCAAACGCACCAAGTCAACAAAGATCAACACCAAAACGACTAGGGCAAATAACTTGCCAGTCACATTAATCTTGTAAAAGGGGTCCTGCAAGATCTGTGAAATGGCAAAGTAGTTCGTACCTCCGGCTTCCACGGAGTCGAAGACCCTTTTTTTAACAAAACGTAGTCTTGCAGAGCTTGTCGGATTTTTTCCAGTGTGCATTGTAACGCCGCAAGGTTTCACATCTGAAGAAGTTGAGGCAAACATCAGATATAATTCTGTTTAGTAAATATGCTTCTCAATGCATCATCATTTGACCGCGTCATGACACATTTCTATGATGTCAGAGTTGCTGCCAGACTGGCCGTGTCAGCATTGTAACTATTGTGGACGGGCTGACTTACGTGTACGACGTCAACTTGCCAGAAGGTGGCTTGTTAATTTAGGCACGTAACTTTACGCACGATCGGTTACGTGAGTGGGTTTTGACGCTTCCTCGTGCTATTCTTGTGTACTTTTTTGGTAGTGGCACGCGTATTTATCCCATGTACATTTTCGGTTACGGCGATATTCTCAAGTTATTGGATTATCAGTCTCATGTCCGTCATAACTAGAACTACTCAGATGCATGTGTGATATACCACAAAACGTGGCTCGGAATCGAGCATCCGTCCTCTTATCCTATTTCTCGCCTTGATCCTGCATCCTTCGCGACGCCCCGCCTGTCCAGGGCATACTGCATGCGCCAGCCACGAGTGAGCTAAGTACCCCTGGTGGAGGCCCCCACCTAAGCACCGAGCGCGCACCCAGTGGACGGTAAAGCCTAGGCGAATGGGTCCCTAAATGCAGGCAGTCCGGGCTCACCATTATCCATTCTCCTTCACATTAGAGCCCTTCAATGGCCATGACTACCCGGAAGGACTCTAATCCAAATAACCAAGTAACCAAATCGTGATCGAGACACGCATTCATTATGCTGTTAGCCAATAACGTTCTGCTGTTGGGACGCGTCGTGCTGAAATACTCCAACTGCAAACATTTCAGTGCTAAAATTGTTTACCTTGAGCCCAATACGCTCTGTGAGGCGGGGGTATTCCCGTGCCGTTTTTATGACGCCATGCATATCTGGGTGACTCCTGATCATGCGACGCGAAAGTCTGCACAAGTTCGCGTGCGCCTAACTCAGAAACAGGAGCATTTGAAATCCAAACAGATTATAACTGTGAATTACAGAGCATCATCTTGGAAATGGCTATCCCAGTACAAAACCTCACACAAATGTGGAACAACCCTTTTAAACGGCCAAATCCAACTCAATGAACAAATTTGGCCGATTGACTTTAAGCGTCATAAAATGACACAACACGGTCGCCCCATTCCAGTCTGACCTCTTGTGGCAAGTTGTCCTTTAAATGCATTTGACATTTCAAATAAACGATTGCTATTTCTGGGACGCAAACTTACATCGCCTTGAAGTGTGTCCAGAGTGTGTGGCGGTGTACAACTGACCTAGTGACCAGTGAGCGGCAGTGTACATCTGACCTAGTGACCTTGTAAGTGTCAGTGTACACCTCACCTAGTGAGTGGCGATGCGACTGGGAACGGACCCCAACGCCGGAAAAATGAGGACAGAATCGCAATCAACTCGCTGTTTTGTGCTTCACATCTGTTTCCACTTGTGAAATTTTTAATAGCAATGGTGACGTTCAAGTGAGAACGGTTATACGACGCCCTCATTATACTAGGAGGCATCTATAGAAATCTGGCACACGAGGAAAATGGATATGCTGTGGCGGTGGACCATATGTGGCAATATATCACGCCCTAGGACAGTGTTACGTAGGGAAACGGTCACGGCTCAGGAGCGATGCGTTAGCCCGTGGCCGCAGTGGGATGGGACGCGGTGGTGCCGGCGAGTCGCACGCCGATCGTGTTGCGGGTGGGCTTGAAAGGGGTATAAGAGGTGCTGCTCGGGGCGTGTATAATGAGTCTCTCTGTCGGCGTTGTGTGCGGCAGTTCGCCGTTGTGTGGGGGGTGGTCCAGCCGCGATGTGACTCCGAATACATATGCATCTAAAAAACTTGACCTTTTCCCCGGCGACTGTCTCCAAGGCTTATAGAAACTGACGTGATGATCTTTCGCTGGTGGTCCTTAAATTGAGACATCCAGCTATTTAAATTTGAAATTCGTTGTGGAATGTCCGTTTATCAGCGCCCACTAGCAAACTGAAACTTGTATATTGTTCTTATGTGCGCACAAATCAAGAGCCATTTTCGAGTTTCATTGCGTCATTCGATACTGCCATCTTGATTGCTGAAAGTAACAAAAATCGCAAACTTACTTGTGTCAGTGTCAGTGTATTCAGCATATATAAATATATAGATCTTCTCATAGTGTGTCAGTATATATATATATATATATATATATATATATATATATATATATATATATATATATATATAGGCATGTATTGTATCAGTGTCAGTGTCAGTGTCAGTGTATCAGTGTATTTGTAACACTGCAAACACATTTGTATCAGTGTCAGTGTTCTTTCCTTGATACTTTGTTCGCAATGTCCGCGGCATGTTCCTTATTTCAGACATTACCGACCGGGGGACTTCTCTCTCAGCGAGGACATCAAGTCCAAGGTGGAGGGGGGGGGGGGGAGGGGAGAGGGGTGGGAATTACGATGCAGCCAGATCTGATTCAAAGCAGATAGCTAAACAGAGCGCCAACAGTTGCGCATTGACTGGGAGATGATGTTGTCGCATACATAACCATGCACCACATGCGCTGAAACAGACGTATCTCCTGTAGATAAAAACACACACACAAAATAGACGCAGCATTGTCCACTGACACGGACCGGTTAGGTAGGGCCGAAATAAAAGAAGCTGAATTAGTATTAGTTTGTGTTGCGCACGCGCAGGCGCTGTGATCAGAGCTTTTCTGGCCCTAGCAGCCGGGTTCATGATCCTGTTCACAAAAGCAGGTGAGAATACGTCTGGCGGATATGAATTAAGTTGTCTTGTTTGATCTGGAAGAAGAGGAGGAGGAATCGCAGTTCGATCCATACTCAGGGAGAAACAAACGTCAAGAGCTTAAGAAAGACGGTCTTAATTGTCAGTCGTCAATTTAATGCTCTGTTCAGTACAGAACAGGCCGGCTACCATGCATTTTTTCGCGGCAAAAGCTGGCTGGCACTATCGTAGAAAACACGTACTACCCCGTCGTGCGTTCGGTTGTAAAATGGCTTACCCAGCAGCTTTGGAGAACGTGGCAGGACAACCTTTCATTTCGCGACACGTCACATTACCTCCATCCAGCATTAGACGTGACTAACCATGCGCGGTGTGCGCATGGTGAACATTGTCCTTGTTGGGAGTTCAAGGAAAGCCGGCAGCCCGCTCCACACTGCTTAACACGCCCCAGTGCGGCCAAAGCGTGTCATGGCTAGCAGGTGCACGTTTGTGGCCCCTATCAGGAGCTATCAGGAGCTATCTGCGCCGTGATGTAGTGCCGGGGGCGCCGATAGAGCAGGTGTGGGACGGCTTATCAGTCGGATCACACTTACCCGTTCAAGCATCTAATGCAACATTTTCCGGGAGTCTGATGCCGAAGGTGCGGGGTGCAGTTTGTTGTCAGTTCGAGGGCTCCAGCATCTCCCCGCAATTCTACCGGTAGCTACCCTGCCCTTCCCAAATTTGTCTGTAGCTCCCCTTAACTTAAAAATGGAATAATCGTGGAGAAATTGGACTCCATGCGAAAATCGGCCATGTTTTAGTCATTTGCACCTGGTTCTGCCTCGCTACCTATATGACTGGAAAACTGTGTCCCTGTGAGGTTTCATGATCACCTATATTTTCAAAGTTGTAGGGTCTAATCTTACTAGGATGCAGTACGGCCATTAGTGTGCGCCATTCAAGTAAACATTTCGACTAGATTTTGCCGCCACCCCCCGACACATTTTATCCATCCGTTCGTTTAGCCCAGATGCACACCAAAGCTGAGGCTAACCACTTCTGTCCTTCATCAAGTACATCCGTGGATCAGGGGAGTCTATGGGTATAATCCGTTAATGTTTCGAGTTTCACAAAACACTTCTTAGTGAAGTGATCCGGCCTAACGATGTTGATGCTGGGAGGTCGTTGTCTATGACGTGGCACGCGTTCAAAGGCCTTTTTGTTTTGCTCCTCGGACAGAATCGACAAGAAGTCGGCGGGGGAGGGAAAAGATGACGTTTGCTGCGGGTTTGACCACTGCATAGTCACTTTGCGAATTTACATGTTGATATCATGGTAAAAAGGATGTCATATACATCATCGACTCTCTCGTCCTCATTTTGACATTGGAGGGTGGTGGGTGGGTGGAGACTTTGGATCAAGAATGATGTGATAGTGCCATCCGCTCTTCTCAAAGGCATGACGCTTAGACGTTCCAGCAAACATGACCATGTCTGGTCTGTTATGGCCTTGTTTGGAGGCATACGCGAACGGTAGCATTTTCAAGCCGAGACGCTCACATGCAGCACCAGCATAAAGGTCGCCTGCTTTCGCCGCCGACGTGCGACGGCATGAATAACAAGATTGATCGCTACCCCAGTCCGCTTATGAAGACACACTCTCGTCACGATCTGGAGATGGATACAAGCCAGAGCTTGTCCCATGCATGTTCATGTCTTCTACGCTGACTTTAGAGCCCACCTTCAATCCAAAGTTGGGCGCACTTCCGAACGTTTCCAGCCGTCACCAGCGTTATCTGATGTCTGCAGCCCCGCCGCTGGTGACGCGATAATTCGATGACGTCACGATACTGCGTGAGATCACTCTCCGACTCCGGCCGGCCCTCTGACCGGTTCTCCGACTCTCCGACTCGTGGGTGCAGCGACCACGGGGAGGGGCGCGCTGACTCAGCTTAGAGTCGGAGTCAAGGCCCGGCCGTGACCACGGTGCTGCACTGTTGCTGCCCTGCCCGTTTGCAGGCGAGTCAAAAGACTCGGGGTTGCGGCGGCCACAGGGAGTGGTGCGCTGACTCAATTTAGAGTCAGAGTCAAGGCCAGGTCGTGACCACGGTGTTGCACTGCTGCTGCCTGCCCGCTTGCCACGCGAGTCGAAAGACTCGGGGGTGCGGCAGCCACAGGGAGTGGTGCGGTGACTCAACTTAGACTCGGAGTCAAGGCCCGGAGGTGGTGCACTGCTGCCGCCTCCCCGTTTGCCGGGCGAGTCGAAAGACTCGAGGGTGCGGCGGCCACTGTAAGTGGTGCGCTGACTCAGGCCGGGAGTCGGAGGCAAGCCTCAGCCGTGATAGCGGTGCTGCACTGCTGCGTGGCTGCTGCTGCCTGTTTGTCGATGTGTTGCGCTCGACCTCATTGACGCGGCATGATGCAATGCTGTGGGTACTCTAGGGTCCGTGACCATGTACTAACGGCAATGGGACCAGCTGATGCCGTTAGTATTTGGTTGACATCACTCTTTCCCCCGATAGACTAGCGTCGTCGCGTTTTCTTTGGGGCGGTTCCGATCAACCGAGATGAGCCATCAATTTTCCCCTCACACTGGCCATTTCAACAAAATTTTTCTTGTCGCAAATTTTGTCGTCCGCGTGCCTAACCCTGAAACCATATCAGCTTGCTCAACCCGCCCTTATGGCGTCATGTGATCGGCTGTTATCGGCTCGCGCTGCTGCCCGCCAGGACCAGGTGACCGCTGACGACTCGGACGTGACACCTGTCCGTCAGGCCGCGGAGTGGCCGCCGGCTGAGTCACGCCACGGCTGAGTGGCGCGTCTGAACTCGGAACCCACGCGATTTCCAGGCGGAGCTGATGGCGTCTGTTACCCCGGGAGACGTTCTCGTGTGTATGTGTGTGTGCGGGGGACACCTGCCGGTGCATGTTCGAGCATGCACGGCAGGCGGTGCAGGCGGCGCTGAGGCGCCGCGCGGACTTGACTGGCGGGACTCGGCGGACGAGTTTGCTACCGGCCGGCTCCCGTCGCATGCCCGGACACGAAGATCGCGGATAGCCGTGGCGAAATGGCCCCTGGCTTGACACATTTTGGCTTCGTGATTTATATTTCAGACGTATTTTAATGCAACATGAAGAAATAGAGGCTGACGGTCTTCATGCTTCGTTCAGCATTATGATTCATGAACTGGTATTCATGAAAGCAACATTGTGAAGGTTGAATAACTCTCCCCATATCATTTCATTTGCCGATGGCTCCATGAAATGATGTTTGAAATAGCTGATAATTTTTGTACAAAATGCGCTATTTATATATGTTGTTTGTGTATGATTATGCCGAACACGTTCAAACAAGGTCAAGAGCCAGGCTCGTCAAATAGAGCAATAGCCATCTTGAAATATTTCTCGACGCAGGTCAGTGCCCGCGTTGGAATAATCCATCCCATTAGCTGTCGCAAAAGGGCCTTGTTTATATGATAGCAGTCAACAACGATATGGAGCAGTCCGAACACCAATCGTGACCAGGGGTCGTTACCAAGAGTGAAATGATGTGGCGAAATTAGGGGAGGGGAATTAGGGCGTCCGTCTATTACTGTCGGTCATCACATAAGAAGCGTATCGTGCTATCTTTAAATATGCAAGATCTGTCTAAACCACATAATTTTCTCTCGTACTATTTATTAAGTATGCATTCATTCGTAACGTAATCTCGAGTTGCTAGAAGTGCTCCACCACATGCCCTGTAACTATTAACGACGTCATAACTTAGCTCCGGCCATTCCCAGATGTCTGCCCTGCTCCCCGTGTCTTCCTTGCGTACTCTCAATCTCCCTCTCTCTCTCCTCTCTCTCCCCTCTCTCCTCTCTCTCTTCTCTCTCTCTCTCTCTCTCTCTCCTCTCTCTCTCTCTCTCTCTCTCTCTCTCTCTCTCTCTTCTCTCCTCCTCTCTTCTCTCTCTCTCTCCTCTCTCTCTCTCTCTCTCTCTCTCTCTCCTCTCTCTCTCTCTCTCTCTCTCTCTCTCTCTCTCCTCTCTCTCTCTCTCTTCCTCTCTCTCTCTCTCTCTCTCTCTCTCTCTCTCTCCTCTCTCCTCTCTCTCCTCTCTCTCTCTCTCTCTCTCTCTCTCCTCTCTTCTCTCTCTCTCTTCTCTCTCTCTCTCTCTCTCTCCTCTCTCTCTCTCTCTCTCTCTCTCTCTCTCTCTCTCTCTCTCTCTCTCTCTCTCTCTCTCTCTCTCTCCTCTCTCTCTCTCTCTCTCTGCTCTCTCTCTCTCTCTCTCTCTCTCTCTCTCTCTCTCTCTCTCTCTCTCTCTCTCTCTCTCTCTCTCTCTCTCTCTCTCTCTCTCTCTCTCTCTCTCTCTCTCTCTCTCTCTCTCTCTCTCTTCTCTCTCTCTCTTCTCTCTCTCTCTCTCTCTCTCTCGTCTTCTCTCTCTTCTCCTCTCTCTCTCTTCTCTCTCTCTCTCTCTCTCTCTCTCTCTCCTCTCTCTCTCTCTCTCTCCTCTCTCTCTCTCTCTCTCTCTCTCTCTCTCTCTCTCTCTCTCTCTCTCTCTCTCTCTCTCTCTCTCTCTCCTCTCTCTCTCTCTCTCTCTCTCTCTCTCTCTCTCTCTCTCTCTCTCTCTCTCTCTCTCTCTCTCTCTCTCTCTCTCTCTCTCTCTCTCTCTCTCTCTCTCTCTCTCTCTCTCTCTCTCTCTCTCTCTCTCGTCTGCCTTCATTGCTGAAGTTTGGGTCTCCTTGACTACGCCCCTTGTTGGCTGCGTTACCTTGCAGGGAAGGGTGGGGGGGGGGGGGGGGAGGCACTCCTCACCTGCGCACGTCCGTTCTCCTCCCTAAAACCACGTCACCACCCGCCCTGCAGCCAGAGGTGCGCCGCGCTTGTCGCACCCATGCTCGACTGCGCGCGAGCCTTGCACAAAGACAAACTGGCCACCACCACGCACCCACTCCATATGGGCGCCATCCCCGCTCGGCAGTGAGGCACGGCGCCTCCGCCCTCCAACAGGCCCCGTCGCACCCTGAGTGCTCCACCCCTACCGAGATGTGCCGTGACGCACCTACTCACAGCCAGGTGTGCGAAAGCTAGAAATTTATGTGATCTGCGTGGCGTGACAGGGTCTGATCAAATGTTTAGTAAAAATCGCTTCGAAATCCGTGTTCTTGCTAAGCAAAGAACAAACCAAACCAAAGCAAACCAAGCCACTGTCGTAGATAAATTGCGGATCAACAGAAAATAATTTGCGAACCCTGTTCACCAAAGACTAGCAAGGCCCGGACAGAGCAATCCTTTCCGTCTCATGCAAGAGCACAGCCAGGTTACGCCATGCCTTCTTGACCATTCTGTTGTTCAAAGGCCAGTTGACTGTTTTTGACGAACCACATGCCGAGCGCCGTTGAACGCAAAAGTCTGTACCGCTAAAGTGTAGATGTCTAATGTTTAGGAATGTGTCCGCTTAGAAATGCACACTGTTGTTAACTGCAAGTGTGTAAACCCACACTCTTGTTTATCATGCATTGATTATGAACAATATTTACATATTGCTTGTGCTGCAGGTGACGTTTTTCTTATTCAAATTGTTACCGTATATACATCGTATACTTACCGTTACTTGTATACGTTCATGCTTACCGAACTGTTTTGCCGTACCCATACATCCGCGTTATGCTATTTGGTTACAGGCATATACTGGCTATGATCTTATGCTGTTCCTAGTCATTTTTGGATTACAATCTCTGCCCACCAGCATACGCTGTTGAAGACTTTTTCGCTTATATCCCTTTATTGCCCATGAAATATAGGGTTCGTTAAGATGTAGCTTTTACTCATCATATTGGCCCATTTCTCTCGGTAAACAGTAAGTTGCATAACGTCTGTAAATTCACTAGGCAGCCAAATGCAGCACGCCATTCACAGCTCAACAGAAAAGGAATAATGAGCACGCTGAAACCAACACGGCCTAAACTGACATGTTTTCAACGGGTTGATACCATACAACATAAGCATTTGGACCTCTTGAAATGGAATGGCCAAAACCATGATAAAAACTAAGTGACAGACGAAACGTGTCATGCCTTAGATGACAGTAACGATCAACATATCACGTGCATTCTGATTTAACGCATTTAGAACAAGCCTTGTTCACTTCAAACGGACTAAGCCTCTGAGATCTTCTTTTTTGTGTTGCCTTCGTATGACGTCAGGTAAATGTAAACTCAATCTTGATTTTTGCATACTGATGCTGATTGTAGTCGTTTACTTTCTTTTCCTTCAAAGTATGGATTGCTGGCTCCTTTTGAATAGCCTTCCAAAGGTTCAAAATGGTCTTGTCTTGTACAAAGAGGATTTATATCTGCGATAAAGGGAATAGTGTGTGTTGGTTCTTCAGCAATCCGTTCAAAATTATCTATAACTACAGGTCTTGAAATCAATAAAACGCGGCAAGGGTATGATTACAAAAAAACGCCTGAAATGAACAAACGTTTGTAGATTTATAGATCCTCGTGGTGATCCTTACATGACAGGTAGATTATTTATGTGTACCTGGAATAAATATAGGTCTCCTGATGTTAGGCCATGATTAAACACAACTGAAAAGATGAATATGATTGTGGACATCTTGCAGCTTCTTGTTTTGTCACTCATCATGTTATAAGGTTGGATATGTTCACCTGGATTGACACATAAGATTGGTGTGCCCATCCTTTTTTTTGGGGGGGGGGGTACCTTGCGGGACGGGTGCAGGCTTTTAAATTTGGTAGCGGGGCGTTGCGGGTTTCCGAATCTGAAAAAGTGGCAGCTCTAGTGTCGAGCGCCGCAATGCTTTGATTAGGGGTGTATTTGCAGCACCTCATTGATTTATATTCCACATGATGTCATGTAGAATCTTTATCGGACGTGCTCGCAGTGCGGCACGTTCTCTGTTTACATCTCCATCAGTGTCGTGACAATAACTGCGCATGCACAGACACTAGGATTTTCGATTGCAGGTACTGTGCGTATTCTTAACAAAGGCAACCTCAAATTACGCTGTTTGTTACGCATCAAACATTTTTGTATCACACGTGGTCGGCCCTGGGCATGCAAATTGACTTCTTTAAAATTTAGTACGTTGCGCCATTTCTGTCTCACGTCGAGGGAGTCGCGGAAAAAGTTCCTCGCATCCGGAAAAACTCTAGGTGACGTCACGTAGAATCTTTTTCATTCGAGCTGCTGCGAACCACATGCGGTGCAGAGTCTATGGGGTCGACATAGACTCTTTGCCGTCTGGGTCGCTAAGAATGCATCCTAGATCGTTAGGCCGGCACTGTACTGCTGCAGTATAGAGCAGAGAGTCAACGGCGGCGGAGCCCCACTCCGCTCACCTGCGGTCCGGGCCGTGTAAGGCGGACGGACGGAGCGCGGGACAGTCCGTCCCCGGTCCTAGCCATGAGGCCGACGTACGGAGCGCGGGAGGCCCGCCCCCGGTTTAGGTCATGAGCAACCAGTGCACTAGAATTGCCGACTTTGTGTGTAAAGCAACACCCTATGAGGGGGAATTTTTCACTCCTTTTCCCCATATTTCATGTGAATTTTTAATTCCTGCCTGACATTGTCTAATCGTACATGCCAAACCCCAATTTCCCTTTCTGAAGTTTTCAGATGTCATCCAAAACCGAGCTCACTTGAAACCACCAAGCATAAACGAGGCTCCGCAGAACCTGGACACCAATGGCCATGTCCTGCCTCACCTACATCTGAATCATGTCTATGTATGCACTGAGCAAGGGCGCCAGTTACCTTCCAGCCCAAGAACCCCGGCGACTCCAGCCGCTTGCATGCATTAAGTTTGGTTTGTTTACAAAATGCATCACAATCTGCAGCTGAGCGCCAAATGCAAGGTTTCCACGCTTCCCCTTTTTTTGTCTCACCACCACACCACGAAAGCAGAGCCTGGTGCAAACGCCAGCAGGGCCTGGTAGATAATTTTACTCCACGCATGTCTTTCTTTTCCCGAGGAAACTTGACCACTAAATTGCATCACTCCCGAAATGCATGAATGAAGAGTTCAAGAAATGTCTTTTAAATTAAACTTTCAGGATGAATATCACCGTTTAAACACTTTTATTAACAGATTTTAGGTCAAATCAGCTGATGACAAAATTTTGCGAGAAAAGCACCAGTCTTTATATTTATTTAGTTACTTTTCTTTTTCTTGGTATCATACCAGTGTGATGCCACTTCATTCTTCCTTCCCTTTCGATTGTCTTTAGAGGCTCCATCTGCTGCTGAAAATTTTGACCAATTTCTCTGCAAGATGCTCCAACTGGAAACTTGTACGTATTTCATACATAAATTGAATTAATTCGCCAGCCGCCCAAACATGTTTGATATGCACCCAAGCGTGACCAATTCACAGGGAATGAAGGAGACAATTTGAAGCATGGAACTTATTTTTGCAGCCATTTTTGCCCTCTTACACCTTCGGTTAACCGTTTTCTTGGTTTATGGCGGTGCTCAATAATGATAAATCCGAGCCTTTCGAGCGTTTGACTTGCCAGGTTACCTGGCGAGGCTATTCTTATGCTGCCATAGAGCCTAGAGCTTTGGGACAGACCTGGCGCAGGTAATACAGAAGTGCTTGATGGCGAAATTCTGCCCTCTGGAGATGTTTATTATGTACACCTCTTACTTGTTTCGCATTTTAATCTCCAAGGATGGTGAGCATGATTGATATTTATATTTGGGGGACGAGTCGGATGACTCTGTCTGCCAGCAGACCATGCAAAAGGTACTGAATTTTTGTTTTGGGGAAGCAGGAAGAAGCCAGTAAGTTTCCTGTGGACGAAGTAATTGCTTACCTTGCCTGCTTTCAACACATGATTGGTAACCAGAGTTAGTCATTTTCTGTTTTAATGCATTGGGTTTTGTCATAAGACAAATTATGATGCCACAAGGCACGCAATGGGCTTATTTTGTTCCATGTTCTTGGTTATTTGCCCCAAATTTCTTAAAGTGGTCCCTCATGGCTGTTTTAACGAGATGTTTTCTATAGTTGTCATAGTTTGCTGACCGGCAAATGACTGCACTGTATATATGCACTATATTTTTAACACAGGGATATTCTGAGGTGCATAGCAATTATAATGCGAGTTAAATATTGATATGTAACAAATAGTCAGATCATCCCATTTAAAATGTAAAGCCAACATCTCAAACTTTGTCATTAAATGAATAAACAACATGAATAAGCAAGCCCAAATAGATGTATTTGCTCTATCTGAAAAGGCAAGCAGCAATACTGGCATGGTCATCTAAAAGTTACATTATTTTTGGAAAAGGGATTGTTTTGTGGAGCATACCCATTATTGCCCTTGACATAGGTTAACCATGACAATCAGAATTAAGTTGTTCATAAGTGATTTAAAGTGTTTTGATTTGTGTGTTGTCAACTTTGTCTGATGTCAACAAGCATACACAAATGAACTGAATAAAAATGCAAGTTGAAACCAGCCAAAAACTAGTTTTAAATATCATGTTTTTATCACAAGTGCTGCTGTCAAGAGAAAGGTGAGTTGAGATTATGTTCATCATATGGGCTGCTCCAAGTTAGGTTAAGTTGGTCAAATGCATGGCAAGTGGCAATAGGAATTGCGCAAGAATCTGTAACTCACAACTGCTGCTGTGATGCAAACAGGTTATACAGGATGAGATGATGTAAGGCCTCTTTAGGTTAGGCATAGGCTACTTTCATGGAAATAAGCATTGGTATTTTGTAAGAAACAGTGACAAAATGTTTGTTTTTCCTGACCCCATTTTAACAGAAGCCAGAAGTATGTCTATTGTGTTTGACTTGGTGATGGGCTGATGTGTAGCAGTCCAAGGTTTTTTGTTTGAGTGTTTTATGCTTGTTGAACTTTCTGTTGTTATTTTGTTATTGAATTCCTTTGCTTTGTTTTGTTTTGAAAGTGCTGTGGAAGGGAATTGAAGAGTGCAGCATCAAATTATTGGTGTTAATAATTTGTTATGCTCATAATACTGTCATGAAACTACGAAGCATAACACGCGCCCGGTTGGCCGGCTAAATACCCTTCGCCTGGGGTGGGGGGTCAATATGACGCCCTCCTCTGAGATATCGGGACCAAAGAAAGCTAGATACACCAAGTTTACAGGGTGTCTTGACCTATACGTGAACTCACTTAGGTAAAGGTTTCAGCTTTCTACTTCATGACCTTCGGGTCAAATAAGGTCAAACAAGGTCAAATCCAGGTTGGTCTCCAAAGCGCCCCCAGAACCTAGGCAACTGTCTCTAAGCAAAAGGTCACAAGCCCATTTGAGGTCATTGACTTTGTTTAACCCTTTGAAGGTCATGGTGACCAAAATGGTACAAGACTGCTGTGCATTTTGCGTTCTAATGAGCGACAAAGATTACGCTAGGCAGTATGTTCCTAAAACAAAACGTTCGACCCGGGTCATCTTAAGTCAATAGCCTGTTCTGACCTCTAAGAAGTCAATTGAAGATGTATAATGCGGTTCCTGCTGTCAATAAATTCGAAATGAGCACCAGAAACTATCCAATACAGCAAGCCCTAGAGTAATAAATCAGGTTGGTTTTGACCTTGGTCTGACAAGCATAACTGACCTAAGGTCAACGTAATTTGCTCATTCAATATTTGCTGGTGCCTAAGGAAGCATCTCAGAGATGTATGTCTTCGTCAAACACTCGTTGTACCAGATTGAACGATTCCTTAGAAATTTCCTCCGCTGAAACCATGGGCTGACTTTGACCTGTCATAGGTCAGCGACCTTACAAGGTACATCTAAACTTTGTGTGTCAAACGGTCCGCAACGCAATTTTCGACAGCTGTGCAAAATTTGGCGCGACTACGCCGCGCCGTTCAGAAGCCATACAAGAAAAGCTCTCAGGGGGGGGGTCAATTTGCCCCCCACCCCCCCACCCGAGCGCGTGTTTATGTATTCCGTTTCACTTTAATGGCCTAAGATGCTTAAAAACGAAAAGGCGTTGTCAGGTTCCTGATATTACGTCCATGCCAACTTGAATGGATGTTTTTGTTTACTGAGGCATCAGTCACGAGGTCATAAGTTTCATCTTTGTGAATTGATTTTTTCACTCCCGCACGGTCTTTTTGCGATGAAATTTGTTTCACTCTCACCCTAGTTCAAAAGTGATTCTAGCTCCCTGTGAGCAACCCACGGACGGAACGGGGGACGGCCCGCCCCCGGTCCGGACCGTGTGAGACCGACGGACAGAGCGCGGGACAGCCCGCACCCGGTCCTAGCCGATGGACGGAGCGCGGGAAAGCCCGCCCCCTGTCCTAGCCGTGAAGCCGATGGACGGAGCGCGGGAAAGCCCGCCCCCTGTCCTAACCGTGAAGCCGATGGACGGAGCGCGTGAAAGCCCACCCCCGGTCCTAGCCGTGAAGCCGATGGACGGAGCGCGGGAAAGCCCGCCCCTGGTCCTAGCCGTAAAACCGATGGACAGAGCGCGGGAAAGCCCGCCCCCGGTCCTAACCGTGAAGCCGATGGACGGAGCGCGGGGAAGCCCGCCCCCGGTCCTAGCCGTGAAGCCGATGGACAGAGCGCGGGGAAGCCCGCCCCCGGTCCTAGCCGTGAAGCCGATGGACAGAGCGCGGGAAAGCCCACCCCCGGTCCTAGCCGTGAAGCCGATGGACGGAGCGCGGGGAAGCCCGCCCCCGGTCCTAGCCGTGAAGCCGATGGACGGAACGCGGGACAGCTCGCACCCGGTCCGAGCCGTGTGGGGCCGACGGTCAGAGCGCGGGATAACCCACCCCCGGTTTGGGCCATGTGCAATCCACGGAAGGAGCGCGGGACAGTTCGCACCCGGTCCGGGCCGTGTGAGGCTGACGTCCAGAGCGCGGGACAGCCCGCACCCGGTCCGGACCGTGTCAGACCGACGGACAGAGCGCGGGACAGCCCGCCCCCGGTCCGGGCCGTGTGAGCCTGACGGCCGGAGCGCGGGAAAGCCCGCCCCCGGTTTAGGCCATGTGAGGCCGACGGCCAGAGCGCGGGACAACCCGTTCGCGGTCAGCAGCCGGACAGGCACAGGTCAGAGGCCGTGGGAGACCACCCTGGCCTGCCCCAGTGGCATGGGAAAGTATGCAAGACTTGGCTGGCTCAATGACTCTCGGAACTTAGCTCGACCTGTAGATATTGACTCTCGGAACTTAGCTCGACCTGTAGATATTTAGCCATCAGCCCAGCAACGCGACCTCCGATGGTGGCCTGTGTCCACGCAGCGATGCTGAATGACTGCACTTGGTCTGTGATTTCTCATCTATGTTCACGCTTGTGTATCATCAGGGTCATTGTCACCGGTCCCTGTTAAAGCTGCCATCTTGCGTTGTGCTGACGACCGTGGAACTCCAGGAATTCCGTTTCAACAAGCACTCGCTGGAAGATATGCAGCTGAACGACGACGGCGTACCACGGTAACACTAGTCATTGCAAACACATAACGTAGATGTATGGGTACGGCAAAACAGTTTGGTAAGCATGAACGTATACAAGTAACAGTAAGTATACGATGTATATACGGCAACGATTTGAATAAGTATAACGTCGCCTGCAGCACAAGCAATATGTAAATAATGTTCATTATCAATGCATGATAAACAAAAGTGTGGGTTTACACATTTGCGGTCAACAACGATGTGCATTTCTGAGCGTATACATTCCTTAACATCAGACATCTACACTTGACACAATCCGCTGATCAGTTTTCGCTCAGAAGTGACCATTTCGACCGTGAATCTGCAGAAACATGACCGGACTGGCACTGACGACAAACCCACGCCATGGCTCGGGCTTTGTTCACTCAAGTGTGGTGAGTCACAGCCCAAATATGTGACCAGCCGACGCGTCTAGTTTTTGTGGCAATGAAGGACGACAAATCTGGCGAAAATGAGCAGTTAACTATTCAGCCTAGCCTACCCTGCTAATGGGCAGTTCAAAGGAGCCATACCTGGACACGCACGATTATCGTAATGACTAGCGTTACCGTGGTATGCCGCCGTCGATCAGTTGCGTATCTTCTAGCAAATGTCATGCCCATACCTAGGCATACCGTAAACTTTCTCCTGGTGGTGAGATTCGGCCGTGCAAGCCTAATGATATTGAAGCCAAGCATATCATCAGCAAAAGGCGCGTTTTCGCCTCCGCACAGCATGTAGAGGCATGAACCAACGCTGAACAAAAATGGAAATGGTTGTTACACTAATCGTTACCGGGGCGCAAGATGCATCCGGTGCCGTGTGTCTGAAGGCACATCAGGCATGGAGGCCTTGATTGCAACTGCATGGCGGTAGTTGTTTTCCGTCATGTACCAACAGCAATATCTTTAAAACATTGCTGGTTGGCGCCAGGTTCTTCCATTTAGCAGGCCCTAGTCGGGGCTGCTAAATGCAAATTCTTATTTTTTTGTTCACCTTGCTTTGATGTTTCACATTCGTCTCCCCTCTCAAGACACACATAGACACATACTGATAGATATTTAACAGACACTACATAGACACCACATAGACATAAACATTTGGTAGACTCTAACACAGGCACTGTTTCATAAATGAAATAGGTCAAAGGCTGTGCTGCTCCCTGCCATGCATAAACGTGACCATTTCCGCTGCGGGTGCAGACGACACGCCCACGGGTCCGCCTCCGGCCGGAAGACTGGGGCCCAGCCCGCCCCGACGTCCCGTCCGCCGGAGAGTTCCCCGAACATGATTCACGGGCGGTGGCTGTGGCCGAGGCCCCGGACCGGTCCGCTCCCGGTGCATGTCCGAACAGGGAGTACACACCTGTGCAGCTTTCGGCGCGACCTTCGTCCCGCTATCGGCCGCCACGACAGCCCCTCCCCGCGGTCTGCGGCTGGGTGGCAACTGAGTCACCGTGTGCGCTGGGACATGCATGAGCACGCGGCAACGGTCGCATGTACGCCCCGGAATCTGCGGTGACGGCGACGGAGGGGGGGGGGGGACGTGTTGAGACAGGGACCGCGGATGTTTTGAGACAGTGACATACATTCGGTGGTGGATCTCCGCAGACGTTGGCGGCTTCCGAAGAGGCCAGGTAGCCATCTGGAGGCAATGACAGGTCTCCGTCGACTGCCAGTCTTCTGAAGACATGGGCAGACCTTCGGAAACAACGCTGGACGGTGGGACTTTTCAGGAAGCCTGGAGACAGGGGGAAATCTCTATACTCGGTGCCAAGGCCCTGGAGCCGGTGACAATCGCTGGGAGACGGTAGAACATCCCTGGAGACGGTGGCAGGACCATGGGGAGACCGGTGGACCAGGGCATCTGGAGACAGCTGCAGGTTTACGAGCAGGACGGCTGTTTCCTGGACACAATGACACAATGGCATACCTCTGTGGACGGTGACGGGCCTCTGGCGACGAGAGACGGCAGCAGCCCGCTCCGTCACTTGCTCCGTTCGAAGTCGGCGCCGGCTGCCACGGCCCTGACCGGAAGTGTGCCGCCGTCCGTCCTCACTCCCACGCTGATTTGAAGGCACTGTCCGATCCCGCTGCCCATCACAGTCCTGGCGACAGTAGCGCGGCCTGCTGCCACTGCGATGATCACCCACCCGGAGTCGGCGGCGACTGTGGATTGCGCGTAGAACGTTCACATCCACGCGCAGTACGCGCGCTCGCAGCCAAGCGGGGATGCAGTTGCATGAGATGACGCAATGGGTCCGAGCCGACGGCTGCAGTCGCAAACTAGCCCGAATGTATTTCTATTATGGGACTCGAGCTTCGTCGTGCGCAGAGCACAGACCGGGGCGATGAAGGCCGCGGAACGAAGCTGAGCGTAAAACTGAGACGACTGTAACCCACTTTCCAAGCAACACTGGGCGACGTCTGCAGCGGCCGCAATATCGGCTGCACGCTCGGCTCGGCCGAGTGCAGGGGCTCGTGATAGCGCCGAGACACGGGTGCGAAGTGCACGGGTGCCGCCGACAGCGGCGGGCAAGCCCGAACACGTCGCTCCAGCCGGTCGGCGGCTTTGCAGCAGACTGCTGGCCGGCCTGCCCTGCTGTGTCGGCCTGCCGCCCTGCGTCAGCGCTCACTGTGGGCCTCTGACCTGCTCAGCAAAGACGGCCAATTTGACCTGCTTATCAGCGGAGGGGTCGGGTCAATTCGTTCGGCTCCTCTTATTGATTGTAGCTTTATCCGCAACAGAGGAAACACTATCATACTTTTGTCTGCGTTCAAATATAGGCCCGGCAGGACGGTTGAAAACAAAGGTCTTAGATTAATGTTGGAATGCCCTGTCCAAATCACAACTAAAAGAGAAGGTTTTGCAGATGAGTCTTAATGAACGGGGAATGCAATAAGACGGCCTGCAGATTTTAGCAAGCATCAAACAGGCAGATTCGTTGGTAACCATTGCGCAAAAAGGTTTGCGACTATACAACGTAGTTCTTTGTTGGACAGGCTGCGCTCTGTATGACTGTATTCTGCCTTCTTCCACTCGTTCGTTCCCAGCCGCTACCACAAATGATCCGGCATCTACCGACGTCTCTGATCTGCAGCCATGGCCGTTGAGGCGTTGAGAGTGCAGGGCACGGCGCTGGAACACGTCATGTGCTCAGAACGGGTTAGGGGAAGAACAAAAACAAAGGGGTAAGAACGATACTTCTCAACGATACGCTTCTCCGGCCGCGGTATTTGCGTTACCTAGCCATCGTAATGAGGTCCTATAGCAAACAATGCAAAATCCCTTTTAACTACTGCGATACCTAGTAAGTGACCTGCAGGTAACTCATTCGGCTGATCCCATGCTGAAAAGAGACCTCAAATGCTAACTTTACTTAGTAAGCAAGCTAACCTTCCAAGTTTCCCTACGAAAATTGCGTTTCGACGAGTCATCAGATTTATTCGTACTAGGGGCAAAATAACCAAACGCGTTAACAGTGCTTGGAAAATGTCATGTATCAGCTGCAGTCGGTAAACGCACGTGTTCATAAAGAAACAGAGGATTCGCCAATACAACGCCCCATGCAGCCACTCAGACAAGTCCTTGCATAATAACAGAGTATCTGCCATAAATGAGCGTACAGCGCATTACATAAACATATCTTAAATATTTCCAGGAATATAATTATGTCGCAACAATCAAACCACAACATTCACAACAAGTAAATAAATCGCAGCGCTCGCACATGAGATCAGTCGACTAGACAATCGTACACGGAAACCGACAAACCACCGATACCAATATAATTGCTAGTTTGATGATACGCATGACCCTGCGGTGTATTAATGCTGTTTTGGGAAGCCATAGTCTCATTATCACAATCAAAAGTGCTGCGCGTTTATCTGCGTGCTGAATACGAAAAACCACAGCGTACACACAAGGGCTTAAGAGCAATGGGCCGCATAGTACAATTTCGCACGTTTCTCTGTACTCCTTGCACTGTCCAAGGGCATGCACCAATCACCACTCCACGCCGGTGTTTTCGTCCAGCAGTGTCACTATTCACCAGCTTGAAGCGGGTCTCTGGCGATGGACAGTATGCGTCAGACCAAGACTCTCGTCGCCACCTCCGCACAGTTCGGAGCCGGAGAAACCCGCCCAGCAGCGGGTGGGATAATGGTGACCCGGACTCTGGGGGCAGCGATACGCCCTGAAGCTCGCACCGACCCACCCAACCAACAACACTGTCCGGTGCCGAGAGACGCAACACACGGGAGCTTCCCGGCGTCTAGCTGGACTGACGCTCGCCAGCGACGTCCCACTCATCAGCCGGAGGACGCAGGCTGTCCAACACCAGTGACGTCACAGATGCCGGCGGTCCCGCAGACCTCAGCAGACCGCCATGGCGCCGTGGTCCTGGGGTCCACGCAACCCTCCCGGAACCAGGCCGCTGTCCGCCGCCTGCGCACGCTACTGAGGCTCCTCAGCCCCGTTAGCACTCGCGGGGACCTCGAAACACTGCTTCTTCGTCGGCAGTGGGGTCTCAGACGTGGCTCTCTTGTCAGATGGAGCCGGCTGCGGTGACCCCGCCTGACGCTGCCTCCTGGTCCTCAGACAATCTGCAGCGGAGGAGATCGGTGTGAGGTCAGCACACCCTGACCCTCCGGATCGGCACAGACCCCGGTCCGTCGTAACATCACTGGCACACACACGGCTATGCAGGGCTGAGGGCATGCTGCCAAAACGCAACCAAACGAATAAGGTCAGTCACAAACATTAAACAAGTGAAGCGGAAGGGCGAGTAAAGCAGGACGGCAAAGGTGCATACAGACACGGCTGGATTTGGTTAACCGTCTACTAACCAACCCAAAATAACAGGCGCGTTTAAAAGGCGCAAGCCAGCTTCGACGTTGGCTCTGCAAAAAACGTCGTTGACACGAGTTTTGCGCGGAGGGGTGCCCCGTGGCCGCCGCACCCGGCCCTATGAGCGCACGGTCAAGGGACCAGTGCGCCGACTCCGCCGCCGTCGAGGCCGCGCCGCCCGCCGCCGGACAACGCCCGCGGCGGCCCGGGCTCGCCAAACGCCCCACTAGCGCTTGTTCGAGCCTGAATCATGGTGCGGCCGCGCGTGCCCCGGCGCCGCGGTTTTCTTGTCAGCAGCCGCTGCGAGGAGGGCTCCCAGATCGGGGGGCAGACTCCGTCATGCATGATGTCATGGTGCCGGATGCGTGAGCCGAGCGCCAAATCGGGCATAGACAGTTGTGACGGAAGGATCAGGCGTTTGGGACGGATCTGGAAGCCAGACAAACAAACGGGCGCGCGAGCAGGGTGCCCATGTTGGGTGTGGTTTTTGGCTTCCACTCAACCCCTTTTTTTGGGGGGGGAGCACATAAGCGCAGCCACGGAAAAACCTCCGTACCCTTGTGCAAGAAACCGACGAATGGGTTAGGACATGGGCATGGCGGTGTCTGCTGTGACGCATATCTGTCATCGTTTAATCTGGCCCGGTCAAAAAGCCGCAGAGGCACAGCGCGAAGGGTAAGGCTAAGGGCAACGGCCAGTGCAATTCAAGCCGGATGATGCGGGTTTATGAAGCATTGCCTATTTCTCGCCATGTCGCTACGCAGAGACCTGCCTATGCACCAGAGCATGGATCAAAAGCCCGCCCACTGGTACCTTAACCGGTCTGACGTGACTTTCTGACCGCCGACCCATCTGGCCTCTGCTGATGCTGGCCACTGACGACATAGGTAAAAAGCTCCGCATCTAGGCCCTGCCAACCCCCCAGGTTGCCTCGTGCTTGAAGAACAGTGCCCCACCAGCCCACCGACCTGTGACCTGATGACCTTTGAATAAGCCGGGTCACTGACCTGTGATGTGTTGCTGACGCAGCGTCCTATCTGAAGCCGGTGCATCAGCTGGTGGGTGGCGCCGGCCAGCAGCTGGAGAGGTCAGGCCAGCAGCCGGACAGGTGACGTCAGCAGCCGGAGAGGTCCGGTCTGCGGCCGGACAGGGAAGGTCAGCAGCCGGGGAGGACAGGTCAGCGACCGGACAGGTGACGTCGACAGCGGGAGAGGTCAGATCGGCCACGGCGGACGGAGAAGCAGCCGACGAGGCGAGGTCAGCGGCTGGAGAGGTCTGGTCGGCAGCGGCGGGGGTCAGGTCACTGACTGGCCCTCTGCCGGCCTTCCGTCCTGTCGGGAATGCCCGCTGCCGGTCGCCGCCCACGTACTCCCACTGATAGCGGCCCGGCAGCGGCTCCTCCCGCTCAAAGTCAAAGTTCCAGCGCAGCCGCTGGCGCTCGTAGATGGCCTGCAGCTCATCCCGCAGCAGTCGGCTGTCGGAGTCTGGGCACGTCGCCGCGAAGAGGCGTCGACGACACGAGGGCGGCGGCCGTGCCGCCTGGCCCAGCGCCGGGTGGGCTACGACCTCCCCCCGCACCCCTCCTTCGGGCGCGATCTCCTCCATCACCAGCATGGCGCACAGGTCACGACCGCGGCCGGCGGACGCCTCCCCCCACCCGCGTGCACCACGCGACTGCGCTTCTGCTATTGATCGCTGCCCGCTGCTGCAGTCGAAGCGAAGACACCAGCGCCACCACGCGGCCGGTACGGTACTAATTGTGGCGGGAAACTCAGCGATGAGCGGACGTACTTTTGGTGTGATATGGTAGGAGGGTAGAACCGGGACAGATATGAAGCCCAGTGAAACTCAAGGTGTCAAAACTCGAGGCATCGCAGGAGCCCGAAAAACTTCTTATGACGGTTATATGCGAATATTTTTAATGGACGAATTTCTGGAATCAGAGCATACGCTAAGCAGTGCTGGTAAGCAGTGCTAAGCAGTACCCTCATTCGCAACATCCAAACGTACAGTTACAGGTAAACGGCAGAATTTGGTGCAACAGCTTACTGATAGGAGGGGGGAGGGTCGATGCAACCTCTAAGGTTTTGGGGGATACCTTTGCGGTATGCTGTGCAATCGCACCCAAATGTTCAATAGCTTATGGGGCACACTTTGAACCTGTTTGACACCAAAAAAGGTGTCCCTGCTGTTGTGGTTTCGGAGCAGCGGTGGTTTTGGAGGGGGGGGGGGGGGGGCACTGCACGGCGATCTGCGGCCGGTGCGGGCGGTGGACGGCAACCGGCGGTGCTGTAGAACTCGCGCGGTCGGCATGGTTGAATAACCATAATTACCATAAGAACGAGGGTGTATGTCAAGTGGTCAGACTTGCCAGACAGTGACCTTGACCAGCAAATGCCCAGCCCAGCTCAACAATCGGCTTTCCGGGGTACCCCATGCTATCATGCTGAGCGTATTTTTTCTTGTGCCTGCTTTTCTTTCTACGACTTTAAAAACTGCGGGATGTTGCACTCCATTCGCCGTCCGATCGAAGTGTTATGTATGCGAGTCTACTGTCATAAGCAGACTGGCGCAGCATATGGAGGAGTTGGTATCACAAAAAGACAAGCTCCTTCGCACTAGTATTAAGAAAACAGCGGCCCGATCTCAGGGCCGGATCTAGCCTGAAATTTTTTGTTTGGGGGGAGAGGGCAACCGTTCGTCGCCAGCTGGCTGGTGTGAGGTCCGAGGTCCAGTGCATGGCGCCTCTCGCGAGTACCCAGTAGGGACACCATTCAAGCACCGAAATGCTTTTGAATCTTTTATATGCAGCATGCATATTTACAAAACTCGTAACCCTCATTATGAGGTATTATTTTGCTATTATGTATTTGCTATTATGTAAGCTATTATTTTGAGGTACATCTTTTGAGGTAAGTAGACGAAACTTTTATGAAGTTCTGGGAATGTTTGGGGGGGGGGCAAAACATACTCTGTTTTTGGGGGGGGCATGGCCCCGTGCCCTCCCCCCCGCAGGATCCGCCTATGCCTGATCAGGTACCAAGATCTGAAGCGTACGAAAATTAGGATAAACAGGAGTGGAGTCCAACGTTCGTCAGGACTTCCAAAATGACTTGTAAATGTTGATTCAGGAGCGATGCAAAATCTTCACCCAATGTGGCAAACAACGTAGGCTCCCATTACAACGCTACATTGCGGATGTTGATCCATTAACAGTGTGGGGCTCGGACCAGGACATGCACCACCCCACACCGGTCTCACCCGGCCGCGGCTGTCCCCAGGGAGGCAGTGTCTGCTGCTCAGACGCCGGTGAAGTCACGTGACGTCAGTCGGGGATTGCCCCTGCGGTGACAGTACATCCGGCTCGAAATCTCCCTGAATCCAAATTGGCGCCGCTGAGACGTGTGATAAATATCCCGATGTTTATGTGCTTCGTCACGGAACATGTTTACATTAAAAGCGCATTAAGTCGCATTTTGAACGAGCTTTACTTCTGGTTCAAGACCGAGTGAATGTCCAACGTTTTTGCCCGATGCCTAGTTTTTTTCTTCTCTTCGTATGAAAGTAATAAAGCAACCCGGTTCTATAAACGAGAAAAGTGATGATCTGTTGCCATGCGTTCCACTGTCATTTTCTGACTCCGAGAGACTGGTCGACCGTTTGTCGCCCAACATCTGCAATGACTTCGATGCAATCATCTTGGCAACACGGTGTGTTTCGAACCTTATTTCAAGCATTTGCGTCGTAAAACTTGTGAAGGGGTCGTCCATCGACTTCATCCCCACCCCTCTCTTCAGCAAAATTTAGCACGACTGCCGATTGGCGCCCGGTCGCCCAGCCTCGTCAGCATAGGTGGCGCTAGTATCGCGCGGAACAAGTGACGTGTAACCTGCCGGGCTGACTGAGTTGGCTGTCCAGCAAGCATTGAGGCGAATGGTCATAGCCCGTACTCAAGAACCAGACGTAGGTCCTTATATGGTGTTTGATATCCGTGAGCGGAGGCATCATGCAATAACACGGAATATACACCATATGACAGCTTTAAAATGATCCACAAATTATAAATCATGAGAAAGTTACCTCTTACCACCCAGCCGACATGTCCCACTGGAAGCGATGAGGGTCTGAGATGGGCAGCCACATGGGACCACCTGGGCTGCCCATTTCGGTTCCATGTAGGCATGCCATGGGCAACCAACTGGGTTCCACATGGGCAGCCCGCCTGGGGCCCACGTGAGGCCTAACTGGGACCCACACGCACCCTTTCTGGGCTTTCAATTGGAACCCACATGGGCATATCTAGCTGGGACCCAAATAATCAACCCAGATGGCACCCATACAAGATCCCAGATGAGACCCATACCAACAACTCAGATAGCTCCAGTTAGACACCACCGCTCTCCCTTGTACAGCCCATCTGATTGATGGAACACCCAAATTCCAGAGACTGCTTCGTATGATCAAGTAAAGGCCAGATCAAGATTTATTCACAAAGTATTTGTGCGAAATTACCTAGTTAACAGCACCAATGTACAAAATGTACAATTTTGTTTTCATGTCCGATGCGACGATCACCACAGGATTGAACGCCCACTCTTTGTATTGCCGTTGCTGCCGTTGCCATTGTGGCGCTCCCTGCGCTTTCGCAGCCCCTCCCGCCGAAGCCATTTTCCCAGCAGCTAACACCCTCTCCACCCCGTTGCGGAAGACACTGCGGCTAGATGTGTTGCGCTGGATGGCCCGCGAAGTGATATTCACCGCGCCGAATCGATACTACACGTTCCGGGTGTAGGTGAGAATTCTTGAACAGTTTTCAGTAATAGGAAAACTGATCTAGTTTTCAGTCCTGTATCGCGTATGATCATGAGAGCAACTATGCCGGCTTCTAGTGCAGAAAGGCGAGTTAAAAAACATACCTGCGTAACAAAAGCAGTTATGCCGATTATCAAGGCAGAAATCCGAGTTCGAACAGAAACATAACGTCGTGAGAGCAGCTTTGTCAGATACAAGTGCAGAAATGCGAGTAAAAACCTAGCGGCGGCTGCCGGAGTTTAGGCTAGCAGCATTCAATGACCATAACTTGACAAGACATAACTTGTCACAACTTGATGAAAGACATATCCGTCGCAATTATTCGTAATCTTGCCCGGGCTCGTAGAAACGATTTGTCTCACATATGGATCCCAGCGTATTAACCATCCCCTCGCAGATCACGGCACTTAATGTGACGAGCCTCAACGATGCAACACAGTACACCGTTTCTAGCACATGCGAAAATATACGAATATGGGTGGCTCATATGGGACCATGCGCTGGAGCCCGCTTGCAGCCCCATACACACACATGCCCATCCGTCCCGCATGCTTCACATGTGGGCCCCATGTGGGCACATTGACAGAAGTATCGCCGCCACACCAGCAATTCATCGTCAATTATAAGCACCGTGCCAACGAGAGAACACCGAGCTCGCCGATGGAACAGCAAATTGTATTCGGTCACCGAAAGAGGGTCAACTACCACTGGACCTGCTGCAAGCCATGATGTTGTCGCAATGCCCCGATGACGGTGACCCGGCCAGCACACCCCGACCGGGTTCGGCTGAGCTGCACCCGACAGCGCTGAGAGGAGCCATGACTCCGAGCTAATGAACACTTATGGAACTCGTACGACATAGAATCACCGACATGATCCGCGTGCACGGGAACGGAGCACAGGCTCGATCTTTGTGAATGCGTAACTGAAAGCTGACGGGACTTTGTGACCACACAACTGAACGCTCAGAGAAACCGTGTGAACGGGATTCTGAACAGGATCCGTTTGCCCATAAACAATGAAAAGACCTTTGCGAATGTCAACTGAACACCGACACCCGCATCACAGCAGAACTGAACACTGGCTCGCGCAGACCCCTGGTGACCGGACGGCGGTAGGGAAGTGTGTACTCCCGAACGAGGGCCAACCCAACGCTAAACACGCAGCAGCGCAGTACAAAATTAGAAAATGATCGGAACTGAATGCAGCATCTGACGTGCTGAGAAGTGAAGCAGGACGAGCTGCGTCGCCGCCATCACACGGACCGTCTGCGGCACTGCTGACGGGCGGCGGCGGCGTCTGGTAGCGATCACCGACACACCAGCGTCACCCCGGGGGAAGATGTGGACCTGCTGTACCCCAAGGCGGAGGTTGGGGGGAGGGCTGACTGCCGCACGGCTCGCCGGCCGTCACGTGACCGCTCCGCTGGCGGCGGCCCACCTACACCACAGGGCCGACAGTGATTGCACAACAGTGTGCACCGAGTGGTGCCTATTATACACAGTCCTGTGATCAGACAACGTGAATCGGATCTGAACTACACCTCTAACCTGCTGGATACAGGGAACTTCTAAATGGCGCCTCTAGTCTCAACACACACGACCTCACGTGCGTGCGGCGGGAGAATGAACAGAACGGCCGACACTGGCAGCGGCCGAAACATTACGGATGTGCGACTAGTTGCCGCCAGGTGCTCCGCAACAAAACCCGTACCACGACCACCTCCTGCACTGAACCCAGAACTCGCGCCAAGCCGGCCGAAAACCAACACGGACACCACACACCGCAACACGCCGCTCTACCACGTGGAATAACCGTCACGCCGCCACCGCCAGGATCGCCGCCGCTGGAGTGGCGCAGACGGCTATCGGGGACAATCTTGTGAGGCCGGGCGCGTGACCCCGCTACCGACGGCGGAGCTCTCCTCTACCGCTGACTGTCGTGGCCATGGGCAGCCGTCGCACTCGCTGTGCCGACGATGGGTCTTCCTTTGCACCTCCTGCGGCAGGCACAGACCGACCGTGAGCGGCGGCGACGGCAGCTCACATATGGCTGAAAGCCGACCACGTCACCAAAGTTGTGTACATCAGGGGTTAGCTATGTGTCCACTTTTCCGAATTCGTTGAGAGGCGGGCGGAGTAACGAGACAAAGCACAGCTTCATGATTGGCTTGAGGCAGGGATTTGGTATGCTTGAATCAACACCCCTGGGGCGATCACTTGCAAGGTTAAGCGGAGCTTCGGCACCTTCCCCAACTGCTTGCAAGATTTTTACTACATCACCACATATTTGTTACCGACTGTATCAGTCTCCACGATCACATGCCACACTTAGCCATGTCGAAAAAGCCAGCGCCACCATGCCGGCACGAGTGTAACTCTGCGTGATGCATGTCACCACCTTCGGCCGACTAGCTCGTTTAAGCCCGGACCTGCGGCGCGGCACACCTGCGTCTGCCCCCCCCCCCCCCCCCCCCTCTTGCCCGACTAACCGTTCAATACTGCTGCCGCCTGCGGGCAGAACGCTGCTTGTCGAAGCGCATCTCCATCTCCTCGAGCACACGCGGCGTGTAGCGCACCACCAGCTTGACGGCGTGCTGGGCGGCCTTGAGCAGCTCGACGGCCTTCTCGTGGTGCTCGCCCTCCACCGACACGCCGTTGACGGAGAGCAGCTGGTCGCCGCGCTTGAGGCCGCCGTGCCGGTCAGCCACGCCGCCCGGGATGATGCGGCTGATGTAGATCGGCGAGTTCTGCTCCTTGCCGCCCATCACGTTGAAGCCGAGACCCTCGTCCGTCTTGGGCAGCTGGATGACGCGCGGGTGAGCGTGGCCCTCGGAGGCAGCGAACGCGGCCACCGTCGCCTGCGGCACGCGCCGGCTGGCATACCAAGTCCACACAACTCAGCCGGGAAAGACGACGACATGCTATGTGTTCAGGAAATGGCACTGACTGCTGTTTTTCTCTTCGACTCGCCGCCGACACTACGATAGAACCTGACACATGTTACAATGGGACACGAGGTCTAAAGAATGCTTCATATTTTGTACCGCAGTTTGCCGTGCTGCTGATTTATGAAGGTGCCGACGACAAATCGAAGGGCTGGCAATGTCTAATAATAACACTGATTGGGCTTTACGTTTCATCGACTGTCAGGATCACTTCAAGGTTGACAACGGTAACGTCAGCGATGAAACTTCAACTTGCCATCATGGTCACAATCGCAGACGAAGCAAGCCGGAGCAGGTCACCTGACTCCCCACTCGCGAGAGGTCGCCCGATTTGTATAATTAATGGGCCTCTGAGATCCACACTATCGTGACTCCGACTCCGGTTAAACGCGTCTTTTACCCACGGATACTAAAGCGGTCAAAAGCAGCCCCCACCGCAATACACTTTGGTTTCAAATGTTTCGATGATCAGAGATCACCGGCTGAGTTTTGTTCTTCTCCCTTGTTAATGCTTGGGGAGATGGCTACCGTTCTACAGACAACATTGAAGAGTCTTTATTTCTCTGGATTGCTTTGACGTAATGCACTAGTCTGGTTCAAATTGTCATCACATCATGATGTGCCATGTCGGGCCATCTTATAGATGCCATGCCCAAACATGCTGTTCAGTTGTTCAAGAAACTATGGGCATACATATTGCACAGTGCCAAAGTTCTGCCGTCAAAAGGCAAAAAGCCGTGACTCGATTTTCACCGATTTTTCGTTTTTGGTGTCATTTTGAAGCTTTCGCGAAGACGCCTCTGATGGTGGCGAGCATACACTTACGCGCGTTTTGTATTTCGAATTATAAGTGTGTATGATCTGTCAAAAAGCCGCATCGCGCTAACTGACCGTGATGCACGGCAGACAAAAGGCCGCAAGTACGATTTCAGCCAGACAAAAAGCCGTATCTACTGCACAGGGCACATACGGCTCTTTGTTCACTGTGCTTTGGTCCACAAGAGGAGTCTTCCGTCAGGCAAAAAGCCGCATCCGAACAAAATGGGACATACGGCTTTTTGCCGGCCAAAAGCGCTCCCGATACCAATGCATTTTCCGTCGCAAGAAACACGTATTCTCAGAAGTAGTACTACGGCTGCGTGACGATTGCGCGTGCTGCCGGTTGCACGTGCATAATTACAGAGGCGCAGGCAGGGATCGGGGGGGGGGGGGGAGCAATGGGCCCAATCTGGGATCCCCGAGGCCTGGATGTTTCTGTGAGTAGCAAAGATGATTCCTCACACAGGGTTAAAATCACCGTGATTTATCGCTGAACATCGCCTCGCCCCCGCGCCGTAAAAATCCTGGCTACGCCTCTGCTCCATCACATAAACTGCCTACTCCTCGTTCCGAAACCTGACGTATAGCCAGATTCGGCCAGCCCGCGTAAGACGGAACAACTTGGCCACTAGGTGTCTGACTGAGTTTTAACCAGAATTTAAATATCTCAATTTGACCCAATTTGACCTAAGTGAACCAACCATGGACGAAAGGAAGAGGAAAAAACCACGAGTGGTTAGAGTAGATTGGGATGACACATCTTTCGGGGAATGGCACTATGTTGCTATTTCTGATATGCGACTAATGTCTGGGTCAACGCTGGAGGCTGGAGGCAGAGTGCGACTGAGACACAACGGCAAATACTGGACCGGGACGATTGCAGCAAAGAAAAAGCGTCGTCTGGCATTCGGTAAGTGATGACCGATACTATTCACCTAACAAACATTCTGTTTGATATTCACCCATCAGTCTTGACATGCTTAAGATACATTTGCATTCGTACGAAGCCTGTCTGCCAGGGGGAGCGGGATTCCTCCCAAGTTGGGGGGGGGGGGGGGGCGACAACCATTCATAGTCACTTTTTCGGAAGTGCCGGTACGTCCAATGATACATTTTCAAAGTTTGTGGCTCAGTCCGCGTCCTCGTTGCTCCCCCCCCCCCCCCCTCCCAGGTGTCGCGCTTTCGCCATATGCATAAGTTTTCAGTCTTTAACTTGCCCTGGCTTTCGGTAAGCAGCTCTTGCACATGGCTGTGATATGGTTACTTGGAAAAATAGGTGATGCGGAACGCAGCGTTTGGTGTTTCTAACATTTTCTCGAGGAAATGTCAACTGCATCCAGTTCAATGTATCCACGTTTATAGCAATGCCCCAATTCGTTTTGTTAATGTAAACCCGCCCGTTAAACATATTTCTGGGTAGTTCATTTCATTCTCATCTCTCTCTCTCTCTCTCTCTCTCTCTCTCTCCTCCTCTCCCTCTCCCTCTCCCTCTCCCTCTCCCTCTCCCTCTCCCTCTCCCTCTCCCTCTCCCTCTCCCTCTCCCTCCCTCTCCCTCTCCCCTCTCCCTCTCCCTCTCCCTCTCCCTCTCCCTCTCCCTCTCCCTCTCCCTCTCCCATCTCCCTCTCCCTCTCCCTCTCCCTCTCCCTCTCCCTCTCCCTCTCCCTCTCCCTCTTCCCTCTCCTCCCTCTCCCTCTCCCTCTCCTCTCCCTCTCCTACTCCCTCTTCCCCTCTCCCATTCCTCTCATCTCGTCTCCTCCTCTCCTCACTTCTCTCTCTCATCTCTCTCACTCTCTCGTCTCTCTCTCTCTCTCGTCGGTCTCTATCTCTTCTCTCTCTCTCTCCTTCCGTATAGAGTAATTGTTACTTTTGCAGAGCATTGCCGCTTTCCGTTAGCGTGTCCACTTGCGGAGAGGCCAAAGTGCACATAAATCGCATCATGTATGAGACACAATAGACTTTGTCTATTGTTGAGAGCCAATAAGGGGGAACTTGAACCCACGACATCTTAGTTAGGCTGGTACGCATTAAACTATGCGATTCTTGAGCATGCTTCAAGTCGCACTACACGAATTGCTCTACTTGTTTTGGTCGTGTTATGACATGAATGGATTGTTGCGCAGCTGTTAAAACTGGCATACATTTTCTCAAATCCGAGGTTTGGTGTTTACGGACAGTTCTTGAAAAGTTCGCACACCACTGTCCCCTGGCGTTTGTTTATATTCGTTCACCCCCGACCGGCCAGCTGTTCCCAACCTCTCGCATTCACTGGTTGGTTGAGGTCAACCAGCATCCAGCCTTGAACATCTGGTGTTTTCGCATTTCAGATATCCCTGATGCGAAAACGCAGCTCGTCCCAACCTGCATGCCTACCGGGGCCCCTCCAACGGGCACTGCTGCCAGCCTGTCTACTGTGGCCACCCTTCCGGCTTCTATAACCCCACTATCGCGTACCGGAGCCAGCAATCCGCCAGGTACTAGCGTGACCCCGCTACCGGTTGCCAAGGCCGCCACTCTACCAGTTATCGCCGCCTCCACCCTGCCGGATACCGTCGCCACCCTGCCGGATACCGCCGTCACTCTGCCGGTTACTGCCGCCTTCACCCTGCCGGATACCACCGCCACCCTGCCGGATACCGCCGTCACTCTGCCGGTTACTGCCGCCGCCACCCTGCCGGATACCGCAGCCACCCTGCCGGATACCACCGCCACCCTGCCGGATACCGCCGTCACTCTGCCGGTTACTGCCGCCGCCACCCTGCCGGATACCGCTGCCACCCTGCCGGATACTGCCGCCACTCTGCCGGTTACCGCCGCCGCCACCCTGCCGGATACCGCCACCACTCTATCAGTTACCGCCGCCGCCACCCTGCCGGATACCGCCGCCGCCACTCTAGCGGTCGCCGAGGCTACTCTGCCAGCAACTGTTACAGTGACTGCGCGGGGCTCTGAGATGTGCGCCACGCCAGACATCCCCCATGGTTCAAGTGAGATGTCCTGGTTTACTGGTAACATGTCAGTATTGTTTGATAGTAATCATTCGGTCGATTTTTCTGCCATAAACAACACCAGTGACAGCCAGAGCGCTCCCATCTCTACGTCAAACGCACGTCATAACGAAGCTGCCCAATTCTGTCCTGCCGTCACTTCCAGTCCACATGTGTCACTGCGCTCAGAACCAATCCATACCGAACAGGACACTAACCTCATAGACATGGAAGCCACAGACAGTAACTTCATAGACCTGCAACCCCAAGACGCTGGCCTCTCAGACCTAGCTCCGTATGCTAGCCTCCCGGATCTGCAAGCCCCCGACGCTGGCCTAGACCTGCAAGACCCGGACGCTGGCCTCGCAGACATGCAAGCCCCGGACGCAGGCCTCCCGGACCCGCAAGCCCACGACTTTGGCCTAGACTTGCGCGACCGGGACGCTGGCCATACGAAAGTTAAAAAAAGACAACGGGCACGAACTCCTCAAAACAAAATTGAGGGCTTCAAAACCAAGCATCTGCTCCTATCAGCGCCAGTGGGCTGCAAAGAGGGTACCTGCCAGCTGAAATGTGGTCGGAGAGTTCCGGAAAATGTGCGAGAAGAGATCAATGCTGCAGTAAACTCACTGTCGTGGTCGGCGAGACGTGAGTGGTACCGTCGCTACGTAACGGATCGGGTCAGCGGGTCGAAATCAGGAGATGAGCAAAAAGAAAACAAAAGAAGACGAGTCCTTCGGTGGCATCTCCCGGTTGGCACCAAAGCTGTTCCCGTATGCAAAATATTCTTCCTGGCAACTTTGGGCTTTAAGAACGGCAATGACAAGCCAGTCCTCGCCAGTATCACTTCTCAGCCAGCAGCCCCCATGGATCGCAGAGGAAGGAAGACCCCAAGTAACAGCTCGGACAGCGCAATCATCGAGCATCACATCATGTCATTTAAGCCAGTTGCTCCTCATTATAGGTATTTGCACGCTCCGCAGCGGCGGTACCTGCCTCCGGATTTGAATACAGCCATACTCTTCAAACATTTTCAAGAAATGCATGGCACCAACATATGCTCAGAAACAAGATATCATCGAACCATGGCTGAAATGAACATAGGGTTCACAAAACTTGGTAACGAGGAATGTGCCGAATGCGCGGCACATTCACTGCATACGTGCAGGGACAACGATGGGACGTGTCTTGACTGCCAAGCTCACATCCAGCACATCAAGCACAGAAACGAGGCGCGGATCGCTTATAAGGAAGACGCAGAACGAGTGTGGGAAGGCAATGAGCTTGTCGTGTCCGCAGATATGATGCGGATCTTCCTTCTGCCACAGCTCCCGCACAAAGTCGCCATATTCACGTCTCGACTTGTGGTTTACAACGAGACGTTTGCACCGCTCGGCAAACGAGAACCGAAGGCTGTTTCGATCGTGTGGCATGAGGCTACAGCGGGGCGGGACGCGGCTGACGTATGTTCCGCCTTCGTTCGGTACATCGAGCTGCAGCGAGATGTGGAGG
Organism: Pollicipes pollicipes; assembly: GCF_011947565.3. Classification (NCBI taxonomy): domain Eukaryota; kingdom Metazoa; phylum Arthropoda; class Thecostraca; order Pollicipedomorpha; family Pollicipedidae; genus Pollicipes; species Pollicipes pollicipes. Next base: position 8,459,634 of record NW_023596297.1, on the reverse strand, counting down.
CCATCACGATTTGGCTAGATAATTGTTCCGGGCAGAACAAAAATTGGATACTTATTACAGGCCTCATGCAGGCCGTCAACAAGCCTGGTAAGATGCTGAATCAGGTAACCCTCAAGTTCCTCCAAAAGGGCCACACTTCGATGTCGGCGGACGCAGTCCACCAGGTCTGCAACAAGAGCCTGAAGCGTCGTAGAGTGGTGGCAGATATGGAGGACTTTACAACAGTTATCGAAGACTCGTCGAAGGTGATCGAGATGAAGCCTAATGACTTCCTCAACATCACAAGTGGCGTGAGTGCCCAGAAGCTGAAGCTCCTAACCGAGGAAAACTGCCGACCATATCTGACCTCATGCAAGGTGATCCAGGTTCGCCGTGGCCAGGACCTGGTGTTCACCAAAGCAAGCCACTCACCCAACAGCTGGCGTGCGTTCGACCTAGCAAAAACGACATTCTTCCCACGGGAACAGCCAGCGGCAAAGATGCGTCCGCGCGGTGTCAACAGAGCAAAGCTGGAGACATTGAAGCAGCAGCTCCTCCCACTGCTGCCGCCACAGAGGCGTGCCTTTTGGGAGAGCCTGACCGGTTCGTCCGCTCGGGAGCTGAACGACTAAGCGAATCATACAGGGCTCCTGATGACCCTGGACGTGTTTGATAACTGCTCCTTCCATTCGAAGCTCCTAATACTGCAACGCACGTCGGCTGTGGATCTGTTATTTTGGGTATGGTTTTGTGATGTAGTTTGTGTATCTGTTTTTTTCTGTAACACCGCTTGTTACCAGACTTTTCCATCAGCATCAGTTAGGTGTTCCGTTCAGGAGCGGAACACGTGAGGGCGGTTCCGTTTGATGCATTCTGGGGCTTGATGGCAGAAAGGTGATGAGGCTCAGTGGCAGTGAGTGATACATTTTATGGTTATCAGGTTGCCTGCGGTGTCATTGCATTTGCTTAATGTTTACATCTGTTGGCAATACATTCGATAAGTATGAGGCAGTCTTTCAGTTAACCCTCAGCTTCCGCTGGAGCTGGCAATCTGGCGACATTTTCAGACCCATCCACTAATAAACCCCACGCCCGAAATGCAGCATTCTGCTTGGATTCGGGGTCCCAAGTGCAAACAAATGCAAGTACCGGACGTGACCTTACCTAACGTAAAGCATTGTATGAAGAGAACGGTCACAAGATCCGGTGTTTATCACTTCCCAAAACTCACGGTAGGCCAGGCCGGGCCATGTTGGGTACGGGTCATCGGGCCCGGCGAATTTTGTCTCTCAATTCAACACCGAAGCATTATTTTCACCTATATCTCGAATCATTATTGCCCCCACGCAATGTAAAATATGTACAGGGTTAAGCGATACAGCGTTTTGCCTGCGAAATCCACCGCATGACTCAGTCGCGAAACTCCAAGATACGGCTTTTTGACACATACGGCTTTTTGCCTGCCGGATTGTCCCATGGGTGACGTCTCTTTCCGCAAGGCAAAACATTTTTGCATCTTAATTTAAAAACCTTACGTTTAAGCGTCTCAAAAACGTTATCTTAGGATTGGCCATGTAAACGCGGTCAGAATGGTGTATTTTTGCCCTTGCCTGTGCTTACTTTACCCTTCAATATGGGAGAAACCCCTTTTTTGTCTTTCTGAGCAACTTTATGATCGTAAAAACTCGGAGATATGGCTTTCTGCCTTGTGACGGCAGAGTTCTTTGCCGACTTTCCGGCCTGTTTAGGCATTACATGAAACCTGTAATGTCATCAGTCAAGAGACATTTGGTGCATCTATCTTTTAAGGGAGAGTGTCCAGTCATTTAACGAATTTTCGGCCTAGCTTGAAGTCACTTAAGTTTCTTCAATATGACGACTAAATCCTAAAAGAGCAGAAGGATGGCCAAAATCTCCGCAAAATGCGGTCACGTTCAACGCAAAAACCTATGCAATGCCATGTCAATGAGCTACCAATAGCAGAGCTCCACACAGTATAGGTCTCCTGTCACAGGATAAGAACCAGTTGACATTAAAACATTTGATGAGGGAGATGTTGGGGAGCTTCCAGCATCCCAAGTTACCTTGGCCGTGGCAGAGGCGCGGACATCAGGCGATCCAGCCAAGTCCACTGTCTCATACACGTGCTCATACACATCCCTGACAGCATTGAAGAAGTCTGACTGCAGCACTTTCTGCAGTGCCGCCAGCTTGGCCGTGGGCACCTCGCCCGCTGTAAGAACACAGAGTTTATGTGAACATGCACTCAAAAACTGCAGAAGAGCACTGCAGCCACATGATAAAAAGAAAAAAAATGAACCACAACATGAAATGCCATTGAAGCAAATTTTGGGTCCTGGTACTGAATTTTAAAAAAAGATAATGTTTTAAAGAGAATCTTTGAGGGGATTTGGGTGGAAACATCACCTTTTCATTTTGTTTCTGAGCACACCTTCAGCTTAGAGTAGATAATTGTTGTATGAATGATGAAAAAGTGCCTGAGCATATCTGAATATGCTTTAACCTGAGCAGCATCTTAAAACAGGGCTCAAATTCACCTTAAAATGTGTAGGGCTCAACATGGAAAAAGCTGCAGAACAGCAATGGTGCACAGCAACTTTCAGTGAGGTAAAAACTGTGTGTAGTTAAAGATGTACATTTTTTGTGTTTGTAGTAAAGAGCTGTGTGGTACCATGGAAAATGATAAATACCACAAAAATGGCACTTTTCCTGCACTGCTTACTTTTCTGAAGTTTATCCAGCAATTCTACTGCCCTCTTGACATCTGAAATGGACCAATACATCACTGTTATCAACAATAACTCATTAGAATGCATAGATAAAATGCCAAATTACATGTGTACATGAAAATTGCATAGCCATATCTTGAACTGTAGAAAATGACTGTCAACAGCATTTCACAGAAATAATGTTTTTTTATCATTAACAGCATGGAATTCCAAAAACTGATTATCACACTTAAATGCATCCAAAATGACTGGAATCAGTCATCAGAAGCACCTGCTCCACCATCCATAACCACTTTTAGTATGTCCAGATGACTTACCCCTTTGTAATGTAAGTGGCTCTGTGACAGCAGCCATCCCAAATATATTTTCAAGATTTAATGTTTCTGAAAAGGAAGGTTTTAAGCCATGGTAAACCCTGCCACTGCCATTCAATTCCAGGGTGGCTGCATCATGTATAAATACTAAAAAGCTACACCAAAAGTACACAATTGCTACAGAAAAATAAACTGTTCCAGCAAAGTTTCTAAAAACCATGGCACATGACACTATAATCATCATCTAAACTGCCTGTCTTTTATTTGCATGCAGGCTGAACAACAGTTACAAGTAAAAGTACACCATTGCTGGCCTCAAAGGGAACATACTGGTTGATGCACATGGACATATTATTGCATCCCTGTAAGCACGCACAATAACCTTCAACACAGCCCTGGATTCTCAAAACACTAAGTCAGGGCTGTGTGATGTTGGCACCACTGATGTGTGATGTTGGCACCACTGATGTGTGATGTCAGCACCAGTGAGGTGTCATGTTGGTACCACTGGGGACACAACCACACTTAACATCTGGCATGGTTAAAGGGAATGTTCCATAATTAAAGGTTTGCAGCAAGCATCAGATATGATGAAATAAGTTCACTTATACCTTTTGATACACTTTTAAGTGCAAGAGACTGCTCTAGACAACACACCTTATCTGCCTAGTAAATATGCTCCTCAATATGTCATTGTTTGATGATGCCATCATGCCTCACACGATACTGATTAACAGCCAATTAAGTTGTGTTTTACATGGGCATACAGTGCTCATGAATGCCAGACATAAACAACTTAATAATTATTTTTTCTTGGCACTGACTGCAGCATGGCCAATGGTGTGACAGGATCTGAACAATGTTATTATGACATAGGGGGCTGGGTGGCCTTAAGTCTTCCCAAAACAGCCTGTGCATCTTCACAGCCAAATAGCTCCAAAACTAGATTGGTTTAGATCTACTAAAAAACTTAATTCGGTGGGCTAGACAAGACGAGCAAACCTGTGAACTGCACAGACTGATCCTCAAGATAGAACTATTACAGTTCAAAACCCCATATAAGTGTAGAACACTCCAATGTCATATTAACTATGTCAGATGCCCATACTGCATGCCACATAACATGTCTTCGTGCAAAATCAGCATGCTCAATATTTTGAGCCTCATAATTTCACGATGGCCTAAATGGTTTTAGGTACATCAGTGATGCCATACTTTGTCACGAATATGACTAAGCAGATGGAGAACAGACTGCTGAAACATTCCCAGAAGCCATAAAGATGAATGCCTATCCCATACCGCTAAACAATGTGGTTAAGCACCCAATTATCAGATACCTGGATTCTTTGCCGCATGATAGCGCTAAACATAGAAGTATATTACCTTGTTATCCTTCCGCCCCTCCCCTCCCACCGAGTACGGTCAGTTTCATGCAGTAGTACCGCACACAAAACATGATGCGCTTCAACGGACGAAAACACCACGAACGTAGCATAGTGCTACCAGAAACGGCTACCATATCCTTCGTGAGTGGGAAAACAACTCAAACAATAATTGGAAATGATGCCATCACAGCTTTATGAACACGCACACATTCCTTCGAGATACTGGGCGAGACGGAGAAGAAGCTGATGACTCAGAGAAACCAATGTGCGAGATCATCAAATGATTTGATGTGCGCTTATAACGCGCCGAAACAACAATGCTTTCGAAGGCAAGCGTGAAAGATAACAAAAACATTTGCGTATTTGGCAGAGCAAGAGCTTGGAAATGAATGCTGCCCGCAGACGAGAGATGTGGGAGAAGCCAACTTGTTACCTTAAACCCGATGCGGTTACTAGCAAACTAATTTCATGATGCCGGAAACAAGGCGCCATATTATGCCGCTACGGCGGCCATGACAATAAACAATTTATCGAGCAGAAATTAAACTGCTAGTTTGCTATATGAACCCAACGCAGGCGAACCTGTGACGGTACTCATCGCAGGGCCTGTTCTTGCTCTAAGGGGCTCTGACCCCCCCCCCCCCCCAACCAGCAGAATATGGCCTATTGTAGGCACGCCCTTTTACAAATTTACATTAGGTGCCAGCTTGATCATGCTTTCTTGAGTGTCTTACTTGGAGCACTCGGGCGGTCTGTACAAATGTACATATATATATATATATATATATATATATATATATATATATATATATATATATATATGAACTTCAACGATTTTGGAAAGACCAAGTGTGCTAACTATGCGTCCATAAACGAGCCCTCAGTCGTACACTAAATTTTCTCGCAAACGGAAAAGAGCTCGGACCCAACCAGATCCCCACTAAAGAGGAAGAGTAGAATGTTTTGCAATCACAACACAGCAGCAAACCGACGACAGGAAGGGAAACCAAACACACGTTCACCACGCGCGCCCCAATTATACATATGATTGCAATGTATTTCGTTGCCGTAGCCACTGATTCTCACTTTCACGAGTCATTAACTTAATTGAAGCGTTACGATAAAAATAAAGCCACATGGCGTGGCAGCGACACCTATCCAACCCCGACAATGGCACGTGTTCTGCCGACTTCCAGCTCAACCAACCGAGGTCGCGCCCACCACGGTCCGGGGAGAGACAACGGGGCAATGTGGTGAAATGTATTGATAAAACGGTCGACCAAGCGAGCGAGCGGGTGGCGACGCGCAGCTATGCTTTGTGCTGCTCCAGCTGGGCGAGCAGCTCGTCGGCGTCGTCGGCGGTCTTGACCCGGACCAGCATCGGCACCGGCGCCGAGCTAGTCACCTTCGGGTCCAGCGGCGGGTTCGGCACGCACGCCATCATCACGTTGTTCTTGCCCATGGCGCTGCGTCGGGATCGACCTGGCAGGGTCGGGGTCAGGTCAGTTCCGGTTCGGATTCAGGTCAGTTTCCGGTCGGATCAGGTCAGTTCCGGTCGGATCAGGTCAGTTCCGGTCGGATCATGTCAGGGGTCACGACCCGTCCTACATCGGCGCACTCCACGCTCCCCCCCCCCCCCCCAAATGCCATCTGGAGACCACACATCGGCTGTGCCACACCCTTGTTTCAATATATCCCAACAATGCGGAGGATCCCTTACTTCTATGACTCATGAGGCCATGACAAAGAGCTAACTTGAAGAGTGTGGTGGAAAAAATAAACAAACGCCCAGTGATGGCTAGCATACTGGCATTGAAATGGGCGGGGCAACAACCAAAACAGGTTTTTTTCTTGGGGGGGGGGGGGGGAGGATCCCACGGTGTCCATTGCACTGATACCACACAAACAAATCAGTGCCAAATCCAGCAAATAGTACGGATATAGACTCATCGGCAGCCTTATTAATTAGGCTGTTCAATACAAATGGCTTCACAAGACACCAAGGTAGATGACACACCTTCAAATCACATATGCAACAGGTGATCCCATTTCTGGGCCCTGACACTTTAACTGGGACAAAATGTCATTACAATCATGGCACAACAGTTGCAAACTGCCAGCAAAAACAGAATTTTCATAAGACAATGAAATGCAGCAAATAATTCAGGTTGTATCGACTTTGAGAGCATTTCGGAAAGCATGTTGGCTTCTTGTGGCAGAAAAGTTTGCCAACGCAGTGCAACGTATCTTCGCAACCGTAAGGACAGGGACACAAATACTACTTCGCTGACAATTCTTGTCAACTTAACGGGGCTGAAAACGTTGGCCTACTTTTGCTTCTTTGAACACAGCTCATTAACCACCTACACTGAAAACACCACTCGAAAGCGCGAGCAGCCAAACCGGGTTGGAACCAACCGAGCATCTAAAAAATACCGAAGCCGCATTGTAGTCGTTCTCACGCACTTGTTAAGTTTAATGTTGAGAAGAATGTTTCCCAGGTTGGTGTCGGCACGGATCAAACACTGGAACGTCTTCCCATCGGAGCATGGCTTCAGGTACAGCATGCCGACTCCCTTCTCCACGAAAGACCCGTCCTTTTTGTAAAACAGCTTGCACCTGACAACGCACGAAGTATGTACAGAACACGGCTTAGTTCAAAATCAAGCGTTTAAATGCGGGTGACACACCTTCTCCAAGTGCATCAGTCGCCTATGAAAGCCTACTTCGATGGCGACTGGGGTTCTTGGGCGCGACGACTGAGATGGTCATTTTGCGCCCACGAGAAAGCTTGTTTCGGACAGGCCCACAAAGGCAGCACAAAAAAATGCCCAAAATGCGCGTATGTTTACACACCCGCAGGAACCAATATGAGACAATGAACCAACCATAAGGCGTCAGAAATCTTATGAAGGCAAGATGACGGCAGCCTCAACATTGCCTGACGTTACATACCCACCACCTGACCAAATAGGGACCAGCACGCACACCGAACTGAACGTCGTGTTGTGCCTACGTACGAAAGGATGCCTGTCTGACTGAGCACATAGCTTAGTGACGGGTGAACGAGGAGCGGGCCGTCGCTGGCCGCCGGACGCGTACCGCTTTGAGTAAACGGCGTCGTCCTCCTTGACTGTGGAGACGACAGGCACGGGCGGCTCTTCCGCCTCCTCCTCGGCTTCAGCGCTCGGGGCCGCAGCGCCGCCCTGGCCGCCCGATCTGGGGACGGCCGACGCGGCGGGTCAGAGCACCCGCCCGCACCAGCACGACACAGCACGGCACGGCACGACAGCGCTGGCAACCGGACCACACGACCGCGCAGTGTGCGCACACATGCGCAGTGGAGGCTCGCGGCAGAGACGACTCACGCAACGATTTCGCTCGGGAGCCACATGCGTGCCACCGATGCAGTGAACTTAGCGCCAGTGTCAGCGCCGGCGGTTGGTCGCTGGAGCCTCGGATCCGAGGCGGGGCACCCGCACTTAACTATCGAGAGACGTGAGTCATTACAGACTAGCACCTGACGACGCCTGACGATGAGGCTGGAACACACCGCGCACGGCGCGGAGTGTTCTAGATCGCTACCCAATGTCATACGGCTCCCTGCTGCTCAGAATATCGCCTGACACGACGCTTGTCCATCACACTCACTGGAATCCAAAGGAGAAGCCTCCAGTGCCTGCGGCAGCCGGAACCGAGTCAGAGGCCGCACCGGTTGTCTTTCCGGCGTTCAGGCCGAAGCTGAAGCCAGAGCTGGCGGGAGGCGAACTGGGAGTGGTGAGCGCCGCCTTGCCCGTCGGCAGACCAAAGCTGAAACCAGAGCCGGTCGAAGGCGAACTCGTCGCCGCATTCGCCGCTTTCCCGGCGTTCAGGCCGAAGCTGAAGCCAGAGCCGGCCGTCGGCTTGGCGCCGGCATCTGGCGCTTTCCCAAAGCTAAAGCCAGAGCTCGCCGGCGATGAAATCGCCTTAGCGTCGCCAGCCTTCTCTAGGCCAAAGCCGGAGCTGGCCGACGGCGAAGTCGTCGCACCCTCCGCCTTCCCGGCGCCCAGGCCGAAGCTGAAGCCAGAGCCGGCGGCCGGCTTGACAGCGCTGACCGGAGTCGCGGCGGCCGAGGCGCGCGGCACCGGAGCGGCGGCCGGCGAGGCGGCCGGTGAGGCGCCGCCGGCATGACTCGGCCCGAACCGACGCTCGATCGACTGCAGGTGCGTCTCGTAGTCGCGGAAGACGGGCGTCAGGATGCACAGCGGGTTCTTCTCGACGTGCGTCTGCAGCCAGCTGAGCAGGCTGCGGTTGAGCGCCTGCAGCTGGCGGTGGTACTCGGACGGCCGGGACGGCTCCGACGCCGGGCTGCTTCCGGCCGAGCGCAGCGGCGGCCGACACAGTCCCGCCGACGCCACCGGCGACGACGGCGGCTCCTTGGCTGCTGCCAAGAAGCCGAACGGGTTGCTTGAGTCGGCCGTTTTTGAGGCGGTGCCGAACCCGGAGAAAGCGGCGAACGGACTGGCTGTCGCTCCCTGCCACGATAAACGGGAGGAGGTCAGTGCACAAGACGAAATGCGAAACAGACAGGCATCAGTCAGCAATTAATGATGCAAGCATCTATTGTATATGCACTTGATGCTACAGTCTGCTTACGGTATCGTCCCGTCCAATCACCTAGCACCCAGTTGTAGTGCCTAATATTAAGTACACATGCAATTTTGCATTGTATTTGTATTGGAAAATGTCCAGATTCAACTGTAGATTCTTGAACATTAGGACCGAGCTGATGTCCATTTCAAGACAAATTGCTTTTTAGAAGCCCTTCTTCCCACATGCGAAAGCTCCCTATACCCTGTAATGACCTAGCTGCTCATGCCTGTTGAATGCAATCAATTGGCTGAACCAATGACCAAACTGATTCATCTGCAATCACCCATACCGAGCTGTCGGAGTGGTTGACCCTGCGACGGGCCCTCTTGATCACACGTTTCTTGAGTACTTCCTCTGAGGCCGACTGGAACTGGCCCTGGCCGTCGGTCTCGCTGTCCTCTTCGTCCCAGTTGTCATGCGTCAGCTGCTTGTCAGCACCTCTCTTGGACATCTCACTTCAACACTGTCAGACAAAAAAACACTATTAACCAGAATCAACATAACATGTACTATAAAGTTTATACAGATTCTAGGGCAGTAATGCCACAGTGCACTTCAAAAATGAAGATCTAAGTGTGGCAACAAAAAGTTGAAGCTCTGGGGCCCAAATGTTAGCACAAAACTGCCGTGATCTATATATAGGTTTTCAAATATTAAATCCTGATGTGTATTAAAAAGGCAAGTGTTGCTTAACCAACACATTATGGAAGGAGGAAAACATATAGGAAGGGGGTGTTCTACATTCACAAGGGTTTTTCAAGTGAAATGGCCATCATGAAAACCATTAAGTGCAGTTCACAGTCCTGCCCCTTTGAAGACCTAAAACCATTTAGTTTCCAAGCTATACACTGCAAAGATGTACAGAATATCTCAGGACTATTGCAAGGTCACCCAGACATCCATAACACAAAAACATTAAAATTCTGCTGTTGGCTATGCAGTTATCAGGCCATGAAAAATGCACTCTGGTTTATACCTAACATCACCAGTTCTTAACAAAGAAATTATGCTGATTCCACTCTGTCATCCAATGTCAGAAACACCTGACTAATAGTTTCCTTAAATTAAGCTACTGGTATCATTAGATTCATCTTGATGACCAGCATATTTTGACCAAGTAAAAAGTGTATGCTCATGATTTAAAAAATAATAATTTTAAGGAATTAAAGTTGGTAGATGTTGTATATTATTGCAATTCACATATAGGGAGTGCCTGTAAGCTTTTCCAATGACAGAAACAAGTAACTGACACACATCAGTAAAATGTGAGCCTCACCTGTTCCCAGGCATTCTGTTTCCAGGGTCAAAACATTCATAGCCTTACCTACACCATTTTGTGGCCTGCCATCAGTGTAAGTACTGTGTCAAAAGTGCCAGTGGGTGAAGTTACATGTTTTCCTCATTGGGAACTATGGTAAACTGAACAGCTTCAATGTTTCAAACATTGGAAAATGTTTTTTTTTCTTTAATCTGTTCCCAAATTCATGCAAATACACATTTTCAGAGCAGAAGTGTTAGGTCATACAAGTGCATTGCAGTCTTTCAACCATTGAAGGATTACAGCTTGGATGTGTTTATACCATGGGTCTTAACCATGGCTACTTACCACTAAGAACCTACTCTCATCCAGCTTTGCACAACAGGTATGCCTGACACCATGTCTGACAGTACATCCAGCAGGTGGTTAACTTTTGCAGAGACATTCCCTGGCCCTGAATTGGTTATGAAAGAGGCATGATGACATCCCTTCCTGGTTTCATAACCTGTTGGATCACCTTTGAAATGCTTAGCAACTGCATGAAAAAATGAGTAACTGCACAAATACTTGTTTTGGCCCAGATACAAAACCTTGCTGGGCCTCTTTGTACAATTGACAAAACATGTGTTTGCCCAGATAACCTTTTTAATCTTTCACTACTGTTTGGTTTCAATACTTTCTTTCCATGTCAAAAGACATCCTCAGTGATGAAGACCAGTTGTTTCCAGTTATTTTAATTTTATATTGCTAGATAGAGAATTGTTTTGTCTTCCATTCTGCTTGCTCCTTATCAATAACCATGACACCATAATAACACAAAAACCCTCTCCTTGACCATTATGATAATGTTCTAACTACATGTTCAAACTACATGTTCTTGACATTAAACAGCAGCACTCAAAAGTATGCTTAGCATTACAAGCTAGCTTATTTCATGTCATCTGATGCCTGCTTTGATATCTTCAATTGTGGAACATTTCCTTGAAACAAAACCTATGCCTCATGGTGAATGAGGCTTTTAGGTGGATTATGCTACTCATATAACCACAAATTTTATGATATGATATTCCTAAGCTGTACACACTGCACAACCAAGCTGGGATTGACAATTTTAATGAGGATAGCTTTATGTGGGGGGGGGGATGCACCTGACTACACTTTGATGATGCACTTTCCTATCAGATCAAAGGGGAATAAAAGGATTCATCCTGACAAAACTATGTTAAAATTTTTAATGTGTCCCTGAAGCCAGGCCAGATATGATCTCTGTATTAAATTAATAATTTCTTGGGATTTTCTAGGAGTACTTTGAACTCAAACCAGCAAAGCACCCTAATTCTTTGGAATATTGGTTATTCATGTGCTGAAATGATGAGCGCAGTTCCACCACCTCGCCAGTCCTGTTCAGTGTAACACATCAATTGAGCCTGGCAAACATATTTTCAAGTCCCACCTTCTTTTGAGCACATATCCTAATCTAGTCCTTTAAGCCACATGAAGTTTTGATAGCATAATCCAACAATCTCGAGCTTACCGTAAAATGATGTCACTTTTTATCACCCGGCTAAGAAAGCCTTTAATATTATCTTATATTGCACACTTGCTTGCTGGATTCCAGCAGCTCACTCAATAAGAAACACTGCCAAAAACCTTAAAAGTTTTCTTCAGACCAAAATGCACGATGCTCACGTAATATAACGTGGAGGATACCACGCGACCCCAGGCGCAAACCCAACGGTATTTTTACAGCTTTGACTGCTGTGTCCGCCCACATGCTCAACAACCAAGGGTAGCAGTATTCTTTAGCTGATTGTGTAGTGATGGACAAGAATGTCTAAAACTCTGCTTAGAAAATATTTTCCACATTTGCAACACTAAAGGGAAGCCTAGCGATTTGAAACACAATCTAGCAAAAAAATAAAATTCATCAATTACACACCATCATAGAGCTGATGCGCTGTGGGAGATATCTGTCGCGTGGCCACCAACTGGACCTCTGAATGATTCACATTTAAGGGAGATCAAACGGAGTGTTCGAATGGCCACAAGCTGAGTTGCAGCATGGGTCCCATTAGAGGACGCGTGATTTTGTGGTCGATGGATATGTGCCGTCAACCACGTGACCCCAGGTGCGTGCAATCATTTGCAAAAAACATTATACGTGGCGCGTGCGCTCAACTTTTCCATCCAGCCGCGCAGCCATAGCCTTGGCAGGGCGGGGGGGGGGGGGGGGCGTGGCGTACATGATTAACGAAGGGCTCCCTGATAGTAAAAGGTCCCTACATCGACAGATATTACTCATCTGTTAGTGAGGGCATGCTTATTTTTGTATTCTCTTCTTCCATCATTGGATTAGAAGCCAGAAGCTACCGCAAGATAAATGTAAACATTTGCACCCGCGGCGGACGCGACGCTCGCGTGCCGTTCCGCGGTCGTCGCGTGCGGGCGCTTCGAACGGTAGACGGGCACCGTCCTTTGTGCATGGCGCGAGTCTCGGCTGTAAACGGTATCAAGGTTCAGGTGATTCGGAGAACTCGCGCTAAATGGCAGGTGGCGGCCGCGCTGGCTCGGAAAGCCGAGACAGGTCGCCGAGCGATGGAAAGAGCTCCGAATCAGGTGTTCCAGGTGCCAAAGCGGGGTGGTGCGCATGCGCGATGGAAAGGCTTGTATCAGTCCGGTGCTCACCCTATGCAAGTCGTGGACCTCGGCCAATCGAAGCGCTCTGTACCGCGGCCACTCTGGAATAGGTGGAATAGGTTCCTGGGGACGGGCCAAAGAGGGCGAGACTCTGCGACCTTTACGGGGGTTCCTTGATGTGCTGGTAAATGACTGCACGCAGAAACATGACTCGTATAAAATGTGCAATCGATCTTTATTCATTGTGCAGGCTACTGCCAAAGCGAAAGACTGTGTCTGGGTCTGGGGAGTTACGGATTAAGTTCGAGAAGCTTTGGACTTTGATTACGGCTATTGATATAATATAAATGTGCAGCGAACATGTTTTTCCCTTCCTGGTGCGCTGTACCGGAAATGCCCCGCGGTGAACGCTAAACGAACACTTCCGGTCCGCACACCCATACCGTGTGGCAGGCGGAGCAAGTGTGCGTAAAACTGAACCACTATGCATGGATGTAGCCACTAAGTGTCATGTGGTATTTCAAGGTGAGGGCTGCCGCGAAGCGCTGGCCATCAACGCGTGGTCTCTACATAAATTCCGACCGAACTGTCAATTATCCGACAAAATTATGCGCTAAACGATTGCATGAAATATATCACTGCCGCCCTCCATTTTACAATAGTCCAGTGGACCCTTTCTGCACCGATAGAACTCAGAAGCTTTGTTATAATTTCTATCTGGGTTCTACAGAAATGTCAGCTGGGACCCCGCAAATGTAGGCTGTAGATAAAAACGGGTCAGGACTTTGTATTAATTGAGCCAAGCTAGGTTTGTCTGGAAATGTTTGAACATTAGGTCAGAGTCCATTAGCGATGCAAGTAATGTTCGTAGTTAAGAGCGTACGCGCTCGCAACGTTTAGTAATAAAAACCTCGACGTCAGGCGTTACAGTCTCCGCAAGCCGTTCAGCGTCGGTCCTGTAGCTACACTAAGTCATGGCCAACGGGTGGACAAAAATGATGACGCATTTGAAAGAAGTACATTTTGAACGCTTTAGGACATCGAATCATATATTTAAAAGGTAGTTGGAGCGTATGTCTCACTGATGCGATTTGTAGGTTGAAAGGAAAAAATTGGCATTTACAGCACCGCGAAATGGTGCTGGCTAGAATCTGGTGGTAGAAACTGGAAGGGTTAAAGTGTAATCTCCATTTTCGTGCTGCTGCTGTGCTGAGTACGTGGTGTTACTTTCAGTGACGAACGCTGTTTGGTTTTACGGAAACTGTAACGCAGAGCATCGCTGTCCCTGTTCCCGAAATTGCGGGCGCGCTGGTTCAAACGTCTTGGTGTTATTTGTTTCACTGACCGATTCTGCAAAAGAATGAACATTTTGGGACAAACATGGGATGGTCTCGTTCGTTTCTAAAGTAGTTCCGACACACTCTTTTCAACACTAATGAGACCCCTTTTTCCAGGCTGTGAGGTACATTGAGTGGAACACTAGGGGCTCATTTTTGTCTCAGTTCAGGAGCCGAATGACCATTCCATTCTACCACGGAGTGTCTTCCGGCTGCCATTCTGCACTAAAAACCGCTTTTAAGAACTCACACCGCGAGTACTCTTGGAAGGATGCTGCACGGTCTCCACGATGATATCTTGTGCTACATGGTCTCATCTGAGACCAGTTTGTCACTTCAGGAGACTATGGGGAGGGACAGCCCTCTTACGGAGACTTTGAGACTCTCCGCTGTCAGTGATCTTAGATACGATTGTGCGATGCAAGTGAAATTGTCCTATGCATGATTGTTTGCGGGTGTTTTTGTACCTGAGCGTTTTAGAGAAGACATAAGAATAGCATTTATAGACACCACGTGTAGAATTACATAGAACATTCTATACAAATGGCGCGCCTGTTCAACCCTGACGTCCCACGGTGACCCTGCACAGGACTATATAAACTGCAGCCTGAGTTAAAGGGGGGGGGGGGGATGAACGGAGGGACCTATTCGCTAAGCACGCACCATGTGAGGAGCTGGCTCTGTCGCACTGCCGGACCGGGCGGCTCCTGCGCCGAACCCTCGCCTTGGTTGCCACTTGGTTGCCACTGGTTCCGCGTCACGGTCGTGCTATTTCTTGTTGGTCGTGTGGCAATTCCATCTGGCATTATTCGCTTTACTTTTTGTCTTTGCATAACTGCGACCTTTTTTGGTGAAATACTCATTTGTCTTATTATATTCGATACTTCATCTGTTTACTATGTTCTATAAATATGTTCTGAAATGTCGCTATATTTCTTCTGTCCGGCGGTCGCCTCCGCCAAGTCGCTAAGATATTTAACAGGCTGTAAGTGGTCCCGGAAAAAGAAAACACACCGGCTTCCGGAGGTGGAGGTATCTGAGGCATTTAATGGTAAATCAACATTTCCCGTGCTTAATGCTCAATCGGCGTGGGAAGAGAATGCAACTACGCAGTAGCGCGGTCGCTTAAGAAGGAGAGGGGAGCACCCATTTTCAAAATTTAGCATTGTTTCCATGGGAGCCGACTGAAAAATTGTTAAAATTGCTACCGCTCCTCGTGTAATCTTGCTGTTGGCGAGGTTAAAACACAGTGTTACGGGGAGCTGCAGCAAATAAGTTGAGTTCACCTATTGATACCATGCACAAATATTGCCACAAATGCTGAGCAAGTCATGACAGAGGCCAAAATAAGGCCAGCCATGAACCAAGTCCACGCGGCTGCACATGCTGTCCATAAGCTTCGTACACATGGCAGTCTGTGGGTCCACATCATCCCGGCTTTGGGGTGGTTGTAGTCAAGCAAACGGAGACTGATGAGGTGTACAGTTAGCGTTATTTGGGCTAAAAAGAATGTATTCAGGGGTGGATCCTGTAATTTCGATCGGAGGGGCACCGTGTCCGGGGGCACCAATTTAAATCAAGGGGGCACCAACTCTACACCAAAAGAACGCTAATTTGGGCTGCTCCATTTTGTGAAATGCTGAAAAGAACCACGCGATGTGTATACTTGGCTAACTAATCTGTACCAGAAGAGATTACCATATCACATAAGCCAACCTCTGCTTAACGCGAGTGACGTGTAGTGTGGGCTCGCACGGTCGGTCCTGGCTGCGATGACGTTGCAACACAAAGTAATCTTATTGGTTTTTCTTTGGTGCCTTGGATCTCCAGATCACACGTACAGCACATTAAACAGGAACTCATATTTTCTGTCATCCAGCTTGCAGAGCAAATTCTTAGGTTATAAAATGGAATCAGTTTTTGTTTTGCTTTCAGCCGGTTGCTAGCACTAACTTTAAGAAATGCACACTCGGATAATTAACTTGTGGACATAAAATTATTGCATTCTATAGATTGAGATGTTCTCAGACCAATCCACTGGCAGTGTGAGTCACCTCTAGCATTTACTCTAGCATTCAAAGACGAACATCCCTTTGTAACAGCCAGTGTGCCAATTTGACTGCTTTGGTGTTTTGGATAGACAACAAAGTCAAACCTACATTGCAGCCAAAGTAACAAATGCTTTTCGGTCCTCTTGTGAAAGACCGAGATCCCGTTTTCGGGGCCGGGAGCCTCGCAAACGGAGCTCCGGGAGAACGGCAGTCACATTGTTGCCGAATGACTGCCGGTATGCTTGCAGAGTGCAGAAGACCTTCAGGCGCTCTGTGGTCATCGTGGACCTGACCGACACCGCTAGGAGGTTGCAGAGGCTGGGCAGCCATTTCGGCTTGGCCGTTGACACCGGCAGCGCGGCGAGCCCCCCCCCCCCCCCCCCCGCCGGATGAGCTTGTGAATGTCGGGAAGCACTTTTCCACATTTCCAGCTAAGTATTGTGCTCATCCTCAACGGCTGATACGGAGTCCAGAAACCGTGCATACCGCGTCACGGTCGGCTTCATCGCTGTCCAGCTCCTGATACTTGCCGAAAGCAAGTCACAGAGTTTGAGTGACTGCTGCTGTGGCTGTCCGAACCGGGCGTGAAGCTGGATGAGGACACTGTCTAGCAGGTAAATGCGGCAGTTCACCCTAAGGTACTCTACCGCATCCTGGCAATCGCCTGTGTTGGACCAGCGCGCCGATCTTGGCTCACAACGGGGAGGAGCGATATCCATCCCAAGGACCCGGGCTGCCTGACCTGCCTTGTCCATCGCGAACCAAGACTTCTCTGTATTCTCCCCTCATCTCTGCAGCGACCTGATGTAGACGTCCGTGTGTTCTGCAGTCTTCCAAATGTCCAAGCCAATCAACCGTTGTCGCGTTCGATTACGGCTGCTGCTCACACATTCTCACTGGCCATTGCTGGAGCTTCGCCTAACCCGCAGCCAATCATCTTCTCCGCGCTGTCCACCAGCCGGAGATCTGAGGCTTTTTCAGAATGACACTGCCTGTGTTGACTCCACTCACTTTTACCTCGCACGTGTCGTCGTCCTCTTCCTCTTCCTCCTCCCCCTTGGCGTGGGTGTTGTGTTTGAAGCACCCAGTGTCAATCTCTTCGAGTAGATCCACGATGCGAACAGGATCCTCGTGAATACCCGTCACTTCATCCTGCTAGGACGCGTTTGGAAGGGTAATTGCTGTCTGTGCGCGTACAGCTCGGTCCGTCGTCTCACCCACCAGTAACTTGGAGAAGATATCTCTCGCTGTTCGTCTGATGTAATCTGTGATGCAGGTGACGGCGCGGCCAAGTGTCTCGTTTTGAGTAGCAAGCTGGTGTCAGGAAAATGTTCGCCAGCACCGGAGAAGTGCGGTAATTTTAATACAAAGTACCATGACACTCGCGGTTAGGTTTCTACGGGCTGTTACACCGATGAACAGACAACCATAGGCAACTCAATATTTAAACAAAGGTACCTGCGGTATGTAGGCATGTCCCACCAAGGCCTAAGTCAAAGAATCTTCATTTGAAATCAAATTACCTACCGTGCTCTGAGCCCTATTTGTGAAGCGGTGATCCGCTTGCCGCCTCCTTGTCGTGTCGTGTACCACCACCCCCGGCGACTGTCGCCTGACGACGAGCGCCAGCGCGCAGGAGCCACCCAATGCGCTTTTATTCGTTAGCTTATCACGTAATAAGGGCTGACAGCCACAACGAACACTCGCCTTGCGCTGCCGGGCGATCATCCCAGCCCCCGTTCCTCACGATCGCCTTTCATGAGACGAGTTTGAGACGGACTAGTACTGTGGCATTTCAGTTAAGTTGCATGACGTCAGTGTCTCATTCATTAATATGTAATGCCTTCCCGTGACAGGGGACGCCGCCAGTTTCTGGGGCGTAAATACCTATGTGGTAGAGGTGGTGGGTGAAGTTCTAAAAAGATATTGCCACTATTTTTTAATTTTGACGTGCTAAGATTACACGGAGAGATGGCCCGCTGTATGCCAAAGGTGCCATTTTAGACCCAGGACACGTGATAGTGCGGCAGTGGGGCGGAATCTCTATCACCCAACTACCGGAACGCTGGACTGAGCGCGACACGTGGGAGCGAACCGTTGCATGGGCGTGGTGCGCGACGGTGGTGAAGGGCAGGCAGCATACAGACGGAAGTTTCATCCTCCCACGTATTTATTTTTCTCGCTTCTCTCTTAGGCAGCATCCCCCATGCCGGCCACGACCATGTTACGCGCGATTTTCCAGTTACATCGTTGTTCCCTCCAACTTGGCTTTGCCATCCGCGTAACTCGAAGCACAGGCACCTCATTTTTTTCTCATAATATTGCCATGCTCACCCGACGGATTTCTCACCGACACCAAACAGCAATCACGAGATTCCCAAAGCCAAACTTGCATAAATGCAGCAAGCGCCGTGACTGGCTCATTAGATGAAGTTTCTGTATTGTTTTTGAAGTTACGTACTCGCACATGATGTTGTGTAATGCATAATGTTAACCTTCCTAGGGATAGTGACTGTACTTACTGTACTGTACTGTACTGTACTGTACTGTACTGTACTGTACTGTACTGCACTGTACTGCACTGCATTGCATTGCACTGCACTGCACTGCACTGCACTGAACTGCACTGCACTGCACTGCACTGCACTGCACTGCACTGCACTGCACTGTACTGTACTGTACTGTACTGTACTGTACTGCACTGTACTGTACTGTACTGTACTGTACTGTACTGTACTGTACTGTACTACTGTACTGTACTGTACTGTACTGTACTGTACTGTACTGTACTGTACTGTACTGTACTGTACTGTACTGTACTGTACTGTACTGTACTGTACTGTACTGTACTGTACTGTACTGTACTGTACTAATAATCAACCTCGCGAAAGAAAAGCTACTTGGGAGTAATACGTATACCGGCAATGACCATATTTTGCTTCGATTAATTTTACATGCCATTGTTAAGCGCGGCTGTTGGCTAATTGGCTCACCGTATCGATCTGCAGGTCATTTCCGTCGATGCAAGTCCCTGTCATAAACCGATTAACAGGGGCGACTGTAAATAGTGGCGAAAACACTGCTCACCGACATTACATGGGTTTTTACGAAAAAGATGCTTTTGTCCTAACATAGACAGCAAACGCCACTTTGCTGGGATTCCGCGGCAAGCACCCATACGCTCACACCGTCTCGTGCATGCTTGTCACCAGTCACATTAAAGGTCTATAGTTTGCTCGCTGCACATAGTCTGCAGGTTATGTGCAGCGACCAGACCCCCTCAATTATGAGCGGAACCACACAGCCATACAAGGCTAACCGCGGCATAACCACGTAGCCTCAAACTTCTATCGTTACTGAAGAATGCCGCGATCCCTCATCGGCACGCTGGAATCCCACATCGGCTCATAATACTTTGTTGCTGGATTGCCGGAATCCCACATCGGCTCATAATACTTTGTTGCTGGATTGCCGGAATCCCACATCGGCTCATAATACTTTGTTGCTGGATTGCCGGAATCCCACATAGGCTCATAATACTTAATTGCTGGATTGCCGGAATCCCACATCGGCTCATGATGCTTTATCGCCGGAATCACACATCGGCACGCCAGAATCCCCCATCGGCTCTTATGTGCGAACCTCGCCTTCTGGAGTCGCTGGAGTAATTCTGACAAAAAACCCTCAGTGACCGAATTCACTGCCGGTGCTAAGGGATAATTACTCAGGGTCATCTTAGGAAACCCCTTCTGTGGGCACAAGCCAATCCACCATGGGGAAAGATCAATAAACTTTTTCGACAACCCAACGCCGTTTTACAACTTCTGTTTTCCGGGAGTCGCAAGAAGGTCGCTGAAAAGCTAGTCTTACATTCTGCGAGTCGCGAATCCATCAACGGCGTCTTTCGCGTGCTACTGCCACTTCACTAGCGGCTAGCGGCGTGCAAAAATGTGTTTCACCTTATTTGTGAGTCGCGGAGAGATCACCCAATAGCAAACTACCGAATTTCTTGTAAGGAGTGGGACCTTTCAACTCATGGTTAGACAATTGCCTACGTGCCGCGTAAGACTTTCTCCATCGCTCTTCGCGACTAGTCATAACGCAAAGCATATGTGACGCACTTGACCGCGGTGACAAAAATCCCTTCATTGCCCTTATGGAAAATTCACAGCCGCCGTAAGTTGTACGAAGTATGTGAGCTATGCAAGATAGAAATATTAATGTCAAAGGCATGAACCTGACCACGACACATCCTGTCTTATGACACAAAGCTCAGGCCGCACCGTATTACTTAACTTGCTGTCTTTCCGCAGACTGTTCATTGAAACGCATGTAGGAATACCAGGCACGGTTGGCACGCAATTTTACAGCAAACGTTAGCGACCTATTTGCATATGATGTATGTTTATTACTGCGATACGATGTAAGCACGAAAAGGGTGCATGAGATACGACAGATCAGAATTCATGTGCGAGCACGTTATCTCAAAATTACCTCTAGATCGCACATTCGTAGCTGTCTCAAAAGAGGAAAAAGGACCGGGGGTCTCAGAGAATCGCCGATTCTCCGGCGATTGTTCCACCGGGATTACATTTTGCCGAGGTGTAGACGCCTAGCGCCCGGCCGTCGGCGCACCAGGCCCATATGGTTTCCCATCACCCCGTCCGTGTCAACGTACTTCCGACAGCCGACCCCGTTACGGTAATGTCTGAACGTACCCACGCACCGTTTGAACTTGTTTGTACTCCGACAAGGTCGGTGCTTTTAAAGGGACGCCGCCTATTAATGGTCCTAGCGCGCATGTCCGGAACGAACACCCGGGCCAAACATAACAAACAAAACCGTACTCGCACATTAAAAAACAGCATGTGGCCAACGGCGGATATACACGCCCCGCGCTACATCTGTAGCTAGCATTTTCAATGCCGCGTCCGGGATTACAAAAATAAAACACGCCTCAAAAATAACCTACTTGCACTAGAAACACCACGTGGCCCGCGGCGGATAGACAGGCCGCGCGCCACACATATCCTTTTTGACTGGGGTTGTGGATGAGGTGGGCGTCACGTGCTCACAGGGCCTGCTCTGTGTATCCGCGCCTGACCGTATCGCAGATACATGTAGTGCTCTGCACCCTGGTTTGGCTATCTGTAATCATATTCGCACGCAGCTTTGGCGTTAAGCGTAGAAACGCACCTAAACGTCCCGACGTCCCGAGGGTGCAACACACGTGGCTCATCACCCTCGGTGACCATGCGGGCAGGTAGGGACCGAGCACTATCTCCAGCCAGGTACACGCCGAGAACGGCAGAGTGTAGATAGGCACGGACTGAGCATGGTGCATCTCGCGCGCGTCTGGCGCATTCAGCACAAAAAGTCCACTGTAGCAGAAACAGACTCGCCACGCTCGCCATTCACTAACAACACCAGCGGCGGTTCGACCAGGCGGTGCGAGGCCGTGTAAGGTCGAAATGCATTGCAATCGCTGTCCAGGTGCGTTATCATGCTAGTCGTGGAATTATGCGCAATCGGTTCGCTGGCCACATGCGCCTGTCAGTAACAGTTTGTTGGTTATGGGTACGAAAACAGCCCAATGCTCTTGCCGTCCAATTGCGAATAAGTCTTGTGTTTGCGTTTTCACTTTTCATGCCGCTGCATCTTAATGGTTTACCAAATGGGCTTGCAGAGCACATCATGCTTACCGCTATGTTTTGTACAGTCAGCTCGCTGGTCATACGCGGCCTTCCGCCCACATTTTGCTTTCATTGCCTTAACGAGGATTTCAGTATATTGGTTGCCCATCAGCATCGCGGCTGACCTCCAGCGGCAAACCACGCATCGTATTCGTAATACCAATGACGTCATGATAACGTTGCACGAAAATGTAGGGAAAGTTGCCGGACAACCTTTTGTTTTTAAGCGACTCTGGGTATCCGTGATTGTCAAGTTTTGGCGGGTGAGATTGTTGTTGCTAATGTAGTAATTACTAAGTGTGTTTGTGTTCAATCCCCATCTCTTGCATGCCGGCGGTCCAATTTTACCTTTGACCGTTTCGGCTAGAAAGATACATGTTTGTTGATAGTGTGGGTGATTTGCAACAACACACAAAATGTTCTTTGATGGGTGCCAGCGCGCGTTCGCGCGCACCAAAATATATGTGCAGAATAACATTGGAGGGTTTAGAATACCATTGATAAATTTCTATATTTTCTAGCACACAGAGAAGCTTACAGTGTCTGTTGTCAATGCGAGGAAAGTAACCATTGACTGAAGGAAAGCCGGAGGCCATGGAGGGAGCAGCAATATTTGTGGCTTTCAGAAGGGAATTCCCATTCCTGTAGTCCCTGAAATTCATTTATTTATGATGAGATTGTTTCCCTTCAAGTTAAGGTTGGCTTTGAGTAGAGTTAAGCATTTTTGTATGCCATTAGTTTGCTTTGCATGAAGTGGCAACACCAAGTTGAATAATGGTGCTGAGTGGCACTGTTGATCATGCAGTATGTGCTGTGTTGTTCCTGATGTGAAATTCTGTGGAAGGGATGCCATCACTGGTGCAATGGTGAAGCTGCACATTTGGGAAACCAGAGGAAAGTGATTCTGGGTACAATATGGCCTCTGCAGTATGTGATTCCCAAAAATCTGAGTGACAATTATAGGTGAAAAGATTATTTCTTAAATTTCTAGGAGTTCTTCCTGCTACCATGAAAGGCAGGCAATATAAGTTAATCTCAACAGTATCTTACAGCCCTAGTGGTATCACATGACACAAAGTGCCAACACTGGAAATGGTAGAATCAGCAAAGATAATTGCATCATGTATGATGCCACATTTTATGAAAAAATTATATCCTGTACTTTGGATTCTCAACTTGAATAGCAGTCAAAATAGATGATTTTGTTGTGGTAGGTTGCCTCTGCAGAAGGTGATTCCAAAAACCCTAAACAACAACTTGGGGAAGATGTTTTTCTTTAATTTCCAGCAGTTGTTCCTGCCACAGTGAGAGGCAGGTAATACCATCTAACCATAACAGCATCTTACAGCCCTAATGACATGACATGGCATTGATACCAGCATTGGAATTGGTAGAATCAGCAGAGGTAATAAATCATGTGTGATGCTCCATTTTATAAAAAAAATGGAAAGCTGTACATTGGTTTTTCAACATAAATAGCAATCAAAGTAGGTAAAGCACCTTATTCTCATAAAAAGATGAATCCTAATGTTACCCGTAGGTATTTTCACTCCCATTTCTGACTGTTGCATGTCTTGCCCATGTGTATCTTACTATGTTTTCAGCTTATGGTTGTGTAATTGTCTGTGCCTGGTTCAGAAGTTCCAGGAGGTATGGATGCCAATAGCTTAAGATGTGACCTGAAGGCGAAGGACCGCGGAAATGGTGTTTCTGCTCTGTAGAGGAAAAGCATGTCAGCCAAAAAAGTTCTGAGTAGTTTTAAAGTCCATCATCCTCAACAATCTCACAAAAAGTATATGCTTCATATAAAGGTTCAACTTTGCTAAGGTTGTATTTGCAGCCTGGGTGCAGCACGAGAGTTCTTTTAAACACTTTCCAGCACTGTATTGAGTGTGGTTTGCACTTTTTTGCAGCGATCTATTCCAACACACCATCAAGGCAGGAGATATGAGAACTGAGAACAATATGGAGGCTATGTCAGCATCTGTCACACTTGACACTGCAAATGCAGGTAGCCAAGGTCATGTGCCATTGCTGGTCAGCCAGAGCTCAACATCAAGCATGCCAGCTCATCTTTCTGTCCCAATGCCAGAGGAGTTTCCAATGTTCTCTGATGAAGGGCCCAAGATGGTTGGCTTACCTCTTGTCACTGAAGGCAGGACAGTTGCCAGTATGCCACCTCCAACTTATGCTCAAGTCACAAGTACTGAAGGTAAGCAAAGCTGTGGTGCCTGATAACTGCAGCATTTTTTATCATGGTTCTAGGCTAATAATGCTCGACAAGCTATGTTTGTGACAGGAGTTGATTGTCTGTATGGGCCTGACTGTATGAACATTCTCAAAACATTGCTGTATTGCTTTAGAGATTGGATAAATATTGATGTAAGGAATTAAACAGCCTGAAGGAGCCATCCCTCTCTTGTGAGAACTGAGAGGATGCTTTCCCCTGCAGGACTGCCCTCAGGCCAGTCAGCACATACTAATAAATGGCTGGCCAACCGCACCTATTGTACCAACACTTTCACATGTGCCATAAGTATTCTCCTTGTACAAATCATCTCACATGTTCTGGTGCTATGCTCTTGTTGCCTGGCTGTGACTGAAATGCCTTGTATTTCCCCCAGCACCACCACCTTTATATGAGACCCTGTTTGGTGGTATGTGCAAGGGCAAACAGGATTCTCCAAGAGTCTGGGAATCTCTGAAGAATTCACCAGTGTTGAATGGCATTGGGGCAGCAGGTATGAAGATTGTTTGTAGCACATGCTTCACCAAAGGAGATCTAAGCTGTGGCATGATTTAGGAAATGTACATGGACATGCACCACTGCTTCTTGACAGGGAGTTGATTGTGACTGAATGACATTCTTGGTGGGGGGGGGGGGGGGGGGTGAAGGTGTGGGAGGAGGTGTTATTCTGACACAAAAACAGAGAGTGCTTGCAATCTAATCTGTCTTCTTTAACCCCCCCCCCCTTACCACGCTGGCAGCATCCCAGTACCCAGAGCATTAGAACACAATGACACAACAGTGTGTGCCTGTATCTCGTCCCTGCTGCGTCTGACGCCAGCCCTGTCGGCAGTGGTGGTCGTGATGGGGCTGAGCATCTGGTTCGCCTTGCCGGTGGCCATGGTGGCCGTCGCTGCCACCAGCTGGGGCGAGGAGACGTGCCCGGCCCAGCCCCGCCTCGCCATCTGGCTCTGCTTCGGAGGTAATGACCTCCGCGGCCGCTCCGGAGCGTATGCGTGGTCAGTGGTGAGGGTGCCGCTGTACAGACCACGTTTGTGCTCTCGCCTGTTTCGTCTAGTGTCACGTCAGCCCTGCGGGGGGGGGGGGGGGCGTGCTCAGACCGGGACGTGTCCGGCTGCCGTGCCCGTGAGCCGGCGGGAGCAGCCAGTCCGCCCCCTCCCCCCTTTCCTCGAGGGCCGGCCGTGGCCCGGTACCCGTCCGCCGGGCGCCGACTCACCGCCGTCCGCCTGTCGCCAGGGGCGCTGTCTCTCGTGCGCAGCGTGCAGGGGACCCTGTTTCGCGCGCGCAGCACCATGGACGACGATGACGAGAACGCCGCGTACGCCAACTGCGCCGCCATCGTCGCCCACGTGGCCTGGCTCGTGCTCGGTGAGTTGTCAGCCGCCCCGCCCGCGGGCGCCCGGTGTGGCCGAGGGCAGCGTGTGCTAGATACCGGTGCAACACCGTGCGCGAGTGTGCGCTGAACAGGTCGCCGGGCGACTCCGTGACGCCAGTCCGCCCTGCGCGAGGCCGGGAGCTGCGCGCGGGCTCAGTGATATGTCCTGGTCCGCGTCGTGACCCCGGGACTGCTATGCGTCGTGACCCCGGGACTGCTCTGCGTCGTGACCCCGGGACTGATCTGCGTCGTGACCCCGGGACTGCTCTGCGTCGTGACCCCAGGACAGCTGGTGCCAGGTGGCATTACCGCGCCATTTGGTCAGTGTGCCGCCCTCTCCCTGGCCTCCAGCGGACCGGGACAGATTCGCCTGCCGCGCGTGTACATGCGGTGTCACCACTGACGCGTCCACAGGCACCATCTGGCTGTACCAGATATACCTTCCCGAGTTCTCGCTGGACGGCGACCAGAGCAGCTACTGCGACTACACGCTGTACATGACCTCCCTCGTCGCGCTGCACCTGGTCTACCTGATCGCCGGGGTGACGTTCGTCGTGTTGTTCGGCGTGTACGGCATCTGCGGCTACACCCTGGAGGGGCTGTAGCCCCGCCGGCGCTGAGGAGACTCCTGCCCATGCAGGACCGCCTTTAGGCCGGTCAGCACGCGCCAGCAAACGGCCGGCAGACTGTGCCTATTGGACCAACATTTCTACTTTTGCCTTTATTTTCCTTCCTTTTTATACTTTTATACCAAAATAGGGTGAAGCATAAGTTGGTGGACATGCCGCTATGCCATCATCACAAATGTAGCTGTGAACTGTTCCTGATTACTTTCATCTATGGCAGTACGTCTATTGCTGGGTACAATGCCATTCCACAAGCAGCAATGTCCTGTTCATATTACGCTTTCCATTCGAGGTTGAACAAAGGGGCCAATGTTTGGAGGAAAAGGAGCCTTGTTGGGAGCTCATGATGGAGCTCTCACTCCGATCACATCTTATTCTTCTGCAGTGAATTTTTGGCAAAGTTTTGAACGTGATTTGCATTGTATGCAATTGTTCAGACAAAGTGATTCACACTTCAGAGCATCACGTTTATTTTTGCCATTTCGGTATCGCTATTAATGTAACATTTTTTTGTGTGCTGTGGTGACACATTTCGTACATATTTCATCAGCTCAGGCCCAGGATCTCAGTCTTCAGATCATTAACGCGTGCTCTGGGAGGTGACAGGAAATCACCGCCTCTGAATTCAACATTTGTGGCATGCACCACACAGCCACGGAAGATGTACATAGGCATGCGACAAGTTACTGTAACCAGCTGTGTTTGGCGTGCTTGTCTTTTTTCTTTGTAATCCTGTATATCGTTGTAATTCCAGTCATTTTTTTGCTGGACTTTCTGCCAACTGTCAATTACTCAGGAACTTCGACTAAAAGGATGTGATGAAAAATAAGAACTACAGTGCTGAACGTCCTCTGAGATGTTCGTGGAGCATTGAACTTCCAAGTACAATTACATGCCATTGCGAACAAGAACGCGGATCTTTCTGTCCGTGAGAATAATTTGTAGACTGGTTTATGTGGTTTGTCAGTAACGTAATGTCTTTCGCTCAAGCTTTTTTGCATTCTTGGAAGTATCGACAAAGTTCAAAGCAAGAATACTTCCTGAATTTTGATTGGTGTGATTGTATCAATAGTGTGGTGTCCTGCACTACAGTTTTTGGATTTTTACAAGTACCAAGAGAGTTCAAAGCAGTCCACCACTAGTGTTCGCGCATAGAAAGCAGCCAGATTTTGTACCTCGTGTTTTGCCGTGCTAAGATATCTCAGGGTTAGTAATAAGCGTATGTATAAGTGACAAACTCGGCGCGTCAAGCCTCGTGCGCCGCACGCACACCAGCACCTCTCGTGCGGAAGCCATGCGGGTGCGGGCGCCGTCCGGGGGCCGGCCGCCGCGCGGCAGACCGCCGATGGTCAGGGGAGCCGCGGGGGGCCCGGGGACCGGCGGCGGCGGCCCCGCTCGGCCCGGCCCCGCTCGGCTCGGCTCGGCGGAGAGTCCGCCCGGAGGCCAGAACGCCAGCCACCGCTCGATACGGAGCTGTGCGGCCGGCGCGCCGCTCCGCCGCTGCGTTTAGACGGTAGTTGTGAAACGGGTATTAGGGTAAGGCGCTCGACGGCGTACCGTAGTGGGCGTGGAGTGGTAGTGTAAGGTTTGTGTCGTACTGTAAGGTCTGTTTGTGCTTAATACTGCTATCTGTATGCCTTTCCCGATTTTGGTGCGAATCATTCTGCGGGTTCCAAAGTCTACATTGTAAATCATCGCAGTGAAACTAGAGCGCGCAAGATCTCAATTTTCAGGGTTATTGTGCTTCCAAACATTGCACCAATGCATGTAGTTAACAGTAACACATTACTGTTGTGTCAAGTATCTATAAGTGCTCTCGTACTTTGCACCATTCGAGTTCGAACTGGCGAACTGACTTGTACCCAAAAGCCTGCTCAACAAAATCGCCAGGTTCGCTCAAATGCAATGGGTTCTGCCGTGAAACAGTGTCGGACGCCTGACGTGCATGTGTGAAAACCAGCCGAGAGCGTACAAATATATCTGTCCATAAACGTTTTTCCACAAGGTATGCCGGCCATTCGGTATTGAAATATAATTTGTTAAACAGCATGACTATTTTATTAGGATCTGTGAATCAAAGTTGTGTTTGGCTTATTGGTCTACCCGGCGACTGCAAATGCCACAGATGTTGTACCATCCCATGATGATATAAAACTACATGGTCTGGTCGGATATAATGCATAATACATAATAGCCAGAATAAGTACGAGGCAAAAACAAAGACAAGAATGCCTGCGGCCAAGAGCAACGTAGGCAAATTATAGACGCTGTTGAGCTGTATGAACTACGCATCGCTTACGGTACGGTGCTGTAGTGGAGTAGGGGTATTCTCACCCCCTGGACGCGGCAGAGGGCCTCCGGTGCCGACGGCCCAGTCACCTTTTGGCAGTCAAAGACGCTTACAACGGTCCAAAACAGGCCTCACAGGCATCTAAACAAAGTCCCGATCATGGCAAGTATCCTGATAAAAAACAGGATCCCTATGGCAACGAAGAGAGCTCCCTTGGCTGAAAGGGCTCTTCAGGGCCCGGTTTGGAGCCCCTTGGGCGGAAACCTAGCTACGCCACTGTTCCGACATATCTCACACTTCAACGAGTCTCCATTAAGTAAACACGGTCCAAATTTTGTGGAGCTCGTCCCAACAAGCCTCCCAAAGATTTGCGATTGATTGAAAAGGAAGCATGCAAATGTCCTATTTGAAAGGAAAAAAGAAGAATTTTCTTACTAGTTTGATACAGTACTGGGGAAAGCCGAGACCAGATCTTAGCAACCCGGCGTCGTAGCGAGACGACCTTACCATATACTGACGGAGGAGAAAGGGGACGATCGCAAAAGAGGATAAGTTGTATGCTGGCGGCCAACAGCCTTGCGTGTTCAATCAATGGATCCACCTGTTTTGAGTCATTTTTAAGAGCTGATGACAGATCTCAGCAACCAGAGCAGATGGAAATGTGAACCTGCGTAGCGTTGGGGAATGTATCGGCTCCTCTTCGCTGATGAATCCCAAATTTGCTACTGAGATTTGCCAGTGATCGACCGGAGAGAGAATAGCGCCACCATCTCTGGAACGGGACGGATGGCGAGCACCAGATGCTACTGCCCAAAGCAAAACAGATTTGGTCACAAAATCTGCACGCGTGCTGTGGTGACATGAACACAGCAACTCCGGGAGGTGAGAACGGCCGGTGACAGGCGCTTCCAGGACGAGGCTATACGGTACAACGCCTTGCACGACAATCTAATGGCCTCTCGCATCCGGTTGTCTGAGCCGGGAAGCAGGCAACACCAAAGCGGCTGCCACCAACGACCTCGTGACGCGTTAACAGCGGTGCTGAGGATGGGGCAGCGACCGGATCGCCAACGGGAAGAAAGGATCACTTAAAGCCCTGCGAACGCCAGTGTGGTCACGGCGCGTGACAAGGTCACTCATGCCGCGCCAGACGACCGACTCCAAGGTTGTTGAAATGTGATCGCAACCACGCGGCCAGAGACGACCCAGGCCTTACCTTTTGCGCTCGGCTGAGATAGTGCTATCTTATATAAAGGGCCATGCAAATAAGAAGGATGCCTTGATCTGGATTAAGATATATAATGCATTTGGTCGCCTCCCGGACGAGGTTGCGCTCAATGCCCGGAGGCTAGCTAGCTCGGCAATTTCCAAAGATACGGCGTCTAATTTGAAATGTTTCTAGTCGTCCGCCGCGGCTAGGACCGAGCGCACACAATGCCATTGCAGAAAGATTGTTTGCCAGCAATGTAAATCGCTCATCGGCCGACATGACGCTCTTTGTTCAAATCACTCCTTCACGTCGAACTGCTAGCTGCAGCCGGCCTGCCCCAGCGTAATGGCAGGAATACGTACTTAGAATACGACGGTGTAATAATACTCGATGAGTACGACTGTGTGCATTTCATAACACTGGTATAGGACTATCAGCTGCCAGTACAACACACTTGTCCGATTGCGGAATTCATTTTATCCGGTCTTCCCCTCCCCCGGCAGTGTCTCAATGCTGTCGGGACTGCCATAGCGGCGCTTTGCGTGATTGCAATATGATATTTAAGACGCCTAGTGTGCGCGGTGAGTGCAATCGTGCTATTACTTTATTACTTTTTTACTTTGATTTCTTTATTTTATTTTATTACTCATCGATTACTACGATTACTCATCGGCCATCACGACCTTTCTGTGTTTAAATCACCCCGTGATTGTGCATCGCTATCTGCAGACGGCCTCCCCGCAGCATGATCAGTGTGGTGACCAGAATGCGGCAGCCCGGGAAAATCCTTACAATCGCGCCTGATGCGACTGTGCGCTGACTTCATTGACAGGAGAGTGCGACTGTGCGCTGACTACATTGACAGGAGAGTGCGACTGTGCGCTGACTTCATTGACAGGAGAGTGCGACTGTGCATTCGATAGCGTTGGTATAGCGCTGGATGGCTGTCAGCTGCCATCGCGATTGCGGTTAGGGAATTTGTTTTATTTGATCGACCCCTGAGTGTCTCACTCAGGGGTCTCAGTGTCTCACTGCAGCGGGAATTTGCAAAGTTACGGCAGCAAATTACAAATAATTTGTAATCGCACCCCAAAAGTTCGACTGTTGCATTGCATAGCGGTGGTAAAGGGCAATCGATTTCCAGTGCAGCACACTTCTCCTATTAGGGAATCTATTTTATTCCGTCGACGTCGACCCCCAACAGTGTCTCACTTAATTCTTGTGGCACGGCTGGCCAAAGTGGCGATTTGCAAAGAGGCGGTGTCAAATTCCGCCCAATTTAAATTATTTTATTGATGCGCAGCTGCTACCTTGTGCTCACAATGTCCACGTAGCAGAACTACTACATTGTAAATAGTTTATTGGTCGAAATGACCATTCTTATTCAAATCACCCCGAGACTGCGAGACTTGCACGCGCCCTACCCGTACCGTGATAGCCAGAATACGGCGGCCCGGGGAAAATAGCAATCATTCGCGAAGAGTGCGACTGCGTGCATTTGAAACCGCTGCTATAAGGCTTTCAGCTCTGAGTACAAGACACCTACCCGATTACAGCCTCCATTTCATTTGGTCGGCTCCCCAGCAATGTCTTCGCTCCATGCTGAAAGGACGGCCATAGCGGCAATTTGTCAAGTTACGGCGCCCAATTAAGCATATTTTTAGTCGTGCGCGGCGTGCACATACAACGATGTCATTATGGCAACAGTGTCGGCTGGCTATGTAAATCGTTCCCCGGACGACACGGCCTTTTTTGTTCAAATCACCATTTGCATTGTCGAGTGCCACTGACCTGCCAATAACGTGATAGTCGTAATGCGGCGGTAAGAAAAATACTTAAGATCGCGCGCGAGAGGCGTGACTGCGCATTCAACAGCGCTAGTACAGGGCGGCGAGCTGTGACAACACACCCGTGCGATTACGTCATTCATTTTATATGGTGGGCCGCCCGACAGTGCCTCACTTAATGCTAGAGACCCAGCCACAGATGCGGTTTCCAAAGTTACAACAGCCCATTCACGATACTTCTATTCATGCGCGGCGGATGCCACCATGTGCACACCATGTCATTGTGGGGACGCCATCCGCTGGCAATGTTTAAAGTTCGTAGCCTGCATAACCTTTTCAGAACCAGCCATTGACGTCGCATTGATCACTGCCACCGGTCTTCCAAAAGCCTGATGACCGGCATGCGGAGGCCCGAAAAACACTTTTAATCTCCATCGAAGTGTGTTGCTATGTACGTTCAACAGCACTGTAGTAAGGTTCTCATCCGTAAGCACAGTACACATGCCGGATTAAGATATCCGTTTTGTTCGGTCGGCCACGGGAAGGTGTCACACTGACAGTTGCCGGGTTAGCTGCAGTTGTGATTGGCAAAATTACGGCGTCCAACTTAAGTGCTTTCAGTCGCGCGTAGCGGGTGCGACCGCGCACACGATGTCATTGCGGGGACAACATTGACTGGGAGTGTAAATCGCTCATCGACCGGCATGATCTTTTTTGCTAAAATCGTCCTTCGAATGCACATTCTTTATTTCGCTCGGCCTGCCCATGACGTATGGCCGGATTGTGGTGGTCCATGCCTAGTACTTGTAACTGCCCGCGAAGAGTGCGACTCCTTGCATTTGAAAG
Organism: Pollicipes pollicipes; assembly: GCF_011947565.3. Lineage (NCBI taxonomy): Eukaryota > Metazoa > Arthropoda > Thecostraca > Pollicipedomorpha > Pollicipedidae > Pollicipes > Pollicipes pollicipes. Next base: position 8,427,216 of record NW_023596297.1, on the reverse strand, counting down.
CCTTGGGCAGGGGTATAAGCTGCCAGTACAGCACACTCGTCCGATCAGGAGATCGTTTTATCTGCTCAACACCCCGACAGTGTCTCACAGTGTGCTGGACAGCAGCCCGAAAAAGCAATTTCCAAAAAGACCATGTCCAATTTAAGGTAGTTTTAGTCGTGCGCAGCTGGTGCGACCATGAGCAAACAATACCATTGTGGGAGCACCATCGGCCGGCAATGCAAATTGCACTTCTTCAGACAACATATCCTGCTTTGTTTGACTCACCCCTTAAGGCGCGCAGCTGACTGCGGCCAGCCTGCCCGGAACGTAAATAACAAATAATGGGCCAGAATACGGAGGCACGGTAAAAATACTCATAACCGCACGCAAGGAGTGCGGTGTTGTGCATTCAATAGCGCTGGTAAAGGGCTGCCAGCTGCCAGTACAGCACACTTGCATGATTCTGGTTTCCGTTTTATTCGGTCGTCCTTCCGGCAGCGTCTTGCTAAATGCCAGCGATCAGTCGGACCGGCCATTTGCCAAGTTACAGCTTTTACTTTAAAAAATGTTTCCATTCATGCATGGCGGGCGCGACCATGCGCACAAAATGTGATCATCGGAGCACTGCAAGTCGACCTGACAATGTACATGACCAACGATGTAAATCGCTCCTTCGCGGACATGCGCTTTTTGATAGAATTACCCCTTGACGGTGCATTCCTTACTGAGGCCGGCACGCCGTGGCGTGAAAGTCTGAGCTCTGAGTGCTGAAAGTCAGTGTCTCACTCAATTCTGGCAGTATGGCAGCAGCTGCAATTCAACATGCTACAGCGTCAAATTTGAACTATTTTTGTCATGCGCAGTGGGTGCGACCATGTACGAGCGATGTCATGTCGGGAGCACTATCGGCTGGAAATGTAATGGGCTTTCGGACGACAGGACTGTCTTTGTTCGAATCAGCCCTTTAAGACGCATTGGTAAATGCTGTCAGTGCGTCGGTTGCATGATGGCCAGAATACGGTGACCCGCAAAAATACAATTGCGAGCAAAGGGTGCGACAGTGGATTCGATAGCGGTGGTATAGCACTACCAGCTGCAAGTACGGGTCAAAATTTAGATACGCCAGAGCGTTCGTCTTAACATTTTTCCTACATAAGCGGATTCCACTTATGATCATCGTATGGGAAATGTTTAGTTAAGCCACACGGGTTTGAATCACGTTCCACTAAATTGCTATCCTTTATCAGCTTGGTTTCAAGGCCGCCATATTCATGAACAACATGATAGTCTGTAATAGCTTAACTGCGTCAAACAAGCTGCTCTGAACCATCTTTGTGGCACCCTACACCGTCGCAGCCACTGACGAGTGACTTGTGTGTTGTGTGAGTCCTTGTGTATTGGAGATTAACGCCCTTATGAAGGTGCACGTTGCGAGTCACTATATTTCCGCGCTTGGAATTCCGGCTTTTCTTGTGAGAGAGACTACCGGGCCGGCCATGTCTGTTGCGAAAACATTTGACAGGGTACGCAAATGCGTGCAGCCTAAGATAAAAGCCTTTGAGACGCTTTAAATTTTGCAGACAATGAAAACGGCAGCTAATGGCGAATACTTTCGAACCGTTATAGCTACTATTGTCGATTGGTGTTAGAGTGACCACAGCTGTGACCAAGCTTCATTGAGTGGGTAATGCAAGCAGTTATATGTCAATATCTCATTATTCTCATTCAATATCGCATTTTGATAATACTACCAACGATTGCTGGTCCCCTTCATTGCAATGAAATTTTCGGACAAGCCTCTGCGATGAAAACGCGCGTTAACCCTGGCCCTGAGGGAGAGGGGGCTCGATGCGACCCTTAAGTTCTTTTTTTTGAAGATGCCTCTCCGACATGTTGTGCAATCGCGCCCAAATTTTTAGCAGCCAATGGGGCATCCATTACATATATTTCGACTTCAGAACGCTTTCTAGCTGTCTAGTTTCGGAGCAGCGGTGGTTTTTGAGGAGCTGAGATGAAAAATCTCGAATCAGGGCGAGGGTAGGGGGCCGTGTCGGGTTTGGCATCGTTGCATAGGATAGCTGGCCATCATACGCCCCTTCTGGCAATGCACGTCTCAGTCCTGCGAGCAAAATTAAATATTTACTGAGTACGTCCTACACCGGCCTTGGAAACCTGTGTCAGTCATCAGTGTGGTCATCGATCCTGGCGGTACCGGTACGTGATGTCCCGTGATGTTTGGAAATAATTGGTATATGGCCATATGAATTTTAGACACGACTTTCCTATCAATCACTGTGGTAAGATAGGGTCGATCCACCAACAGGCCTGAACGTAATCTACCAATTGTTCTGAGTTACAACGATTTTTTTGGCAGAAAATTGTCTTATGTCAACAGTTCGCAAGCAAACTCATGCAAGAGATCGAGCCGGTGTCTTCTGCTTCAAGCTGAGCTGATTTCACCAACGGGGATGTTATCTGCGCAGTGGCAAAGTATCACGGATGATGTTATATATATATATATATATATATATATATATATATATACACATAAGATCACCAGCTGTGCCAAGTTTGGGCGTACATACACGCACCTGTTCGCATTCGCCGACATGGCCTCTCGGCGTTGAAGTCCGACATGTGACGTTTGGCTCGTAGAATTCTGCAATTGCATCTGGCAAAGCGGATCAAGGCTCAGCCGAGATGAAAAGCGGGCAAATAGCATCGCCACAAATAAAGAGCTCACTATTTCAAAGTATTAAACCAGTGCGTTCTATTTGGCACTTGAATGGATGACGCCTTCAGATCTGGACAGCCGGCACAAACAGCCGTTCTTATCAGCGTGTCACCAGACCGCACGGTTTTTGGCTGGCGTGCTAGAACTATTTTTGCTTAAACTAGCTCAACATTAGCCGTAGAATTAACGGGAGAGTACCAGGGTCCTGTGTGTTTCTCAGACGGGGCTTGTAGTTCCAACCCTGATGCACATGGGTAGTAAGCAAGACAAAGGCAAAGTTTGCTATTGAGCTGGTGAGTTGATCACCCCCCCCCCCCCCCCCCCTACACACAGGAAGGAAGGATTGACAGGAAAGTGGACCAAATCCAGAGAAAACACGTCCTGATGTTTTTTGAGGTGGGTGTTCGTCCCTTTGCCTGCTCAGCTCCCTCCCCAATCTGTTTTCCAAAACTGCAGCTCTATGTAGGACGGGCTTTTACGACCATGCGCAGTGAGCCGCCAAGTGAGGACAAGGGAAAGAATTAGCAGGGATGATCTGCAGTCTTCTACATATCTCTATTCTAAGTAATGCGACTGCGGAAACAGCAGTTAAAATGAGAATTAGGGCTCACTGTGGAATGTTTATTGAGCGAACATCCCGGCCCTGGCGCGCAGCGCCTCCACTATGAGCACGGGCATTATGTTTCAGCTGGAGCGGAACATTTAAGGACACTAGCCATGGCTGGATGTCTGTGGAAGCACGTGAATTAATAAAGTCCTCTAGCGCAAATCTCATAAGTCCCGCCAAATTGTATAAGAGATGGTACGCCACGCAATTTAGTTGGGTACTCGTCGCGAATTCATAATTTGTCTGTGAAAGCGCTGGTCACATGGTTCTATTAAGCATATATCGTCAATCAAGCTATAAATAATTGGATCCGGGCATGGCCTCATCGCGTACCTACTTCATGTTTGAAGTCTTTGTTTCAGAGCGTCGATACCAACTGTCGAAAACCTTTATAGACATCTGTCTCTCCGTTGCGAAATCAGCAACTGTCGTTAAAGGGCTGGTCCTCATCAGTGCTCGGCTTCATAAAGCAAAACTAAGCTCTCACCTACAGCGCTACCGCCTGCCTAGTTCGGAGCTCGACAGAGCCGTGGACGCTCACCTGCAGCGCTACCGCCTGCCTGGTTCGGAGCCCCACAGAGCCGTGGACGCTCACTTGCAGCGGTACCGCCTGCCTGGTTCGGGGCTCGACAGGGCCGTGGACACTCACCTGCAGCGCTACCGCCTGCCTGGTTCGGAGCCCCACAGAGCCGTGGACGCTCACTTGCAGCGGTACCGCCTGCCTGGTTCGGAGCCCGGCAGGGCCGTGGACACTCACCTGCAGCGCTACCGACTGCCTGGTTCGGAGCCCGACAGAGCCGTGGCGTACGTCATGAGATAAAGAGTTGTGCGGGCGCCGCATCACCTGTCTTACAAGGACCCACGAACATGTCGGTGATGGCGTCCAGTGGCTTAGATTCAACCGCTGACGCGGCCTGTTGTGGCTGATTCCGGATTAGATTAACTTGAGCCCTCGCATTTAGGCCTTCGGAAAGAAGGAGCCTCATTGAAAGCCCTTTTCTCGGACGATTTCTGTTCTCATCACATGTCTGGTGCGTTGAGAGAGGGATCTCGATAATGCTGACATACATTAAAAGCTTTCTTACGTAGCTCAGCCATCGGCTTGTACCGGTAAGGAAGTACCATATCTATATGGCACTTATTAGCAACGCCGAAAATATTTGACTCCTGCTGGATTTCCAGCCCTCGTGTTCTGTCTACTTACCTTTTAGGTGATGCCATAATCAACCAACGCCAGAGTTGTCAACCAACGGTAATGCCCAGGCACAGTGACCCACACTCCAGTTGCATGCGTCTTTGAGAGAAACTACGACTTCCTCATAATTCGCGTCAGAGAGAAACCGAACATTATTCCTCCTTTTACCAGAAAGCCAAACACCCACATTGTATTCGATAGCTTACGGAACCTGGCGACGAACTCTCCGCTAACCACGAGGAGACGAGACGTTCCGCTAATATCAGCCAATCACCAGGACATGACAGCTGGTTCACCGGACCACAAATCGCTGTAGACTGTTCATCACCGGCGTTTCACTTGCCACCTCAGTTCTCGTCGAAAAACGACCCATGCAATGCTTGGATCAGCATTGGGATCCTGTGCTCCGGCTTTGGTCTGGCATAACAGCCATACGGTGTGTTCGGTGAGGATGTATTGCAATGAATCTGTGAATAGCAGATGTGAAAAATAATTGGCTTAATCGCAAACACTTAACTTTATTCTGGCCTCCCTTCAGACAACAGAATAATAGCGTTAATGATGTTTTCGTTCACTACGACAGACAGAACAAGACTGTTCTACGGTGAGGAGCCCGATAACATTCCTCAGCTCTGCGGCGACGGGACTGGTCAGCCAAATGTCCTACAAACCGGTTGGAAACAGATGTACGGCCCCTAACATGACTCCCAAACGAAATAAGCCACAGAAACCCAGGTTCCTGCATCGGAGTTTTCAATGACCGCTGCTCCTCAACGGCCATTGCACGTACAAGCCTGGTACGAGACTTAAACTGCGTTCCACTGCAACTCACATCTGGAAGAAGAGACTTTCCACAAAATATTACAGTTCCTCCAGGGTTTATAACTGCTTTGATCGTTCTCACACGGCATAAGGGGGGTCCAAGCGCAATACTTATGTTTTCTGCATCTGTTCAACACGTCATAACCAGCTGGACTGCGCTTGATCTTCACGCAAGCCTCCAAATGACAAAGGAGTGCGTACTACGCCAGCATCGATGCATTGAGTCGATCTCTCGTCGTGACCTTTCAGTCTGTGTTAGTGTTGACCTAAGTCAATACTTTCAAGGATGAATAATGATTATTGTAGGGTCAGATGGGGACTCCCTAGGGACTCCCACAACTCCCTAGGGACTTCGAAAACTACCTGGCTTGTCAGGTAGTTTGCAGATTCCTTCAGCAGCTCGCATACTTCCGGGTTTTCATTCTCCGGCTAACATAGCCATCCAATCAGCCAGAAAGCTGCACTGATTAATGTCGCTGGACGACACCAAGACTATAAAAACAATACGACGGGCAATACAGGACGACGCTATGGCCGACAATACGACGGGCAACACAGGACGACGCTATGTTCGACACGCCGGAAGTTTAATTGACGCCCTAAATGGGAAATAGAAGTGGAGAACAGAGCAAGCATGCAGCTTGGCTAGGGTATACCGCTGGACAAGAAGCCTTAAACACTCCGCCCCCTGAAAAAGTAGAATTTATTGCACCGGAATTTAATGTTCAGATTCGTGAGGGCAAACGAACCAACCGCGTGTTTCCGGACAGCGCAGGCACCAACACCCTCGTTTGCCGCTAGGCTAGGCACTGGCGTACGATAAAAGACAGCCACACAGCCATATTTCTACCCAGCGTTTCAGCACAAGCGTAATGCCATCCCACACAGAGAGTCGGCTTGGTTCGCTTTTTTACACGCCAAGATCCAGCGCTGCCGCTCAAATGCGCTACAACGTTAAACTACGACCCCAGGTAACCACATCAACCTAGACACCGCCTGCCAGGCGCTCAGCGTCCCGCTCGAGCGAGCAGGCGCCGTGAGCCGCGCGTGTCACGGCACTGTGTGCTAAACGGACGTCACACATAGGTAGGCCATGTGGATGGCGTAGTCTCGCGTGCTCGCCGTCGCATTAGCGTGACTCACCATTGACTGGCCATCGATGATCTCCACGGGCCGAGTTCCGCGCCGCTGCCGGTCCTGGCACGGTGCCAGGCGGCACGCACCGCAGAAGACGTGGCGGGCGGAGAACGGTCGGGGTCGCCCGACGATTTCCGTAGCAAGCGCAATGGAAGAACCGATGGGAGACATTTGTGACAGCTGGCAATCTTAGTGACGTCACTGAGCAGACATCGTATTAACCGGGCGGCTTTGGCACACATTTTCACATTTACGGACGACGTCCAGTAAATGCCCCAAGTCAGATCCAACTGACCATTCATTGGACATGCACGCAGGCATGCAGGCCAACGTGCCACCGACGCCCGCATGTCACATTGCCCGTGATTGGGCGAGATAGATGCTAAGGGCAGTTGCCGGGGGGATGGGGGGGGGGGGGGGGGGAGGTCGCCCAATGCCAGCTGGGGAATCGGCAGGCCCTCTGATGGATTCGTCTCTGTGAGAGCGACTTCCTGACACCCAGAGACGGCCCATCGGTCAGCGCGCGCCGCTGGCTGAGCCTCGGCCAGCTGCAGCTCGATATTGGGTGGGACCTGACGCTCCGGACGGGTGGGGCGGGACGGCCAGGAGAAGCTGAAGACGGCGCAGGATGTTTGAACCACTTATCGCTTTGCATCCTCTGGAGATAAGACGCTGGACCGTTTTGAGGTGATGTAGACTCAGGTGGTGTAGAATGGAGTTAAATGATAACTTTGTGGCTAATACCTGCGCATGGCGGTGCGTGCGCTTCCCTTTCTCTCACACTTGCTATCCACACCTGTGTGAGCTCTTCGCTGTTGTGAAATCCTTGGATTTGGGCAACCTCCCCAGATCGAAATCTAGACCTGAATCTACGTGAAAGACCCACATGTAAAAGATCCACATGTCCTCTAAAAGTGTGCATCCGGCAGATTTAAAAACACGCCTGCTCTGCCGCGATGTTCCCATCCGTGATTAACTATCGTATACCACATGACTACAATATATCGTAAATCATACGATCCCACATGGCCGGACCATTGCCTGAGTCTATTCCAAAGCAAAATCGGCTGGGATTCAACTTTGCCTCGCGGCCAGAAAGCTGCTTTACGAGCGCCCTAAATTACACCCCCGTCGGAGCGTCTGATCGTGCCTCAGCCAAACTTTATACTGCCGCCACCAAGAGTTAAGTTTTATGAGATATCCGCCTTCATCATGATTCACAGTCCAGCGAGGTGCAATTTTCTAAGATAAGGGCTTGCCGGAGAAGAACGATGTTTCAATGGCATTTGCGCAGATTAAAAAGCCGCGGCATCGCCTGATTCTTGTGGTGTCTTTCTTTTTGCGAGCCGTTTGCTCCCTCATTCGCAACGTGCTTGCAGGGCTTTGACTTCGATGGACTGCGAATATTATGGTGGTGCACCGTGCAGGATGTGCTGACCCACTAGTTCATGTGGGAGGGAAAGTTTGCAGCCTTATTGTAACGACAAGTGCGAAGAATTGGAAAAATGGCAAAGAAACCAGCAGATGCCGCAAATTTCTGCAACGTAACATGCAACTTTGCAGCCTGTTCTATCACTTGAAAGTAAGCATGCATGCCACCAATGCATTTTGACAATGCAGGTGTAATTGTGCATATCGTGACGAAATTTGCCCTCGTAGTAGCACAAAACTCAATCAAGCAAGCATCCCAGCTAGTATATCCAACTGGGACTCATGTGGGTCCGAGATGGGCAATTACATGGGCTCATCAGAGCTGCCCACTTCGATCCCATGTCGGCGCGTCATAGGCAACCACCTAGGTCCCACATGGGCATCCCACCTAGGGCCCATATGGAGCCAAACCGGAACCCACACGGGTCCCACCCGGGCTGCCCATTCAGGGCCCACGTATGCATGGCCAACTGGGCCCCACATGGAAAACCCACGCGGGGCCCACGTGGGACCTTACTGCGACCCACAGGGGACCCACCTGGGCTACCCAGTTGGGCCCCACTTGGCCATCTTCAGCTGAGGCCCACATGGGTATGTCCAGCTGGGACCCATATAACCAGCCCAGATTAACCGATATAACTAGCCCAGATGGGACGTTTTAACCAATTATGTTGGGCCTCAGTTAGACTTCACCGATCTGCCCTTTCAAATTCCATGCAATTGATGGGCCACCGCATTTCCAGGCAGACTGCTTTATGTCGTCAATAATAAGCCGGGTCAAGGTTTATTCACCATTTACTTGTCCGAAAATACCTCGGTAACAGCACCGTAACACAAAACACACCCTGTTCTGTTCTCAGGTATGCGATAAGCGATATGCGATATATATTATCATGAACCCCATGCGATAATCGTTGCACCATTCAACGGATGTCATGCGTTGTTGCTGCCGTTGTTAGCGCGGCGATTCCCGCCGTCGTCGCAGTCTCTCCCGCCAAAACCATTTTCCTGCCACCTATTCCGCCTCGTTGTGGGAGACACCGTAGCGCGGCGTGCTGCACAGGATGGCGCCTGAAAATGGCGATATTCAGCACCTCAGATTACTGCCCGACGACCTGAGTGTGGATGCTTATTCATGTAGACATATCTTGCTACTGAAAGAGCTAATTTCATGCTGGGTCGTTTACTGAGGTTGATAATAACAAGTGCAGCTATGACGAATAGCAGTGCAGAAATGCACAATACCAGCACTCTATCGGAGCACTTGCATGACAAAACTTTATGTGAGGCCACTTACATGGAGCACTTGCCTAAAAGCCGACTCGAGTTATGTCTTCCTGCGGTCACAATAACAACGACATCGAACTATTAGTGGTGTCTTTTATGAGGGTAATCAAGCGAAACGTTTATATTTTATTAGAAAGAAGTGGAGTGTTGCATTTTATTTTGCGACGACGATGCTGGCAAGCGTATCACTGTCATTATTAGAAGGACTAGAGCATGGTAGCTGCAAAGTGCCTACACGGAAATGCGATATTGTTTCGATAAATGTTTTTTTAGAGCGGCTGCTTTTCGATCCACTTACCAATTAAAGGGTAAGTTTGAGTCTGTTTAGGCACCTGCTCTTTTCCCCTGCAATGAATGGCCCGCGGCTGGTGGCAACAAAAGCAGTTGGCAGTGATTAATAGGTGCACTTATTGAAAACGTCTGAAATAAAGAAGAAAAAAACAACAAACTCCGGACAAACACTGCCAGCCCCAGTTTAAGAAATCCTCGCTGTAAATTTTGGAAGAATTGTATATGAAATACGAGCTGAATAGTACGAACTCCACATAGTGCAGTGCCTGCTTTCCCGAGCATGGTGATTCTAGAGCAACACCAGATATGTTCAACGGAAGCCTCTAATTGCTGTGCCAGCTTGCTGGCAGACATAACGCTTCCGAGCGGCCAAGCAGTCCTCCAAAGCAGAGCATCCGCAGTTCTCATCAGCACCATAACGCCTCTGGGTGACCAATCAGTCCTCCACAGCAGAGCAGCCGCAGTTCCCATCAGCACCATAACGCTTCCGGGGCGAACCAAGCAGTCTCCAGAACACTGCCTCGTCCCACCCATACGCTCGGAGCAGCGCAGTTTCATCAGCACAATAACGCCTTCCGAGTGGCAAGCAGCCTCAAAAAGCAGAGCACCCGCAGTTATCATCAGCGCTCAGCAGTTTTCAAACAGCCGAACATTTCTCCAGCTAACCAAGGGGCTGGAATCGATGTCCATCCTCCCTCATCGAAATCCACAGCAGCGAACCTCATCCTGCGGAAAAGCTTGCCAAAAAGGGAGTGAACTGAAAAGGCCAATAGCGCATCGCTCACCATTGCAAGCAAGCCCATCATGATAAGCAGGTGATGACATGCCACAAATAGATTGTCGCAGGTGTAAAAAGTCACGGAGGTCCAGGGTCTTGTCTAAGACCTTTTCAATAAGCGGGGGGGGGGGAGATTTCTTACCCACACATAGCCTCGTATGACGCTCTACGTAATGACGGGAACCGACTTCAATTAATTGAGGTTCATTGAACTAGGGAAGGGGGTTTCCGCGTCACTGGGTGGGGAGGGATGCGCAACACTGGAGGGATTTCCACTCTTTTTAACATGGGCGCACGGCACCCTGTACTTTTTTTCTACGCCGTCACCCAAGAATAGGTAACCGGGGGTGCCCCTCCCTCAATCCCAGCGACGCAGCAGATCGTACGTTAACGCCAGAAAAAATTAAAATCAAGTCGCGGCACCCCTAGCTAGGAAGAGGAAACAAACGTGAAGAAGCAGGCGAAGAGGTGGTGCAGACCCGACAGGAACTGTGTCATGCAATAGGCAAGGAAAAATCATACATGAGAAGGCTTAAAGTAGTCATTAGCCAAAGTCAGCTAATGGCAGCCCGCTGTAACCGCCCAATAAGCTACAATCACTCATTCACAGTGTTAGTAAGGGTTGTACAGTCACACAAGTCGGAGGGGCAATTACCTGGTCATTTTCGTGCTGGGTTTTGAGCTGGATGTTAAGGGAGTCCACCCAGCTAAGCGGAGCTTGTTGCTGGAAGAACTCCCGGTTATGTATTGGGCATGGCACGACCCTGCGCGTGCACTGGTCGCATCAAACACCAAATTAATTAAAAGGAATCCTGCCGCACGAAAGCACGACGCACGAAACGGAAAACATATCACACAACGCACACTCATCGACGTACCCAGCACGCCAACTTGAACTCTTCCAGGAGCCGTCCTCCCTACACGCCAACCCGTCTGGGGTATGCAGCCATCCTTCCAGAGCCGCGCACCGGAACGGGCCTAACGCCCCCGGGCGGCAACCGCCAGCATAACAACAGACGACGGGGCGGAAACCATGTGACCAAGCATGGGCGAGGGGACGATCGCGTTATTTGGGGAGGGCTTTTGGGGAGCAAGTCATCCTCCCAACAGCTGAGCTTGCGGCGGCACATGGAAAGAAACGCCTAAAATGCCCACGATCCCCTCCCTCCAATTCTTGGCAACTTCCCTTACTTATGCGAGTAAGAAGGGCACGGGGTGGGTCAGCGCCGGCAGAACCAAGGCCCAAGGTCCGGCGGAGTCAGGCGCAGCGGGGCGCAATGGAAGGGAGGCCGGGTTTGGACAGGTGGACTGCCGGCGTCGCCGGTGTGTTGTCAGCGATCGGCACCGTCCGCCGCTCCTGTGGTTCGGCGCAAAGAACTTCCTTTGTTTATGAGGAAATACTCACGCTCAATAGTATGTACACATAGGGCATTGCCACTCAGCTCCAGGTTGAAATCACAGCTTGTTTACAGTACTTTCGAATTAAGCCATAATAGTATGAACTAGCAGGCATTGATTGCCGGTCGTGTGCTGCTGTTGTAGGCAACCCCCGAAACCTTTGACCAAGCACCACCAAGACAAAGATTTTGGGACAAAAATTCGCTTGGAAAAGGGCCTGCGCATTAAGCAGATTCATACACAATTCTCAGCCGACAAATGTGCGTAACACGCGTGATGTGAATGAAGTTCGTATGGTAAAAGAACTCGAGCAAAAGTTATTACCAGACCTTGCAAGGAAATGTTTGCATAGTTTAAAGAAGGTCTGCAAAACATTTGTGGCGGCAAAAGGCTGAAGGGGAGGCAGAAGCTTCTTGAAAAAGAGTCTGCATGCATGAAATTAAGTACAACACTTATTTCAAACAATCTTAGTCACGCCAGTGCTGGTAACACAAACATCGGTTGACAAAAACACGCGTATAAAAAGCTCCATATCATCAACGATGCAGCATCGATTGTTTGCATGCAGAGCACTGCTACGGGGACGTTTCAGAAAAATATATCACCCCGTTATGAAATTACTCGCGCCACCCCGCCGATGTCACCTGAAAGCTGCGTTTGAGAGATGGATTGCTGTGTAAAGCCTCATTCTCTCAGCCATAGAATCAAGCTTGGCTGTTTTTAACTACCCGGTGTTCCGTTCAGACATTATAGTTTGGGAAAGGCTCGTCAGCCTCAAACAAAATCCTAATGGAAAACCGAAAAGAGAGTGAAAATGTTTGTCAGAACATCATTTAGGTGCAGCGATGAACTTGGCAGCGACAAACAACTGTGAATTTCTGGGCTCAGTATCACACAACTCAAAATAAAGCGGTGCTGTTTTTACATTCCTTCACCGTTACATAATAACTTACGTAATACCCTAAGTAATGACGTTGCATAATAACTTACTTAATGAGTTTCCGGCCGATTCTGGTTTGCGAAACATGAAGCGGGCGTCCATGTGCTTTGACGCGCTTTGCATGCTATGTTGTGGTTTTGAGCTGCAGCAAGCCCTTTTACCTTCCGATGGGACCATGCCAGGGGTTAGTGGAAGTTTAAATAACGCACATCTTTCGGCGTTAGCAGGATACATGACATGTGACATGCAGTCATAGCATGCAATAATGCGATTTAAAATGCACTTTTCCTGCTGTCGGCAATAGCGTCAGCACCGTCGGACGCACTGTATCCCTGTTGACCGCTTGACCTGATCACGGTCATGCACACATCATACATCTGAATTCCAACTTTACGCGTGCAATATGTGAAACTATCTTTGTCGATGAAAAACATTTGAGGGTGAATGTTCGCGTATCCGCATCACACACCTGAAAAAAACTTGGCAAAAATGTTTTTTTTAGGAGAACTTGGCAAACAAATGCAAACGAACTGAACCATACGATGCGAGCAGCTTTGCACCGAACATTTTCAGACTTCTGTTTTGCCAAGAAAGCTGTTTACGTTAGGATCTTTTCACCTAACGAAACTGACACCGTACGCAGCTTATCTTGACGGACTTTACGCACGCAAACTTGTAATTTGCAAGCAGTCGCCACACCGTCTTTTTATACGTACTTTTGTTGTGCTTTGCAGAAGGTGCCCATAGAGATAAGCCATGACCTAGGCCAAGGTCAGTGCTCTGTGGACATATGATGGTTGTGCATGTAAGTAAGCACTCTTTTCCTCCTAAACAAACACCAAAACTACACAAAAATACCCACAAATTTTTGCTTTTTACGAAAAATAGCAAAACTTGACTTCAGGTAACTGACCTCGTCTTCTCCCCAAAACAATGTAAGAAATTTTAGCTGTAGGTGCTATCGTATTTTATTACTATGACAAGTTTAAACAATGGTAAATGATCAACAAAAAGCTATGTATGGCCAAAGTTTTTTAGGAGCTCACCCCTTTGACCTGATCTAGATCAGTAATCTTGATAAATCAAAACTTCAAAATTACACAAGGATTCCAAGTTGATAGATGAACAGGTACTGACAAGAAAATTCAAAAGCTGGAAAAAACGAAAAATCCGTGTTGCTGTGCACGCTCGTTTTGACATGTGCTCGAAAAGCCGCAGAGGAAGTCAACTTCACACGTCCAGACGCGGATTAAGATCTCTACCAGGTCTCGTGAGTCAGATTATCTGACTTCAAACAGTTGCAAAGCGCATTAGTAAGATTCGACGGCAAGCAATGCCGGAAGCTTAACGCTGCTGTTCCTATAGGAGCACCAGGAATGGAGCGTGATGATGCTTTAAAACTCGTTCTCCAATTCATGGAGCTGGGTTCTGGAACGAGTAACATCAGAAGGAGCACACATTTGATCGGCAGGCCGAGATGTCACGGATCAATGCATTCTAGTATGCGCGTTATTATACTAGCATCCAGTCTGTGCGCGAAGGTAAAGTAGCTATCAGTCCCATGTGCCATACGAGTGTTGATATAGATGGACACGTGATACATGTTGATGCTTTTTGTTTGAATATGTTGATTCTGCAAAAAATATATAACCCATCTTTGTCAATACGTGGAATTTGTCTTCATCTTCAACAATCTTCTTCATATCACATCAGCACATCAGCACATCTTCCAACAAGTTGCACGTTCTACTCAAACACGCTGCTCAAACAGAAAACAAACTAACAAATTGTTCGAGTTTGTTCAAACCACAAATTTGAGAGAATGCAATTGGAGTAATCAAGCAAACAATTGCAACGAGTTATATCTGTGTGGTGCGATAATACCACGGTATTGCTGGTTCACCCGTGCATGAACACCAGCAATCAATCGCGAAGATGTTGATGCTGCAAAGTTTGCCTGAAATGCGTTCTTCAGAAACGTAGACCAGGCTACATTGCGCGAGAGAACGCGTACCAACTATAGACTAAACGCAGCTGTACTGACTACACACAAAAACGCCCGTTGGTTGTTTATTAACGATGCGTTTGATAAGCTGCTTTAAGCGGCCCTTGGTATCCATTCAACACAACAATATAAATCATACCCTGCGCGTTCAGTTTGCGCGTAAAAGTAGGCTGCCTGTTGAAGAATGGGGAGGTTCGGGGCTCACATGTATATGGCTAGTATATCTCTGTGTCACAGGCATATCATTAATGCATGTATGGTGTGAATGATAAAAGTAGTGTTACTGACACCGTGCATCAGCTTACCTATGGCGGCATCGATCGTCGGGCTGCCGCCTCGGTTGAAAAACAAACAGTAGCTGAGGGAATTATGCATGAATGGAGACTGCTGATGAACATTGCCGGCTTTATGCGGTGCTCCGGTGGTATATGCACGAAATCAGAGCGTCCGCGAATAGTGAACCTAATGAGGTTCACTGTTTGATTTCACTACTGAGATCCAATTCTTGAAAGGAATAATAAGGAAAAGGCCAACACAGTACATGACTTTGTCTAACTTAAATGATAAACTGTCAATAAACTGCACGTCGAACTGTTTGTTGATCTCCAATAAGACCATGTTGGAACAAGCCATAGCCACGGATAACCTGCATTCATCACGTTACATATTGTCCCCAAACGAGTTTGCACAAGAGCTCGGTAGTCGGAGCGCCCAGTAGCCCTAATCACCATTACCGAGCGTGCAACTGGGGCCAAATATTAACATATTTGAGCGGGTGAATAGCACGAAATGGCCAGCTGAAGACTGGAAGGTTAGCTTGAGGGCAACATGATATCGTGCATATCCAAAAAGAAAACGGCATAAAGCTTAGAAACCGGGTGTGATATGACGGAATTGGCAACTACCTTTGAGTCGCAACACCCACAAGCCACTGATGCGCACAGCTGCATGATTTTCTGCTGGTCACTTGAGGATCGTGAATAGCCCATTCAATGTGTGCTATTGGGGCTTTACGACGCACGCAGCTGCTAAGACTGTCTGGCGTCGCCTGCCTCTCACCCTGGCAGGAAGGGCGGGCACCGCGGGGAATCGAACCCCGTACATCTAGTTTCCCAGACGCGCAGATAGTCCATTCAAAAACTGATTGCTTAACAGAAAGCCGATTTTACACTTCCTTGAAGACTACCACGCCTAATCACGATTTAGTACCCGACCCTGAGTGAGGCTGTTTTCGGGGTACCGACCTGGATGACATGGCACAGGTCGGTCCGCTCATTTAGCGCCATCCGTATGACGACACGGAGACGCGTGTGTTGGAAACGAGTAAAACAGCGCCAGCTGGTACCACCCCGAAAGAATCTGACATATTTCAACCGTCACTCCGAACTAGGCTGCCAGGCCTGCGTGGTCATCAAGGCTTTCTTTTTACACCGTCCGTGCTCACGCAACTGGCACGGTGGTGGTGTGAAAACTATCTGCGGTGATGGCTCAGCACCTGGCGCCTTTTCTGGAACGCATCACGCGCCATGGCCCCTTTAAAACACCAAATGCTGAGCATCGAATACTCCAATAAGCCTGATAAGGCAGATTGCACCGTGGCCCAAAGGCAGCTGGAAGCCACATTTTCGCAAATAACTGTGGCGAAATAACTGTAGCATTAACTGCTACCAACCCGCTTATTATCACATATTTTCAATTTCGGGCAATGGAATCAGCGTCAAATGACAGAGAGACGTGTGTTATCAAGCCGTAAATATCTGTTGGTGCCAGCGACCGTTCGGTGCCAAGTCACCGTTCGGTGTCAGCAACCGTTCAGTGTCAGCGACCGTTCAGTGTCAGCGACCGTTCGGCTGTCAGCGACCGTTCGGTGTCAGCGACCGTTCGGTGTCAGCGATCGTTCGGTGTCAGCGACCGTTCAGTGTCAGCGACCGTTCGGTGTCAGCGACCGTTCGGTGTCAGCGACCGTTCGGCGCGCCTAGGCGCACCCTGAAGTATCGCAAAGCAGAGGCGGTCAGCACTGACGAGGCTGGCCGGGCGCGATATGGACGCTCATCGCATCGGTCCACGTCTCGCCTGCCGGAAAGCCACGAGGACATCCGTATCGACCACGGAAGCGGAGCGGCGAGCATTAGCTGACTGAGGGGCGGTGCTCGCATGAGATACTGTCACAAGGGGTGGCTATTTCCGGCGACATGCTCTGCGGGGCAGACGTATGACTGTCATCGCGGGTAGACGAGGGCGCTGACGAACCCCACCACGTTGTTCGATGGGTCGTCTGTATGACGAGTCAGCTGTGTAAAGGAACGCTTGCAAATGCTCGCTTGCGGATTTTCCTGCCAGTCTTTAGCTTGCTGTGGTTTCGGGTTAGTCCTGCCTACAACCCGCATCCCTTTCACGCCACAAAGTACCAAATCCTAACACCCCGTGTCACACGCTCTCCAGTCGATCGGCGGCGCGAGGAGGAAAGCACACCCCTGCCTCCATTGACATACACACACACACACACACACACACACACACACACACACACACACACACACACACACACACACACACACACACACACACACACACACACACACACACACACACACACACACACACACACACACACACACACACACACACACACACACCACACACACACACACACACACACACACACACACACACACACACACACACACACACACACACACACACACACACACACACACACACACACACACACACACACACACACACATCGACATGAATAGGACCGGCCGATTACCGAATAGAAAGGCCCACCGCCGAACCGACTCCGCCCGCCCGCCCGCACGGACCTAACGCGGCGTGCGTGAGCCGCCGTGGAGAGAAGCGAATCGACAGAGCTTCGGCTCTCCGGGCCGACGCTGAACGTAGGCCCGGGGCCGACCCGCGGCGTCGCCGTCGGGACGCGTCCTCGCCGCCGAGTCAAGGTCGTCGGCGTCGACGCGGCCCGTCGGCGCCGACGCCGGCGCCCAGTAGCGATCGGGTCGGGTCGGCGATGGTCTGCCCGGAGCGCCGCCGCTAGCACCCCGCGCGACTGCGTCGCTGTGGTCGCTCCACAGAGAGACAGACGTGCGTGGTCTCCATGAGCGAGGGCCAGGAGGCGCGTGGACGCGTGGGGCGCACCTGCTCGCGGAGCTCACACGAGGTGGGAATCGGCCGACGCACGCCGTCCCGCAGACGGGCTTAGTCTTGCACATTTTCGGTGTTGTGCTGTGGTTTGTATGCAGTGTCCATAACGACTGGGTATGCGAGTGGAGCCCTGCATGCCAGGAAACAGCCGCACTGTATAACTGCAAAAAAGCACAAATACTTGACAGCATCTCTAGCTGAACTTTTGAAGGAATCTTCCCTGGAGAAGCTAACAGAAATGCACTGGTGTCCGGGAATATCTAGCCGATATATCCAGAATCGAAAGAGAAGCGAAATATATTAACCGAAGTCATTAGAGCGCAACCGTGCATTAAAGTGCAAACATAGTAAACATGACACATGCTCCAGCCGAGATGCCTTGTGACGTGTTAACAAGCAAGGTTTAGCTGCAGTACCGACACTGATGCCGGCGATATAGTCAATGCAGGCCAGCAATCGATGAGTGTCAGCATAAAAACCCCAAACCCTTAATGGCCAACATTCAGTACCGATCATGTACTAGCTTTGTCAGCCCAATTCCTCTGCCAGTATCACTGATTTCGATTTAGTACTGGTCGTCGGGGTGTGGCACCAAAATCTTGCACCACTGGTGCATACACATCCAATAGCGCGCTGCTGCTCGATGGCCGTGCGCCTATCTCGCAAATGGCTGGGCTTCGGTTACACCGCTGCATTGAGCCTGAGGGAAATCAAAGCCATGGCTAGGGCGGTCACAAACTAATCATTACAAAGGCAGAAAAATGAATATAAAATGAGCTACGATCTCTTACTATGACTAGCAAACCACAAATTTTAGTTGCGTTTTGTTAGTAACGCTTAGCTGAGTGAATCACGAATTTTAGTCACGTGTAACTAGTGACGCTTAGTTGAAAGTGATGTTTAGCTACTCCAATAGCGCCTCCTCCTGCACCACACCAGCGATCCTTTCCACCGAGCGCGTCTCGGTCTGGCAAGCGGCTCGGGGGCGGCCGCGCTGCTGCTGCCCGCTCGACAGCCGCGCTCCGTCCCCTTGTCCGTCGTGCATCCGTCCGCCTCGCTGCAAACTGGGCCAGACGGCGGCCAACGAGCCGGCAAACGCCGACCGACGGCCCGGCTGCGGTCCGACGACTCGAGACGCACGTCCTGCTCCACTGCGGCGGGCCTGGTCCAATGCAGCGGGCCTGCTCCACTGCAGCGGGCCTGCTCCACTGCAGCGGGCCTGCTCCAATGCAGCGGACCTGCCACATTGCGGCGGGCCTGCTCCACTGCAGCGGGCCTGCTCCACTGCAGCGGACGTGTTCCACCGCAGCGGACGTGTTCCGTGGCGGGCCTGCTCCACTGCAGCGGACATGACACATTGCGGCGGGCCTGCTCCACTGCAGCGGGCCTGCTCCACTGCAGCGGGCCTGCTCCAATGCAGCGGACCTGCCACATTGCGGCGGGCCTGCTCCACTGCAGCGGGCCTGCTCCACTGCAGCGGGCCTGCTCCACTGCAGCGGACGTGTTCCACCGCAGTGGGCGTGTTCCGTGGCGGACCTGCTCCACTGCAGCGGACATGCCACATTGCGGCGGGCCTGCTCCACTGCAGCGGGCCTGCTCCACTGCGGCGGGCCGCCACGAACGCTGCGGGGCTTCAGCGGGGGGAGAGGAGGGGGGGGGGGGGGGGGTTACGACCAGGGAGGCGTCGCGCACGCGGTGCAGTGAGCTGCGGTGGGCGCGAGAGCTCGGCGCTCTGATAATAGCGGGTTAAGTATGACTATTTTGATGCACCAAGCTCAACGTCGAGGCCCTCTCGGGTGCATTCAGAAATTAATTGGGTACACGGGTTTGAAGTAAGCAGCCCACTGGACCTGTGCCATGTAGTCAACACACTTGCATAGCCGGCCTTTGATGCTGGGCGCTCAACTAATTCGATGTGTTTCCCATAAGACAACTGCCGCTAGTCAAACCCGGAAGCCAGCGTGTAACAGTGGAACCTTGACACGGCATTGCCCGCAGGGGCTTCCACCATCGTCACCATCACCGTCGCCGTCGCCGTCACCGTCGACGCTGTCGTACCGGGACGAGGTGCGGCAGTACCGGCGCGAGAAGTGCCGCGTGGCGCAGCAGCTGCTGGGCGCAGCGCGCGCTCCCGCGCCGCCCGTGCACGCTGGCTGGCTGAAGGTGCGCGGGACGCTGCGTGGATGGAGCAAGCTGTGGTGCGAGTTGCGCCCCGGCCTGCTGCTGCTCTACAAGACCGAGCAGGCCAAGGTGGGTGGGTGGCCGGGGTCTGAGGGGATGGAAGGGCGGAGTGGAGTGGGAGGGAGAGTGGCGAGGGAATGGACGGCAGAGCGAGGAGTGCAGGAGTGCAACCGGTGCATGAGCGGGGAGAGATGGTACGAGGAAGAATGGAGACTCGGTCAAAGAGAAGTGGAGGAGCAAGGCGAAGACAAGAGGGTGAGTGATGGAAGGGAAGCGGAATAAGGAGACAAGAAGGAGTTAATAATGGACAGAGGAGGAGCACGGAGGGAGTGAAAAGTGGTGTAGAATGTATTGTATGTTCTTAGGTGCTGATGGTGGATCACAATGAGCAATCTAAGCAATCGCGGGTGTGGGCTGAACATGAGGATCACCTTGCTATCTGACCATAAACAAGCAAACTTGTGGTCATAATTACTACGGTCTGTTGCACTGCATGGGTAAAAGATGAATGAGCTAACCACCTCGCTGAACTTGTAGAGTCAACTTGAGTGCGTGGTCCATTCGGCAGAGAGGATATATGGTTGCTAAATGACCGTTGCAGCTGGCGCGTCCTAAAACACCAAAACACAACAACATCGGAGTAAGAAGCCCAACGTGCTCAAAACATCCCAATGTCCACAACGCAATGTGCCGTCTCGGTGCGTCGTTGTAGTAATCTAGGCGTGTAGTGGGCGACTAGACTGACGAATAAATGACTAGGCCGTCATGGAAATCTAAGGAGGGATTTCTTATGCATGGACCTTGGCGGCTGATTCGTTTTCCAGTCACGCACTGGTCCACTACAGTTCCTGACATTCCGAAAAGGAATGTGCGACGGCGTGTGTGTGTGTTGTGTGTGTGTGTGTGTGTGTGTGTGTGTGTGTGTGTGTGTGTGGTGTGTGTGTGTGTGTGTGTGTGTGTGTGTGGGTGTGGGTGTGGTGTGTGGGTGTGGGTGTGGGTGTGGTGTGGGTGTGGGTGTGGGTGTGGGTGTGGGTGTGGGTGTGGGTGTGGGTGTGGGTGTGGGTGTGGGTGTGGGTGTGGGTGTGGGTGGGGTGGGTGTGGGTGTGGGGTGGTGTGGGTGTGGGTGTGGGTGTGTGTGTGTGTGTTGTGTGTGGGTGTGGGTGTGGGTGTGGGTGTGGGTGTGGGTGTGGTGTGGGTGTGGGTGTGGGTGGGTGTGGTGTGGGTGTGGGGGTGGGGTGTGGGGGGGGGTGTGGGTGTGGGTGTGGGGTGTGGGGGTGTGGGTGTGGGTGTGGGTGTGGTGTGGGTGTGGTGTGGGTGTGGTGTGGGTGTGGGTGTGGGTGGTGTGTGTGTGGTGCGGTTGTGGGTGTGTGGTGTGGTGGTGTGTGGTGTGTGGTGTGTGTGGTGTGGGTGGGGGGGGGGGTGTGTGGTGGTGTGTGGGTGTGTTGTGTTGTGTTGGGTGTGGTGTGTGGTTGTGTGTGTGTGTGTGTGGTGTGGGTGTGTGTGTGTGTGTGGTGTGTGTGTGTGTGTGGTTGGTGTGTGGTGTGGTGTGTGGGTGTGTGTGTGTGTGTGTGTGTGTGTGTGTGTGTGTGTGTGTGTGTGTGTGTGCGCGTGGACGCCTAGGTGTGCGAGGATTGTAAACTTATAAAGACTACATCGTCATGTGAGCAAAATTTGGTGGGATCAGCAGACTTGACGAAGGTTGTGACTAGAATCTCCTCACCGCGCTCTGCACACCTAGACACAAATATCTCATTTCGCCCAGGAAACCATTCATAACTGCACAACACAATCAGGCAGGGCCGCTGTAGCACGCCGATGTCAACAAACCACGTTTTCATGAAATCAGCTGCTGCCAAGACCAGACGACATGCATCCTTTACATGAGTCGGTGACGTGCCATCTTGGATAACAATCCACTAATTGCGGGCGCACTCCATCGCTACGAGTGAGTAGGATCGCGCCGCGTTACCAGCCCAGCGCCAGCCACAAGCACAGCTATCGCGCCGTTTTACCAACGTAGCGTTAGCCACGAGCACAGCTATCGCGCCGTTTTACCAGCCTGGCGCCAGCCGCGAGCAGAGCTATCGGGAAGTGCCGCCCAGGTCGCGCTCAGAGCCACTCATCGACCGGCTCTCGCCGGGCGCCGGCTGCCGCACCCCGATACAGGAGACCGGGCCCTCAACCCCAATCAATGGAGGACGACAGAAGGACGGCGACTGGTGCGATATTGACTGCGGCACCCTGCCGCGTGTGGCTGTGCACGGGCCACACTGCGCCGCTGGGCACAGGCCATACTGCGCCGCTGGGCACAGGCCTCTGTGGTGTGCCCCCGCCGCGGAGAGGTCATGCCAAGGTCAAAACTTGATAACGTTGTAGACATTGTAGAGTAACACTGTAACACACTGTAAATTACATTGTAGAGTACAAGTGAACGTTTCGCGAAAGGTCGACAGGATAGATAAAGGGGAGAAAGAGCAAAATTTTCCACGAGGGTTCGATTTACTGACGCTTGCTTCTCCACGAAGCTAATCCTTTCAAATCCCCCAACATCTAAGGAAAAGATTGACCCACGTAAATGCATCTGATTCAAATGCATGGAAAGATGCACGCGCCCGATCGCCGACTCATATTTTACCCATCTTCCTTTTACGAGCCAATAATCCATTACGTTTCCATATCCCTTGGAAATTTGAGCCTTACGCTGGGCCCCAAGGAAGGCCAGGCGATACTAGTGTCTGTATTACTGCTGCTACTTAAATCGTAACGTTGTAGCGCTGTAAATGAAAGAAAAAGACGACATGTGACCATCTGTCTGTCGCGTGATATTTCTGTAGATTTGCAAGCTGCTTTATAGAATCATACGTTTCGTCTCATTTTAGAAATAAAGTTAGAACTCTTCTTTGATAGGCTATGGGTCACTTCAAGGCTGAACGTACCCAGCGTTTTTAGTAAACTTTCCGAGTGTCTAAGTGTCACTGCAACCATTGAATAGATCGGCATCACGGCAAAATGGCAGCAGACGCCGACAACGGGTGCAGCTGTACCCGCGTCTGGCGTCCAAAAGCGCTGTAAGGTGTCCTGTGCGGCTTGGGAGCAGAGCGGGGATAACGGGCGGGAGTGTTATCGGTGGTATCACATCGATGATCCACTAAACAGGGGTAATGGGCAAGACACCTCCAGTGATCCATAAAATTGGGTTTAATCAACGTGTTACTACGCACCTGTCATCATGGTTTATCAAGTGGAGAGCTGTGGATGTGGCCCTCGGGCGCTAGCTCGTAAATAAGCTCATTGACACTTTGCTGACCCTTGGTCCGATCTGGACTGGCGACAGTAATCAATAGTGATGGCTTCGAAATAATTTACGGTTTTGGCAATCGTAAGCAATATTTTCGAAGCATGCTGATGCCTGATGTGGAAAATGGCCATTGAAAACAGAACAATACGCAAGTCCAGTTACCATTGCCCGTTGCCTCATCAGGTTCATGCAACAGCGTCTGGTATTTGAGACGGGCTTCAGGAAATGTACCCTTGACTCCCTTTCAGTCGGTTGCTGGCACGGCCATGGGCCAGGCAGTGTTGACGGCTGATAGTGAGTTGTATCCGGCACATTCACCTGTACCATGCAGCTTGTCACGCGTCTCCACGCTCTCTGGCCACTGCGATCCTACAGCAATCTTTACGAACGCCCCGTAGCAGGCGGGTACATGGTTTGAGCACAACGCATGCAGCAGCAGCAGCAGCTCAGCACACAGCGATACAGTTTCCGCCGGCGCGATTGTCCGTCTTCATCTCCGTTGGTGTTAGTTTGTCTCGTGTCGTTGCGATTCCGAGTGGTCAGGCTCTCGACCCGATTTCGACCCATGTTCTTCAGCTTTCTCGCAACGAGAAGATGTTTTCCTGTTATGGTGATCAAAAAGGGAGCGAAAACATTGGTGATCTGGCGATATGGCATAAAAGTCTGCCAAGTCAAATATTTCACGCGTAAATGGCTATCGGCTACAGAGAAAACACTTTACAGCATTCGCGCCAGTGTCGCTGAAACTGCACAATCCTGCAAGAAGGGGTCGCGAATATATTATCTTTTAGAAAGGGTGATGACCGAGAAGTCCGGGCCTCTGAAGTTGTAAACATTCCTACAGTCATACATTTCCAGTGACCAGGTATACATTACTCGCACTACAGCCTGGCACCTAATCAGTGGATTAGAACATCCATCCTTCATGACCTGAGCGGCCAAAAACGGTAACTTATGTATGGCGTTGCGTGCGAATGGCATGTCTGAAATTGGCGGCCTCTGTGCCTCTGTAGACTTCGCGATTTCACAACCGTAATCTATGAAATTGACCCATTTTGTATGACTTGCGGTTTCGGTGGCTGACAAAGGCATTGTGAAAAAGAACCATTTTTTCCTGTGGTTGTTGATCCCGGTGCACAGGGGTTCACGCTTGCATGGTGGCCACGGCTTCTGGGCTCCGGCCCCGACGTGTTAGTGGCGCCCGTGCCTCCACGTGAATGCATTGATCACTTCCGGTCCACGACTGGCGTCGTCGGTCATCGACCGGTGGGTCGGCCGATGTTAATTGGTCACTTCCGGTCCACGACTAGCGCCGTTGGTCATCGACCGGTGGGTCGGCCGATGTTAATCGATCACTTCCGGCCTACAACTACCGCCGTTAGTCATGAACCGGTGGGTCGGCCGGTGTAAATTGATCACTTTCGGTCCACGACTAGCGCCGTTGGTCGTGGACCTGTGGGTCGGGTGGTGTTAATTAGTCACTTCCGGTCCACGACCACCGCTGCTGGTCGTGGACCGGTGGGTCGGCCGGTGTTAACTGGTCACTTCCGGTCCACGACTATCGCTGCTGGTTGTGGACTGGCGGATCGGCCGGCTTGAACTGGTCACTTCCGGTCCACGACTACCGCTGCTGGTGGTGGACCGGCGGGGTTGCCGGTGTTAAGGTCGCGTGGCGGTTTGCGGACAGTATATTGGGGTCCACCGTGCAGTTTGCCTTATGTCTTATCGCTTTTTGATGGCGAGATGAGTTCTGGCGGTCAAATCAGGCAACTTTTCAGCCTGGGACATGCATTCAAGTGAAAAATGGATCTTGCTGCTCGACCATGTGGACTGCAGAAAACAGCCGACTTGTTTACGTTGAAAATGATCCACTTCCGTTGGTTTCATGTGAACACAGACTATATGCGTTTGAAACGGAGCCGATTGTATTTCCCTGGAATGTCGGACGCCGTTGATTTACCGGGCCTGAATTCTAGCTCAGGGTGTGCAAATGTCTGATTTTCTAATACCAAAGCCTTCTGCCTTTCGTGTATTGTCAGGTGCATTGATGTTTGCTACAGGCCAATACGCTCCTTAACATGTTCTTAGACCATATTTCTAATGCTCAAAACCTCACAAACAGGTAAAATGATGTTTTGCGATGCCATGCGTCTGTCGTGTTAGGTTTCTGTGGGAACACCCGCTGCGTATATTTCATAGCCCAGTGCCCAAAGCTACATGATTCTAACTCTTCCCACGTTTGCAGTAATAAAACACATGGACGTGACAATCGCAAAAGACTAACGGCACATGCACAATAGCTGACAACACGGCCGTATGCGCTTTTGGCAGCCGTATTCTCTCATCGTAACGCCTTCATTCATACCGCCCCACATTGCCATGTCTGCATGCAAATCATCAATCACCGTGCAAGCTGGCTGACGCCCTAGTTTGATGTCCGCGCAGAGGAGTCACTGGGTGGGCACGATCCTGCTGACCAGCTGCCGGCTGATCGAGCGGCCCAGCAGGAGGCAGGGCTTCTGCTTCAAGCTCTTCCACCCGCTGGAGCGGAGGATCTGGTCAACGCGAGGACCTGATGGCGAGACAGTAGGTCGGTAGACTATTTTCATCTGCAAAATACACCCCTCCGGCGACGTGTACGGTGTATATCACCTCCCGTTCGATTTTGGTTAGACTGACTGCGATGTGTACGTCGCCGTGACAGGCACCGGTGTTCCCGTGCTACAAGCCTGTGGTAACCTCCAGTCACCGGCGCTATGTAGCAGCCATGCCCCATGCTGTTTTACTACATCAACTCTGATGGCTGCGATAAAGCAAGTGAAATCCACAGCATGCAGGGTTATGGCCAGCGTGTGGCAGCGTTGCAGCGTTGAGCGCCGCGACCGGCGGCCTGCCCTGACCGGCTGCAGACTTCCGTGACGCGCTGACCCCGGTCGTCCCAGGAGCTGTGGTCCCGCCGCTGCCCCAGGGCTCGCTCATATTCCGCTCGGCTACGGAGGGCGCGACCCGAAGCTGGCTGCACGCGCTGGAGCTGTGCATGACCTGGTCACCAGCGGCACAGTGCGCCCGGCAGGTCACCGGCACACAGCGGACGACAAGTGGGTGTCGGCTGCTGACAGCTTGTCCATGCCATGCCAGTTGGGCGGCTGTGTGTAGGGAAATAGCTGAACCGGGTGTAGTTTGGTAAAGCACGCACAATAGCGTAAGTGAAGGAGTTTGTTCAGAAACACCTTTTTTGTCTAAGAGCATGCGGAATGGATATGTTTCAATGTAAACTGTCATACGCCGTCATGTTCTGGTGTAGTTAATCCCTTTACACATGAGTAGTCTTTTAAATGTCAGTGCCAGTGGAGATCGTGCTGTAAGTCTTGTTAATTCCCCATTCATGAATTCAGTTGCTTAGTATGCTTAAAGCTCAGTGATGTACATTGATTTTTAGCACTTTTATATCGTGATTAACGAGGGAGAAAAAAATAGCACTCATGATCATGGGAGAGTAAAGCACGTGCCGCAGATGGCACATAAATAAGCCAGAAATAGCCAGCCTTTAATACGTGACCTGACTATAATTAAAGACTGACCGATGCACAGCCAGCCAAAAGCCCACCACCTGATCCCGTTCTGGCCAATGACGGGCGCATGAAGTCAGCCGAGCACACACCCGTTAATCGCCACTTACTAGGAACTAACTGCAGCGCAGACAGTCAAGTGTGAAGCACGATCAGCGACGTGTCAATGGCTTACCCACGGTTTTCGTAGATACGGTTGCACCATTAGCGTCAGCTGTTGGACTCCGGTTTAGTTTCGAATCTCTGGTCAGGCAAAACAATTAACGAATGTCGTGCCATGTCTCGTGTGTTTATGTGATGTCTGGCTCAGTACGTGTTCGATATTGGCAAACATATCAGAAATGAATGCATCAATGAAGAGATCGGTCAAGCAGCGAGCTGAACATGTGTGCATAATGTGACCTGTTAGGCCTATCACGTGACGTCGGCCTATGGTGGGAAACGAAGGCGTGCATGAACATCTCTATTGATGTTGAACACTCCGATGTGTTTTGCCTTGTTATCTCGTTTTAAAAATGTATCATTTAAACTGCCAAGTGTGGTCCGAACAATATTACTATACGGCGAAGTTAAGTTCTATATTTTCAAGTTTTCCATCCTCATTTCCATCCATCCTCACCTCATAACGCAGGTCTTTTAAAGACGTCGTTTTTATGATGCTTTTAAGAAATCATTCTCCGGAGATATTTATATGATTACGTTGTGTATTCCAATTGGCTTTGTCGCTTCATCTCTTCTGAGGTGTCATTGGCACAGGATGTTATATTGCTTATCATTTGTACTCAAGCATGCGTGGTATATTTTGGGTATTGGTATTGTAGTGGTTAAGCTGTGCGTCTGACGAACCAGAGGTGCGGGGCTCGATTCCTTGCGGCGCTCGCCGACCCTGCCAGGGTGAGAGGTAGGCGACGTCATATATCTTCAACGAGTGCGTCATAAAGCCCCAATGACGAGGAGGACGACGCATATGTCCAACCTTTTCCAACCCGCTGATACCTGGTACGCTTCTGAATCTGACATCTGACATCGCTAACAGCTGGTACGCTTCTGACATCGCGATTCTGTGGCGCAAGCGAACACAGAACTTCGAAATCGTGATTAATTTCTGACGAACTACGACCATGTGACTTTTTCAATCAAAACTTTTAGCACATATCTAACGGCCTGTCCAAAATATGCGCGGCTAACAGCGCTTCCACACAGACTGGCCACTCTTGCTCCGTCTGAGGCAGGCTTGGGCTGAATCAGCTGCACTCAACTTAACCAGTGAGAGTAGCAAAGCCGCGCATAATTGGCCGTAGCTATGCTGGCTCTCCACACCAACACTTGTTGAAATTGCAACGCTAGGAAATGACAAGCCGAGCCCACTTACGCGGCTTTGCACTATCATATGCAGAGCACCGTGAACCTGAAGCGGGGTAGAGCATAGCCCCGGCCCTATGTTGACTAATTCATTGCAACTCTATGCATACGCTACACCGTCAGTCACGCACAATGTGCCAAGCGAATAGTGTTGGAATCGTTTCCTGTACCGTTCCGGTGTCGGTTAAGCGTTCTCCTTATTCTTACACCCTGGGTGTTTTAACACCCAGCCGGTTTTCTGGTTAAAATGTTGGAACACGACTTATCACGTATTCGTACATGAACAAGGACTGATAAAAGGAATGGTATCGTGCCGGCAAGAAAGGAGTAAAACGTAGCAGTCACAAGCGCCGAAGAAACACCTTAGCAGTGCGAACCACACAGGGAAAACTACCATCACCGACTATCCTTCGGCAATCACATTTTATTCCGGCAAGTCCGGGATGAAATGTATAAGTCCTTACATAGTTGAAGCGCGGTCGTCTCCTTGGTGCTTCTGGTGAAAGAGTATGGGAGAAATTCCAACAAACCAGGCCTTTCATAGCGCTGCCCCCGCCGGAAGAGTGGTCGAAAGTGGTTGGGTAGGTCATCTGGCCCGATGTTGACAAAAATGCTAGGCCCCTGTATTTCCCTAAGAGTGGGTTTCCGTGGCCCGGATAAACGTGCGACAGCTGGCCACGACGCGGTGCCATGCCGAGGTGCAGGTTGCGTGGCGACACCTGGCTCCCGCGCCCGCGGTCGCGTGGTCTCGGTGCTGTCCCGTCCCCACGGGCGGCCGGTCGTCGTCCCTGAGTCCAGCCGACGCATCTCAGGTCCGATATTGGCCGTCGCTTTGATGTTCATATCAGGCTATTAACGGAGAAGGCTGACCAGGTCAGTGACGGCTCCTGTTTCCGTGGAAAGGCTATATTTTCCTCCCCTCCGTCTTTGCCCGACCTTATCCCCGTGATCGGTGGCGAAAACAGCCTCAAAATGTCAAAGCAAGCCCATCCATTTTCTGGATGGAATCATTAAATTAACGCGGCTTAAAAGACTGCTAAGTGCACATTATCAGAAACACTTTCTGACAAGAAGTCGCTGGCAGCTGGTGCTACGCCTAACCAAACGTTCTCTGCCCAAGCTCGTTTGATGTTGATAGACCCTGCGGCGTAATCCAAGACATGGAGGCGTGCGTGCTGCCGATGATAAGCAAGCTCTGTCGCGCCTTGGTTCTCCAAGGTTTCCATCATTTGTACGAGTTCAGCAGCTGAAGGGCCTTTATGGCCTTCGGTTGCCATTGAGGAGAGGACATTGGAGTTGAATGACCCCTCGTCGTACTCGGACAGACCGATCCTCTTCCAGTCTGACGAGACTGGTTGGGAAGACTGAAAGACTGGAAGGCGTCTCCATCGCTTTAAAAAGCCGCACTCAAGAGGCCCGAGGGCGCTGCACTGCCCAGCTGGGCGGGGGTTTGGCGTGCCACCGCAAGACTCGCTGAACTCACCGGCAGTTGCAGCTCCACAGGGGGCGGGTTGTTATTGCTCGCGAAGCGGACGCGGGTGCTGCTGAGAAGCGATCGCACACGGGGCGAAGCAGTTCAGCCTTCTATCAGTGAAGCTTAGCACCGAAGCCATGATACATTTTCAGTAAGATGTCGACCCCTAATTCGCGGTTGCATGAGGTATCAGGGCCAAGGAACCGAAGACAAAATTTGAAGAATACAAGATTTAGGAGACGAGCATTAAGCAGAAGAGCAGCCTGGAAGAGACGGGGAAAATCACATGACCATGACCCTGCCTCCATCATTTCATCCCATCAGTCATCACTCAGATCAAGGAGCTTGGTGCGTATTGCGTACCACATTGAGCAACTGGACGTTACTTCCATTCAGCTTGGAGACAGCGATAAAGGTATCCAGAGCAAACAATGGTGCGTTGTCAAATGCCACATTCAGCGTGACTGCTGTTAGTTAATGATCATTGTTCCAACACAAATGCCAGTTATGAGTCAAGATTCAATGACATTCAAAACTCAGCAATATCATAGCAATTGAAGGCCTTGCACGGTCACAGTGGCAAAATGACTTGCTGCCAGATGTCATAGGGAGGGTCAAGAGCAGGCCAATGCGCTGGTGGCACCTGTCCTGTTTCATACGCGTGCTCTGATGTAACTAACAATCAGTATGGTCACCTGCTGTCGAAAACCACACATGACAGCTAAACTATTCACGAAAATTTTTTTTTGAAATCGGTCGTTCCTCAAATCTAGCCCCAAACCAATGCAAAATTCCTGCACAAAGCAACGGATGAAACTTATCTGGCGTTGACAATGGGGCCGTGGAGTCTCGTATCTACAGCTTTTCTTAGCATTCGTAACTTGACTCGTTATTTTTCGGTTTGGTTTGTTTCGAACAGCTGAGCGCGCGATAAATCATATCCAGAAAATTTGAAATTTACCGAAGCATATTTTGGTTACATCAAATTAACCACACATCTGAAAGATTGGGCAGGTAAAATATGACAAAATAACATCACAGTGGAATTTGGTTTGTGTGTTATTGCTTTATTATTTCGGGCAGCTTCTGCCAATATTGGCCCTACTATTCAGTCCAAGATTATGTAGGCTGCTAAGCGCATTTACGAGTAATTTTAGGAAGACGAGACCAGTTGATATTTCGGAAACATGCCTTTATGGAAATGAATATCAGTAGCGACTAGACATGGCGCAAAATTTGCCAGTTCTCTTGCCTGAGCTTTGAGAAAATGAATCGGGGTCCGGCAGCTGACGCCAGGGGCAGAACCATGGGCTTACCAATGTCCGCGAATAAAGCTAGGTATCTTTTCATTGGCTGGCTGATCAATGTCGGTCAAACACTTATCGCGTGACAAGCTATTCGTCAAGGGCTCGAGCCGATTGCTGCTGCGCTGGCGGCGGTAACTCTCAACATCATTGGACATTCATTTCGTTCAGCTCTAGCGTGAAAGGCCAGTTTTGGACCGACCGGAGCCCCCCCCCCCCCCCCCCCCCTGCTGCCACCAGGCTTCACCGGAGGAATGCGGGCCGCCAAAAGGCGGATGCAGCACCAAATCTTGAAGCGAGCCACGTTCTGGAGTCAACATTCGTTCCCCGAAAACCAAATATCTGCGCATGCGCTGTCCTGCGACATGTGCCTACCCAGCTGACGTCCCTCGAATACGCCTCACACCGAAAGCTCCCTTTACCCAGGACTCGGTCAAGAGCGAAAGCCCGTCGACAGCGAAAATGTACTTTGGCCATCTTGGAACTTAAACACATTCCTCACGTGTTTTTCATAACAAGGCGAAGCGATTATTCTGCGATAGATATCCGTGATTTACATAACGACCTTGGCTAGCATGTAGTTCGCATTCGTTTTGAAGAAGTGGTGCGGCGTCTTTGCCACCAGAAATGTCGGCAGCTTTAAGCAAACGTTGTGTAATTTTGTATGGATTTCCGCAGATCATGCCACATCTCTGCTATTTTCGACTGCTTGACGTAGACTCTAAATTTGGGAATGCTTCGAGGCCACCGCGCCGGGCACAAATCGCTCCCTCCAAGACGCATCATTTAAAATTCCCAGCACGCGTACTGATTAAACGACTCGTGCTCCAATTTCAAGGCATCTTTTTCCGAGCGAGATAAAAAACTAACCGGAAAACGCTACTCTGGGTGAAGGCTTGGCGGAAGCATTCTTTGATCCGCAGGTTTAAGGCTCCGCGAAAAAAACACGTTACGAGCTACAGGTGGCCGGATCCGCTTCCCAGATGCGAGTGGCGTCTGAAAGCCACCAGACGTTGTCGAGCTCCCGTTGCAGTGGCTGGAGCTGGAGCTGGAGCCTTAGAGCTTAGAGCTGGAGGAGGCTTGACATCGTTATCACCAGTGTATGTCTTTCGCTTGCAAGGGCGTGTGCATCTGGAGGATGTTGCAGTTAATGTTTAGATGCTGAATCGAAGCTTGTCGGGCAGTCGGTGATAGACATTTTGAGCAGCATCGATTGAACCTGGGTTAGCTAAGCTTTCTTGACCTGACCTTGGCTAGAGCCGCTGACCGACGTCGGACCAGTGCCCGCGGTCGACGAAGACTCGCCGCCTCAGACCGGGACCGGCTCGTCGGAGGGCGTGGAAGAGGACGAGCATGAGCGGATGACTCCCGAGGTCCCCGACGGCAGTCAGCTGCCGCCCGAAACGCCTTACGTCGAACAAGAGCCACTTAATTTGGTACGCTCCTCGCGCGGCACCTGTGCTATGGATGTAACAGGTGTAAGCCGCTGTTGTTGATATTCTACCTGCCTGGGCTCTGTTTAGTCATGTTGTGTTCACACCTGAATGCATAGAAACTAGAATGTCAGAGTGTGATTTTACCTGGCAACGTGCCTGTGACACCAGCACCTTGAGTGAATGGGCCAATAGCCTAACTTTTGAACTCTGCTCTTGCATCAAAGTACAATGAACAAAACTCTCTACCATTGAGCTCTGTTAAAATTGGTCCCATTTGGTGTGCCTGGAATAAAGAATAAGGTGGAAGGGCGCACACGGGCTTTTTGCGGGAAAGCATGCCTTGCGAGGCGAGTGCTGGTATTCCAGATTTCAGAAAGTAGCAGCTCTAACGCTTATCCATCTCCGTTTCACTGGGGCCAACCACACTCTATTAGATCGTTCCATTACGCTCACGGTCTCCAGAAGCACTGTTAAGCGATACATGTCATAAAGTGATAGAGTGCTGGCCTCTACAACTACCGAAAGACCTGATGTCGAGACACGATACTAGGCCGCGTTCCGCCCTCCAACACCACAGAGACACACAGTGCAACAGAGCTCACAACCGCAGCGTTCCGCCCTCCAGAGCCACAGTGACGCACAATACG
The DNA here is from genome assembly GCF_011947565.3 of Pollicipes pollicipes. NCBI lineage: Eukaryota > Metazoa > Arthropoda > Thecostraca > Pollicipedomorpha > Pollicipedidae > Pollicipes > Pollicipes pollicipes. Next base: position 8,394,176 of record NW_023596297.1, on the reverse strand, counting down.
ACAGGGCTCACAACCGTAGCGTTCGCCCTCCAACGCCACAGTGACACACATTACGACAGAGCTCACAACCGTAGCGTTCCCCTTCGACACTACAGCGACACACAGTGCAACAGAGCGTACAGCCGTAGCGTTCCGCACTCCAACGCCACAGTAACACACAGTGCAACGAAGCCTACAACCGCAGCGTTCCGACCCCCCCCCCCCCCCCCCCCCCCCAACGCTACAGTGACACACAGTGCAGCAGAGCTTACAACTGCAGCGTTCCGCCGTCCAACGCCACGGTGACACACAATACGACAGGGCTCACAACCGTAACGTTCGTCCTCCAACGCCACAGTGACACACATTACGACAGAGCTCACAACCGCAGCTGCAGCTCGGCTTGTCGCAAACGGGTCCCGCCTGGCTTACGGGAGATGACGCTGAGCGGCGTGCCACAGGCCGGCCGGGTCGGTCACAGCCAGACACAGGAGCTGGCGGACGAGCTGAAGAGCCTGGTGTGGACGCTGATGAAGCAACTGCGGCCCGGCATGGATGTCAGCCGTATTAAGCTGCCCACCTCGGTGTTCGAGCCGCTGTCCTTCCTGGTGATGACTGCCGACTGCGCCAACCACGCCGATTGCCTGAGCAGGTGACCGCGGCGGCGTGCCCCTCCCCTTCACCCCCGTCGCACCGCGAGTGGCCGCGTCCAGGTGCACTGGGCGGACAACATAGACCTTCCAATCACGGAGCACTTTGAACGAGTCGGCCGAAACAAGTGCCACGGGAGCACTGGTGTAAAGGTCGCCAGACATCGATGACCTGGATGTTTGCTTGCAGGGATTAGGTCAACCAAAGCTTGTGATTCCTCAAAGAGGCGTTTCAATCTCGCGTCGTTGCAAAACGAGACAAAAATTTTCATTTGTGAGCACAAAGTTTTGGTCTTCTGTGCCGCAACGTATGGTGTACGTATGTACCTTGAAAGCAGTTTGTAGGCTTGACCAAGGGCCAAACACGACCAAACGTTTGTGTATGATGCAGTCAGGTGTGGTCAAAGTTCGGTATGCAAGCAATCACTCATGCACCGTGAGCTATGTTCCTCCAAAAATCCCCGTGATTGAGAATGCGGGTAATACAAAGTCAGCAATACCACGACGCAAGTTATGCCTAACATGACCTTCTTTGAACGTTGGCCGCTGTGACCTGGCAGAGCTCAACAACTGCCTCATCTCCACTGACCTCATCTCCACGCGACAGGGCGGCACAGATGGGCGACCCTTACGTAAGGATGAAAGGGATTGTCGAATGGTACTTCAGCATGATGTGCCAGAAGACCATGCGTCTGAAGATACCATACAAGCCGATTATCGGTGAGACGTTTCGATGTTTCTGGAAGCACCCGAATGGTTCCAGGACGTATTACTTCGCGGAACAGGTCAGTGGGACAAGTAGCCATGAGACAAGGCATGCTTGAAACACAAGAATTGCTCTGAACTGGCAGCTTGTACCCTGATACGCATCAACATTATCCAAAGGTAATCAGTGTCCATTGTTTTGATGGAATGAGCACAACTGTATTGCATGGCCATTATATTTTTAGCTTCTTTCGGTGTTCAGATATCTCATGAGCAAACCGCTCCCTTAAAATGGATGTTTGGTGCCATACCCCAAGTTGTGAATTCCTGTTTTGCCTGTTCGCAGATATCACGGCACCCTTGGAAAACTGCTGCCTTCATTTCCAACAGACCGGACGACTTCTGTATATTTATTACCGCAAGCATAACGGGAAGATTTTATGGTAAGGTGAAAGCTTAGTCTAAGCTGCCAGTCAAAAGGTGACTCGATGAACACAAATTTAAGTAATTAGTACGCTGCAGCGAACACAACATGCCGTCCTTAGACTTCTGGATCAGCGCTCAACTGAGACGGAGAGGTGTCACTACGCTGCCCAGGGATCGACGTCATGATCACGTTGCTTTCGCGTCTCGTGTCAGGCCGCCGAAACCATGTACTAATACTTATGTCGTACCTCGCGGCTCCTCAATCCAATGGAGAGAACACCAGCCGCACCAGTCCACCTCCCATTCCGTTTCCCGGCTGTCAAGGTTCCCGAGCGGGGAGCGGACCGGCAGCCGAGCTTCGGCTCGAATCCGATCCGGGCTGTCGGGGAGTGGCCGGCCGGTGTCTGACCGACGCCCTGGACCAGGCAACTCGGCAGCGGCCGTGCCAGAAGGAACGCTGACGGTGCGGCTGCTCTCGCGGGAGGAGGAGTACCACGTGACGCTGCCCCACATCCTGTGCAAGAGCTTGCTGATCGGCACCGTGTCGCTGGAGCTCGGCGGCAAGGCAGCCATCGAATGCCCGCGCACCGGCTACGTCGCCGACCTGGAGTTTAAGCTCAAGGTGGGTAGCAGGGGACGCCGGCGACGCGCGGGGCCCTGCAGTCAGGCGCCGGAGCGCTGCGGTTCCTTGGCTGCTGACGTGTGGTCCAGATTCACGGCGGTTAAGTGCACGCACGCCATTTTGTAGTCAGAGCTCTGATTTCACCCACTCGCTCATCCATTCATGCATTCATCTATTCGTTTGTTGTTCCGTTCGTTCGTTCTTTTGTTCCTTCGTTAATTCATTCACTGATTTCATACATGCAGCCACTTGATGCGCATTGATCTCTTCGAAAGGTCACGACAAATGGAATAAAGCAGAAGAACTGTGTTCCATGACACGCTATATAAAGAAAGGCGCATTCAGGATTAAGTGCTCCACACAATTACGATTCTTGATAACCGCATGAGCACACAACTGCAACCGTGAACGAGAGACCACAACGACCTGCGCTGCGAAGCCGACTGCCTGACGCACACGCCAGTGTGGGAAGCATGACAGGCAGCCGCGCTCCGCGGTCAGCAAAGGGAGCTTCACAAGAGGGACCACGCGTCGCGACATTGGACTGAGTGAGCCCAGCAGGGGACGGCGCTCAGCTAACGGGCTCCGACAGGCTTTAAGGGGCCGTCCTCTGGGCGAAGTCCTGGTCTGACTGAGTCCTGGTCTGACTAGTCAGAACCCCATCAATATTCTGCCTCCGGGCGGCACTCTCCTGCCGTTGGCAGTGCGGCTGTGCCAGTCACTCGCTGTGGCCAGGATGTCAAGTGTGATGTGATGGATGAGAGGCCATGCCTTGAAAATAGTTCCCATCTTATCTCATCCTCCTGTCCTCCCTGGAGACGAAAATTAAGCGGCCGCAGCTGCTAAACCAACCGCATTTGGGAAGTGCGGGGAGGGGGGGAGGAGGGAAGCTAAAATATAACGTGCTATGTGATGACTTGGCCGTAGTTTCCCACCATTGCATTTGCGAACCTTATGACTGACGACCTGCCCTGACTGCCTTGACACTGACCTGACGCTAATCTGACGTTCGGCGGTATTTTCAGTCCATGTGGGCCGGTCCCAGCGACTTCAACAAGGTCGCGGGCAGGATCCGGCTGGGCCAGCAGACTCTGGCCACGATTGACGGCAAGTGGGACGGCGACGTGTTTCTCACCGACAAACACACGAACGTGAGTCAACCGGAAGGTGGCATTACAGCTTGGTGCGTCACCTTCCGGCCGCTAATGCTGCTCGTGATTTGAGCAGCACCCGAGAAAGGTCCAAGAATAGATGGTCTAACGAGGCGTCACAGCTCTGCCAGCCATAGATGTTGACGGCGTTCCATTTCTACGCCAAGCGCGTTATTTCTTTTGCATGTGTTACTGCCTCATGTGCCTAGGTTTTACCCGTCGTCATGAGCACCCAATGCCTCGTCGCCACGACCTCACCTTACACCACGACCAGTCGGAGCCCAGCAACCCGTCCAGCTGCCGGTAACAGTTTGCGGCCTATCGATTTGACACCAGCGGTCTGGGCTCTCATGACCCGCCCAACCAACGAATGGAAATCCATATATGCCACCGCACCGGGATGATGTATAAACAATGCAGCACACATGGCATGAGCTAACCAGGGTGCGGGGCGGGGTAGGGCGTGGTCAGCTGCAGTGCTGTGTCGGACGCCGGGACATTCCTATAATAAATGAGCCTGACGGGTCGACAGTGGCATCCACTGGCCCGGTGACTGACGTGTCTCTCCTGTCTTAGTACTTTGGCATGTCGGCAAGAATCCGGTCGCCATTCGGGGGCTGCGTGGCGTGGAGGGCGCTGGCCGCGTGTTTCGCTGCTCGCGGATTGACGGATGGCGGCACCTGAGCACTGGGTCTCTGAATGGCGGGGCTGCGAGGCTCGCGGTGCCTAGGTGGTAGTCTGTGGGGCTAGGTGGCCTGAGTAAGAGCGACTAGGCACCGCCCAACAAGTGTTTAGTCACGTGATTTGCTGACTAATGCTACCAACCAGACTCAAATGAAATCAGCCGAAGGCCTGACACCGCAAGCCCTATTATTGAGCCGGTACCAGGTAGGGGCCCAGTCGAGAAAATACCTTCACGGTCTTGCATTTTCATGAAGAAAGGAGCAATCATGGGAACATTGGGGTTGTATGGCGCATTTAATAATGGAGCGACCGCAGCATTCCAACCCGACGACACGCTGCAAACCACATTATTTATTTTATGCTTTCATTTTATTCTATATTATATTTTTTATATTTTTTCCATGTTTTATTATTTTACATATGCATCACAAACCCTATTATTGAGCCGGTACCAGGCAGGAGCCTAGCCGGAAAAATACCCTCACGGTCTTGCATTTTCATGAAGAAAGGAGTAATGATGGGAGCATTGGGGTTGTATGCCGCATTTAATAATGGAGCGACTGTAGCATTCCAACCGGGCAAAACGCTGTAACATCGGATTTATAGGATGTCCGAGCCGCTCATCCCCATTTACTTGATTGAGCCGATCATTACGACAACGATGTCAGCTGCCATGTTGTGAGACACGCGCTGCCGTAATCAGGTATGGGAAACGCTGCGTGTCGGCCGGTCTGCCGCCTTTGCCGAGCGCATCCCGTTCTGACCCAGGAGCGGGAGGTGCTCCGCCTCTGCTGAGCTCGTCCTGTTCTGACCCAGGAGCGGGAGCTGCTCTGGAGCCCGACGCCGGAGACCCGGGCCCGGCGTCTGCCTCGCTTCACCGTGCCGCTGGAGGAGCAGGCGCCGCACGAATCCGAGCGGCTCTGGCTCCGGATGTCGGAGGCCATCCAGCGGCAGGACCAGGTGGGCTCGGCGCCGGCTTTGGGAATCGACCGGAGCCGGGGTCTGGCCGGGCCGCGAGCCAGCTGCTGTGTGACAGCGGCACTGCCGTGTGCTACCCGTCGCGTGTCGGCGGCACCAGCCAGTTCCATCAGCCCGCCACGACTGTACGGCTATCCGCTGATGCGACAGCTCGATGACGCCACGGTAATGCAACCCTGATGACTCGCGGCGTGCAGCGCATTAGTCAGTGATACCCCGGACCAGCGGCCGTCGGGGCCTGCCGTCAGTCAGATCAGGCGAGCGCGCCGATGCCACCAACAGCTGTCGTCGGCTTCAACGAAAAAACAAAACAAAACGCGCCAGCTGTCGTAAACCTTGCAGTTTTCGTAGGCGGACTGCGCCTTTTAATGGCGGTTATTTTTCTGGACCCGGCATACTGGCTATCGGACATAAATCAGCGGTGGCCGCTTCAGCCGGCCGGCCAGCGCTGTGTGGACGTGGACTGCGCTATAGAGGTTGTGCCACCTGATGGCTACAGTGAAAGACTGGGCCAAAAGACTCTACAAGCTCTGGGCTTTCAAGCTGTGCGGTATTCGTCTACATCAGTCAACTGAGAAAAAATATCGCGCAAACTGCGTGCATGTCCACACACTGAATGGCGTTGGGCGTGTGACTCTCAGACGGCGGTGGCGGAGGAGCGCTTCACCGTGATGGAGGCACAGCGGGAGGCGATCCGCAACAGGGCAGCAGCGGGCGTGCAGCACACGCCGAAGTACTTTGACGAGGTCTGAGCGACCGCTGCCGTTACCCATGTTCCGTTCGATCGGAGGCCAGGACGCATTCAACGGGTCTCTAGACGCAGAGACGTTTCGTGCTCGCGTGTGCTCGCAGAGTTAGTTGTGGAAGTTTATAAGGTGTGTCGTGCCTTGCTCTAGTTTGGGTCGGTGACTATCACTGGCACGGGAAGTGCAGTGATTTAAGCGACAAGTTCATCGATGTTTTTGCCCCCAGTAAGCTGCAACGCCGTGAGGTGGGATCATCAGGAGGAGTCCAGTACCATGACCATGTCGCCTCGAATTCGTTACATGGCTTGACCGGTACACGTACCGGCCGGTGTTGACAGGACCCTGTGACGGGGCGGTACACGTATCGGTACGCCTGCCTGCGGCCGTGGGACCCATGCACCGAACTGTCCCAGTACGAGGCCGAGTACCGGCTGCTGACCCAGCGGCGAGCCGTGCAGCCACCCACCGCCGCCGGCGCCGCCCGAAGCGGGACGCCGGGCCAGGTCAGTGCCGGCTGCAGTACGGCAGTGGCCAGCGGGCTCAGGCCGGGCGCGCACCAACGCTGGCAGCTGACAAACACTTCCGGACATGCTGAATTTCGAGTTCGTTCAGTCCATACTGAGATGCATCTGCCGGGTCGAGGACAAGGGACGGAGAAGCACGAGCGCTCCCAGCTGACAAGCAGTTTATTTCACATATGCAGAACCGCGAGGCTTTCCAGTCCGCACCTTTGGTGCAGTCTTGCATGGATGCCATGTGTCTTTTTTCGAAGAAAGTATGCTTATGAAGCTTCCCTGCAACGCTTTGATGCACTAGGTGCCGGTGCAATCCAGCCGCTTCAGTTGTGTGAGCCCGTAACGTACGCCAGTAAGAAACCAGGCTGAGCCTCTCTCGCTGGCAATGCTCCGACGGGATGCTCTTCGAACTGAGAGCTCTATCGCCCGCGAAGAGCCAGACGTCCCTCCTTCCAGCCGTGGGGATTCTAAGACGAGATCGTCCTCAGGCTGAGAGGACCACTGTCGGTGAGGAGCCAGACGGTCTGAAACTGATCAGGCCAGCGCCCACCCAGCAACGCTCAGAGGGTGAGAAAACTTACGCCCAGGCAGCAAGGCGTCGGGAACTCAGCTCAGCAGTGCATGTAAGGACGCTGAAACAAACGCGTGGACAAGGGTGGTTTGAATTTTTGAGTGGGGGGGCGAGCTCATGACCGTTATCCATTCTTTTTCAGACGCATTGTGCACAGAATCTGTCCACTTTATCATGACCATATCTTAAACTTAATATAGAAATGGAGGTCCTTCGGCTCCTGTTATGATGAATTTAATGCTGTTATGATGTGTAAACGATCTTCAGGATACTAGGAGACACTTTTCAAACAACCTAAACGCTAAGGAGACGATTTTATTGACGGTACTAAATATTAACAACTGTGCTCGTTCTCAACAGATATTAACAACTGTGCTCGTTCTCAACAGATATTGGGGGTGAGCATAAAACAGCAGATGAGCTTCAGTATCAGAAACACGTTCCTTTATCCTTCATATTGCTTTTTCTCCCAAAAACTTCCGAAAATGTGATATGACGGTGGTTCATCCTGTTTTGGTTCAAAAGATGAGCTACTTGGTAGAGAAAAAGCGGACAGTATTTGGCAACGATATCTCTCTGTTCGTGTGGGCACCACACGCACCCACAAATGGTGTCGTTTCGAGGCCGCTCCACGACGGTGCCACAGGGCAGCTATTTTGAGAAGCTGTTGGGCTCCTCCCGGAAGTAGTAGCCACTAGGGCTAAAGAAGACACTCCAATGAATGGTGTGGTGACAATGCTCCAGAATTGTTGGAGTTTAATTATCTCATTCTTATGCGTGAAATCGGGCGATGCCGAGCAGACAGAGGGTGGATCTTAAGGGGAGGAATACGACCATGAAATCCATTCCCTTGCGTCTCCCATTACGTTTTGGCGCTCCTTCATGCACCAAAATGCCATAATAAAGGGGTATCAAAAACTCTCATTTGGGAACCACGTGGCTTGTGTTTAAAACAGGAGCAAATTCCGGAACCACGGCGAAGGATCCCGAATCTTTATTTTCGGGAGTCGCCGATTTCTAGGGGCACCACAAAGGGCCCCAAGTCCTCATTCTCAAGGGGCACCAAATGCCAGGGCTCAACAATGCTGCGCCTCCCCCCTTGAACGAAATCCTGGAGTAATTCCCTGGGCGAAGGGGCTCTTCGCTTTTGGGGCGTCGTGGGCTTTTCCGAAGGGGCTTTTGGCGTAAGGGCCAAATTCTCCTACCGGACGAATATGCACGCTTCTTGCATGACTCACATGTACGTAATTATCGATTCTGTGAACAAGGTCTGTGAACAAAAATTCATTAACGAATGCAACCCGCTCGGCGAATATCACGCACATGATTATCGTAAGGAGGTCATTTCAACTGAATTCAATACTTAATTCCATTTCTTAATATGTGAAACATGCATTTGATTAAAGGGAATACAATGTGTAATCCACCAATGCACCGTCGAACCAACCAGCGATTGGCGATATCCGGCCGACTGCTGCCTTCTGCACCAGGTGGCAGCAGTGTCTGGAGCCTCTAGAACGGCTTCAGAGGGACGCCGCCGCAGAAGTGGACGCCGTCCAACGCCAGCTAAACGCCCTGCAGCAGCGCCACTTGACGGTTGATGAACCAACCACAAGTCTGTGGTCCGTTCTCATGATGGCGTTAGCACTGCAGCTGATCATTATCTGGTTTGTCGGTCCAATGTAATGAGTGGCTTGGCAGGAAAGCCTGTACCAGAAGGGCATGACATGCTAGACTGCAGCCTCGGACAGACTGGAAAAAACACAGGCATGCTTTCAACCAACGTCTTCATTCCACTGGTTTTCTGTCAACGGAGGACAGCGAGTCATCCGCAGATACCAGATGTGCTTTGCTCAAGCCGTGTATCCAAGTTTTTGAGGAAGTAACGATGGAAGTGAATGCATGGACGTGGATTCTGAGTCATTTCACAAAATTACCAGTTGCAGCTAGCAATGACTGACGAATTTTCCGGTCAGTGCTGTCTCCTCATTGCACTTTGTATCTGCCCCACCGCTTCGCATAGTCGACCACTGGAAGGTGTTCCCATCATCTGTCAGAGTGGCGATGCTGGAGTGTGACTAGTGCGTTTTGTAGACATTTGACACAGCTATGTGCAAATGCGGTGCATAGCAGAGTGGAATCAATGACGAGGGATATTGAAGGAGTGGTATGGACCTCTCTTTCCCGAAGTGTGTGATATGAAATGCAAATGAATAACTACCTGTCCGTTAATGGAAGCCAGTAGTTTCATGCATGCCAGGTGGGCTTATGGTTCGCTTGTAATGTTCACTGCTGTCATTTTTGACATTTCTCATAACCTTCCAGCCGGTTACTATCCCTTCAAAATGATGCGATTATCAGACATTTGTATCAGTAGAGATGTGAAACTATGCTGAAATATAACCCGTTTTCCGTAAGAGGTAGCACAGAAGAAACAAAAATAACGATACATACGGCAATGTGGTATTCCAAACACGCACATTGTGTGATTTTTATAACACAGCACCCGAAGCATATTGATGAGGATCGACAAACTATCCAAGATGGTGTCCCACATTTGCATGGGGCTTTGAGCTGAAATAGTCGTATTGCAGATCTATCGGTGCTGTTTACAGAACTGCCCTTCTTAACACCTAAAGCCCTCCAGTTTCTGAACAGCATGCCCGCGAAGATGTGCAGGCTTTTCAGCGCAACTATTTCAAGACCGCTCAGGCATGCGTGACCCCACGGAAATGTCATTCAAGTACGGCCACCCCATTGGCTATGGGCCGTTCAAGCTCAAGAAAAATATGAGCGTTAAGAGGTTCATTCATACTTGCCGTTCGTGGGCACCGTTTCCAGACATAACAGACTTCAGTAGGCTCTCGCTTAATGCTGTGCAGGTGCGAACGATCCCAACACGATTGGTTATTGGCTATTTGGATTTAAGCCTTTTTCATTAGTAATGATCATTTCAGAGCAATGGGATGGAGGAGCATGAGAAACGGTGGGGCAGGACTACATGCGCCGAGAGGGGGGGGGGGAGGCAACAGCTGAGTATTAGCGCAGGGACTCCTCTACGCGGTATGCGCTGGGCGCCCGGTCGGGGCTCCTGTCCAGGAGCCTCTCAGCCTACTCGTGACTGGTGCATACACCCTGCCCCGAACAGGTGGGGTGACGCGAGGATTCAGTAAAAAGTAAGAAAAAAGGATAAGAGGGTCGGATGAGTCCAATACGAATCAAATCACGTTTTGTGCTACATGGTACAAGAAGTTGGACATGAATACCAGATATTACAGAAATGTCTTTAACCGATTGCACTGAGAATAGCGGCATACCCGAGCATATAAATACCAGAAATCAACTTGACCCCACGAACAAATATACAAGAACACCACAAGAAGGGCCAAAACACGAACCCGTAACGACATTTGCTTCAACAAGCACGTCCGGCACCGCCATTGCTATCTCTCGGAGAGTTGAAGCACTTCAAGTGAGTGCTCGAATGACAATTTTGCACGGCCAGTTTAACAGCATCTCCAACATTGTGCAAATGACCCGTGACGTAATCAAACAACGACATATCTGGGGGCATAAGTACTAAATAGGCAAGTTTTGTTGTCTAGAGCAGCCTTTTCTACTTAAAAAAGCATTCCGATAGTAAATATAAGCTTATGTCATCATACATCATGCGCGCTTCAGTGTTTTGAAATTTGGAACATACTCTTTGATGGACATGGAAATACCGCGCCTGGTGAGCCCAAGCGTCTTTGTTAGCACCACGGAAATTAATACAAGGGATCGTGCATCAATAACCTGGCAGTGCAAGCTTATTACTGGATACAACTTGAAATTGTATACCACTCTGCGTCAACAATAAACAGTGTCATGTTAACAATTCAATATCCCACGGCATCGAATCATACAGGCCGACTGTTTTTTCAGCACTTGAATAAACTGGCGCATTTTCAATCAAACATAGGAAAATACTATCATGGCTACCACTGGCTTCAGCACAACTCATCGCCCTACGTATGAGTGCGTGTTCAGTGCTGCTTTATTGAAACAGGGGCCAAGTGAACGTCCCTGGATAACATTTATTCTCAACCACACTGACTAAGAATTACAGGACGAAATCGAAATTGGACTAGAAACTGTCCGGGCCTATCACCACCCAACCCACGGCTGCAGGTGGGGGAGCAAACTGACTAGCTTGCCGTGACCTAACCACCTGGCCTGCGAGCCGGCGTGAAGTTGTGGCAACACGCTATGTTGGAATAATGTCTGAAATTATTGCAACACGATAAACGTTCACCATTAAAATAATGAATACGGTACCCCACTTCGCAGCAGGTCAGAGATTCTTCAGAGGCATCGGTCTCATCATTTTTCATACCGGGGTATTTCCCCCATTGTAGTATTATAGTACTTTCGTCTATGATCGGATGTTTGTTTCACGCCGCGAAGGCTGACTTTCTTGTTTCATGGCGCTGTAAAATCTTATAAGTTTTGAAGTTAAACATAAATATTTACGTGAAAAGTGCGGTCAAATGTGTAACGAGCGGAAAGCAAAACAAGCGCTATCGGAGCAAAGCTGCGACGGTTGAATATTGATCAACCCCGTGTCAACTTTTGCCATTCATTTCGAATGGTTTGCATGGGTGACTTTGGGTTCAGAATATTCGCCAGGTAAAACTTGCTGCGTGCATCCCAGTTGAACCGATAATTTTGCCTCTGCCATTTCACCAGACAGGACTGCAGAAGATTTACGCGTTGTTGCATAAAGACCGCCCGGGCTTAAGAAAATCCGTGTCGGACAGTTATCAGCGGGCCTCTGCAGGATAGTCAAGCCAAATAATTTGCTCACTCCGGGGCTCTTACCTAGTGCTGCTGCATGACAAACTCAGCATTGTGCCGCAGACCATGGAGGTGAAGGATACGTACACTCCGATGCAAGTACTTATCATTTGCATTTGATTGCGTTAATTGTAATCAGTTGTTTCTTTCTTATACGGAACGCTTGAATGTGTTTCTAACAGTTAATGTTTCTCTGTCTCCGAAGAGCCTCTTCCGGTTTTAGACTATAAATTCACGCGCAAGATTTTTCAAGCTGAAATGGTCCGGTGTGCAGACTTTTCTAAATTATAGGAAGTGACCGATCTCTATTAAATTAGATACTCAACAACTACTGCAAGTGCCTCGCAGGCAATATGCTAAGATTCATTTAACAGCATGTTTCAGGCCAGAGCGGTGAAAGTGATTGTCTTTTGCATTTATCTGCTCGTTTCCGATATTCAAGTAACATCGTGTCACCGTCATGGCCAAGTCACGAATATCGGCACGGGAGAAGATGCGGATTTGGCTCAGAATAGCCAAGTAGGTGAAGTAATTAAGAGACGGAAAAGGTTTGTATCTGACGCCGTGGATGTACATTCAAGAGATGGTGACAAAAATTTTGATGACTATGACTATTACGAAGAATCATATGGAAAACCAGGTACAGTGAAATCCCCCAACGGCGATAGTGATGTTGAGGAAACCGAAAAATCCCGACCTAAAGCCTCAACTGAAGAGACGTTTGATTTTGCGGTGAACTACAAAACAGTTGAAACACCAGCAAGGACACACACATCTCAATCACCCGCTGCTTCGTCCAGATCAACACTTCAGTTCGTGACCCCAGTCGCGAAAAATCGTAAGCATCAGCTACTTTCATTACATTACTTGCATTCACTATTGTCAAATTTCGCTTTTGTCATGATGGCAAAGTACTTCGTTGTGCTGCACTTTATTTTCCGTTAACCTCGGTTTTGGTATTGCTGCTGGTACGCTACACCAGAACAGTGCAAATAAAATCGATTATTATCTTGCGCATAAGAATCGCAATTTTTTGTAGTCAATCTTATCCAAGAATCATAAAGAAATAGAACAAATTAAGTCCGGCACACAGAAACAATACTAAATGTAGTCTGCAGAAACAGTGCATGACAAAAAGTGCCAACCAACAGCGTCGATTAAAAGAGTGTAGATATGTATTGCCCGTCACGCCAAAAGGATGGCTTCTAATGAGTACAGAGTAAAACGTGTCTTCGTTTTGTTTTCATACCATAAATCTCACTTGGACTCGGAGCATGCTGCGCAGACTTTGTCGTTACTGGACCCAAACTGATATCGACAGACGTGTTCACATTTTCAAGTTTTACATATTTAATGGTGGCCTCAGAAAGCCAATAACTCGAGCAAACAATATAAGTAATTGTGTCCAAGTGCATTTAAAGCCCAAAAATGGATCGAAGTACTCATCGCGTTGCACGTGAGCAGCTGCTGTTGGTGGTGAACGCATCAGCGCACACACAAAGGGCAAGTTTCAATTATAGTAACGGCTTCTCAATCTACGCTGCTTACTTGACCAGACTTAGCTAGGTGCTAAATGTGATCAGAACCACTTTGAAGTGCCCACGGGACACTCAGGTGTGCTCAGGCATTGGTTAAAGTGCATTTGGGCAGGTTTCATTGGTAGAATCGGCATGGGCTACCTGAGGAGCTCGTGGGGTGGGGTGGGGGGGGGGGGGGGGGGGGAGTGTGTGTGATACGGTTGCGGGTAGTGGTGTGGGTGAGATGTTCACGAAAGGTCGGATAAATGCTTCAAAAATGCCACACAGCATCACTCCTCGCGTTTCTTTCAGTTGCGATTAGCTCCTTCACACTACTTTTGCAATGACCAGTGTAAATGATCAAACATTGGCGTATACTCTCCTGAAACTGTTCATTATCTAAAACTAAAGCTATATAAAAAAGCACCAACGGGCGAGCGACGGGTGAGCATAATCAAACAGGAATGGGCAGAGGGTGCGTATGGGCAAAACCCCGGGATAGCAGATGGATAGGGCAAAATCTAACCATGCCATTACACACCAGAATGAAAGCGCTTTTTGTTCCCACTGCATCCGGCACCATGTTATGGTCTCATTCGTGCGATGTTGGATTTCAACTTCTGAAATGTATCCGCTGCGGTTACCGACAGCAACGGAAAACTGTTAAAACATGTTCGACAAAACATTTTGGTGCTCACATGTACCAAAAATTGTAACAAATGGTTTTAAATTTCATCTTTTGCAATGAGTATGTGGTGGGGTGGCTGCAGCACGTTCCATTAAATGCGCTGGGGACTATTTCCGGCTGTGTTGAAACTATTTGGAGTCCAAATCTATTAGCATTCAGACCATCTTCAGCGTCCGATCTCAACCAAAACATGTAATTTCAACGACAGCCCAAGTATATTACCCTCGATATCTGTCAACAACAACGCCTTCACTCGGAATACAATCATTTCAATACCTGAATATCATAGCATTGCGAAGGCAGATGCTGGGACTGCGCTACACGTGCAAGCTGGCGCAGTTCCCAGATCATCCCACCTACAAAGCAGTGTTTTCGCGTAGCTTACGAAGGCTTTTCCTACGTCAACGGTCACCAAAAACTTCTCCCTTTTGTGTACGAATGAGAGAACTTTTAGACGCGACCGGCCTCAACCTACGACGCGTCATCAGACATAAACCCATGAAGACTGCTCCTTGGGAGCTAAAATCGCCAAGAGAAGATGTTTCGTTATCAAACATGCAAAAGCAACGCGTTCTCATGACGGAACTTAAAGGGGCAGCCTTAGAACACATAACATCTTTTGACGGGTACATGACGACTTATACGGATGGCTCAAAGACGGACGCAGGTGTGGGGCGCGCTTTTGTGTGTGGATCCACAACACGGTCATTCACGCTGTCTTCACACGCGTCGGTCTTCGCCTCCGAGCTTATAGCCATCAGAAAAGCTCTCTGTTTTATTGAAGTGGACGATACCAATCTGCCTTTAATTCTTTCCGACTCCTTGAGCAGCCTCCTGGCTGTTGGCGGCTTCTCCCCGTCGAATCCACTGGTCCAGGACATTTAATCCCGTCTTAGCTCACTGGATCGAGCAGGAAAAACGGTCGTTCTATGCTGGATCCCAAGTCACGTGGGGATATGCGGAAATGATCTTGCTGACGCGGCAGCAAAGCGCGCTACGACAGGGACTAGAATTCCTGTAACACCACTACCTGCTCAAGACATGTACCCCTCAGTGTCGCTGTTTATGCAGAAGCGATGGCAGTTCCACTGGAACTCGCTGAGCGCCAATAAGCTGCAGTCGGTGAAACCCCGCATTGGATTATGGCAGTCGTGCTTTCGGGACAATAGGGTGGAAGAATTTGCACTTTGCCGGTTACGCATAGGTCACACACATGCTACGCACCATCACCTGCTATTGGCTGGCGACAGACCATGCTGCGGTCGATGCTATGATCCACTGACCGTGCATCACGTACTGGTCGCTTGCCTCCACCTTAATGCAACGAGAGCGCAGTTTTTCAGACGCCACGTCCAGAGTCGCACGCTATTCGACTTTTTAGGGGATTCTTCGAACATCGTCGACTTTGATAAAGTGCTCCAGTTTCTTCGCGCTATAGATTTCCCAGTAATCTTTTCATCATGATGCTAGGGCCAATCATCATGGCTCTATAGGGTGACCTGATTGATGCACTTCTCTGATTAACGGCTCTGCATGAATTGATAGCTATGGGCGCTGCATGACCTTCAGCAGCCGATGCGCCCTAAAATCCCAAATCATCATCATCATCATCATGTGTATTGCAGAGCCTGTTGTACGCATTCAGAAACTGCACATCACATGTAACATCTGAACAGTTAACCCGCGCCCGGCCCGGGGAAGTTGACTTTCCCCACGGTTTTCGAGCCCAACTAAAAAACGAACGTTCGCAGCAACACCCAATTTTTAGTGCCTGCTCATTTATTAATTTGACATCCTTGGTGTAAATTTAAGGCTTTAGTATATATTTGGCCTAGCCGATTAATAACCTTAGCGGTTATTAATCTAGGCCATGTTTAAGAGGTCAATTTCTAAACAAATTTACTATGCATAACTTTGTTGTGCGTTGTTTGCCATTGCTCAAACTCGCTGTAGTAATAGAACGTGATTGCACCCGCAGGTGATATCCCTCAGGTTTTTCGAAACAGATAACGTCAGTGGCCTGAGGTGGGGTCAACTTTTGCTATTTTTTGTAAGTGATGCAAATTTGTCAGCATTATTTAGTTTTGGTGCTTGTATATAATGAAAATATTGCAAGTTCACATGCTCAATCTCGCTTAGACCCAGTCAGCATTTCTATTTTTTCATTTGTATGCCTTGTGAATATGACCTAAGTTGGTCCCAGCTGACATCTAGGCCAGCCTAAAATGGTATTTTTGTGTCTGGGATACTTTTACCCCATAGCTGCTCGTGATGAAGTAAACTTAGTCAGAAGCACATTGTGAAAGAAAACGAAAGCAATAATATCGTATATGTAGGCTATTGGTAGACCAATTTTGAACGGTGACTTGACCTGATCTAACCCTTTTAGAGCAACAAAAAAAGGTTGGACTCCCAACAGCCTTAATGGTCTCTTCTGTGCCCCCGATATTCATTTTGACGTATTCACATATGTCTGAAGTGCATCTATCAGAACGACCATTTTTACTGCCGTGCCATTTGGCGACCTCACATTTTACCTAAGCACAAAAAGTTGGTGTGCGTTTTTCAAGATTTGACGAGACCTCACAATTTTTTTTTTTGAGCGACGTGTGGAAGTTGAAGAGCCATGCGGGAAGGGGTCATCTCCTCTCTCCCCGGCCGGGAGCGGTTGTCTCGGACACCCGACCAGCGCAGATTAACTTAAGATCGTGCGTCTGTCTGTATGCACATTGTTTGACCGAACGCACAGCACAGACTTTTCTACGGATTTCCGTGAGATTCACACGTATATCTGGTTTAGCACGCGCCCGGATGGCCGACTGAATACCCTTCGTTTGGGTGGGAGACTATTTGACTCTCCTGATATCTAAAAAGACCAAGATAGCTAGAGACACCAAGCTCATCGCGTGGATTTATCCGTTCGTCAACTTACTTGTGTCAAAATTTAAGGCTCCTAGATCATAACCCTGGGATCAAATAAAATAAAACAAAGTCAAGCTCAAGATTAGTGGCGAAATACCCCAAAATTCCTCATGGAACCCCCGTGAAGCTAGATACCTGTTCTAAGCAAAAGTTCAATGAGGTCAGCGACCTCTCCTGGCCTTTGCAAAGTCAACTTGACCAAGTTTTTTCCAGATTGCTCCTATTTTGTCATTGGCTACTCAGAGATTACGCTAGACGGGATTTTTTGCAAGAACAAAATGTTGGTCTCAATTATTTTAGGTCAGTGACCTACTCTGACCTTAAGAACTCCATGAAAAATGTCTGCTGCGGTCCCTGTCATTAATAAGTTTGAAATGAGCAGCGTTTTAACCTTGTTCTGACCTTTATACCTGATCTTAGACCAATGATGTTGGCCGTCATGCTGAAATGAATTAGTTTATTGTGTAAGAAACTATCTCAGATATGTATCGCTTCATCTAGCACCTCGTTGTTGCATCGCGTTGAGCGATTCCCTAGAAATGTGCTTTGCTGACAGCCATGGCCTGACTTTGACCTGCCGTAGATCATTGCCCTTTCAAGGTTCATCTAATTTTGTACATCAAAAGATCTGCTATTCAATTCCCTACAGCTATGCAACGTTTGGCGTGGCTACACCGCGCCGTTCGGAAATCGTTGTGGAAAAACTTCGGGGGCTCTATTCGACCCTCACCCAAGCGCCTGGTAGCCTTCATTACGATCCACGGCATATCCTGACGCCTGTCCGGTACCGGTGTCGGTCACAGCACGTGCGAGAGGGCACATGTTTCCGCATTTAGCATGGAGACACATTCCTTGTTTGTTGATTGTGCCAAGACTTCAATATAGCCGCATGTGCAAAGCCCAAGTGGTCAAAAATTGCCGCAAAGCTCGAGCAACGATGAATACAGCGTCCCTGCACGCAGGGGAATGCCAACTTAAACAGGCACCAACAGCTTAGAAAAACTGGAGATGCCAGACTGTGTCATTGAGAAGCGCCGCCCCCAGCCACATTATTGTTTAATGTGGCTGAGGGCAGCGTCATACCGACCCCAACGGTGCCACATCTTCGCACAGAAAAACAAGCGGGAACCACAGCTTATGCTGCCTATTAGATGTCCTCAGTGCATGGAAGACGTTGCACGATTAGGGTGTCCGAATTTGATTCAGAAATGACCGCTTGCAGATGTCAGCTGAGATCCAATTCGCATTGCTAAGACATAAGCGAATGCTATTCCATTGGTAGCGGTGCCGCTTCGCGCAGGAGAACAAGCGCAACCTCTCGCAAGTTTCTAAACATCACAAGGGAAATGCTGAGGGATGCCCTGACGGGCATCACAGGGCTTAGACATGGGTGAACCGATTGGTTCAGGCATTTACCAGCGTCAGTAGGCTTTCGCTGGACGCTGGCTGTGAAGGTTTTGTATGAAGTGTTGATGGATGCGTCCAAAATTTCCTTTTTAAAGTTTTTCGCGCAAAAGGGGTCGATTTGGAAATCTCCAGCTTTGACAACATCTATACGGGAGGCATGGATTCATGCATCGCACAAGCCAAAGCTCAACAGCGGTGAGATCAGAGGTGGGGACGGGTTGCCGAGGGAGGATGCCATCACGCATTATAAAGAAACGGTGCCACATATGAAAATGGTTGTAGCCGTGGTAACACTAATGTTTCGTTTATAAATATGCCCAATGAAGAATTCTGCTTGTAACCACTTGACATTTTGCTACGACACACACACACACACACACACACACACACACACACACACACATACACGCGCGCGCGCGCGCGCGCGCGCAGGAATCATGTCTGATCACGCGTCTTATCGAACCTGATCGCGACATTTCCTGCCCTCTCTGTACCAATAAATCGAGCATCTTACAGTATGACTGTCTTATCGTTCTACGTACAACTGTACAATTGGTCATCCATCCAGACTGAGGCAGCATCAGACGTTGTTCAAGGCGTTAAAAGTTCAACATGAGCACCACCTCGGGCGATGCATTCACCGCATATCAGGCTTTATGCAAGCCAGGTGATATCGGGGGCCCTTTTTCAATTTTTTTTCCGAACATATTTCTCACCAGCTCTGGTGAGTGGTGGAGCCACCCGCTGCCGTGGTTCTTGTCAAGCCGACCACTGGGTTACTTCCTAAAGTACGGGCGGATGCCTTAGCTATGATGAGGCCGATAACTGCGCTGACTGTGATGACACCGCCCGCTGCACTATGAGACAAAGGAGACAAGGCCAACCACGGCACCAGCTCTAAAGACTGGTCTCTGCGCTGGATCTGGTGCCAGACGTGGACCGATCCGCCTGGGAGCAGCCGTTGCAAAGGCTCGGGTGAGGCCAGAAGAAGAGATGGATTTGGCAGGTTGGGGCACTACCCTGGCTCTGTTGAGGTCAGCTGCCGCTCCGAACTCAGCTCAGATAGCCAGTATACATTTCCAGTTTGCATGTGTTTGCTTGAAGTTCATCCACGAGGCAGATTTTCAGGCCTTTGGCTTGTTAAAACGTTTTCTCACTTCGGTTTGTTACAATACTCACTCGTTACTGAGGTTGAACCACAGAGTTAACGGAATTATTCCACATTTGTGCGGGATTTTGAACTGAATTAGCCATCTTGAAAGTCATTCGGCGTAACTCGAAGACCTGCCCTTCTTAAAACCCAAACCCATCTTTTTCTGAGTTAAACGTCCGCGAAGATGTACAGACTATTTCGGGGGAAACTATTCCAAGGTAACCAATGCATCTAGGACGCCAAAATAATGTCATTCAAATCCTGTCATCCGTTTGTAAATGGGGCGATCAAGGCCCCAAAAGATATAGCTGTCGAGTCGTTCATATCTGACGTTCGTAGGCACAATGCTCAGACATACCGGCCTTCAGCTGGCACTCAATCGCTTTGGCACAAGACACAGTGACGTATTGAAACAAGGAAGCATTGGGGGGCATATTTGTTAGACGAATACAAAATCTTGTTGCTTAGAGCAGGTTTTTCCACTTAAAAGCATATCAATCGTTTTAAATGGGCTTATTTCATCACACCTGACGCTTGCTGCGATGTTTTCAAATGTGGAACATTCCCTTTAAACGGGACCAGCCGTGCTACCTTCGGGGCAGTCGGGGATCAGGTTCGTCTGCTCCGTTCAGTCCGCGGCTTTATTGGTACGGATGGGACCAGCCACTGGGCTGGCTGTAGCGGGACCGGGCGTCACGCCGGCTCTGGTAAGCCTGGTCGCCGTGCTCTCTCTGATGGGGTGCACCGCTGCGCAGCTGGCCAGCCGCTGTTTGCGTTCTGGTGGGGTGCGCCGCTATGCGCTCTGTTGGGTGCGCCGCTGTTTGCGCTCTGGTAGGGTGCATCGCTGCGCGATGGGACGCCGCTGCACTGGTTCTGGTGAGCTCGGTCGGTGTGCTGACCGCCGAGGTGCGCTCTCGGCCACTGGGCTTACTTTGGTGAGACCTGGACTGATCTTTCTATTAAGCCATTCCTGTTCGTGGTACATGTCCTGGTGTTCTGCTTAAATTTCGGTTTTAGCTACTGTGACATGGTCCCGTTGATCTGCTCTTCCACAGTATGCACGTTGCAGTCGCTAGTCGGCTGGGATTTGCTTGACTCGCCGAAGCTCCTGGTGTACAAGGGCCATGACGAGCGCAGTGTATGTAAACCCGTATAATACTGGTTTTACATCTGTCGGAACACATGTTTTCTCTGTTCAGGCATGTGTCAGCGCCAGTGGGCTCTCGGCGGACGCTGGTTGTAAATATTTGGCCGAAGCGTTGAAACATGCGTCAAAAAAGTTATTCTCCTCCAAAAAAATATCTTCGACGGTAATCTGTAGGTCTGATACAAGCTCCAGTCTGCATTTAACGTGTTCAGAGCAATAATATATTTGATCTCCAGCAAAATTTCATCAGCATGTTGCACGCACATTTGAAGTTTAATGAAATCATCCGTGAGAACGTCTTGCTCAACAGAGGACATAAAGCCTTGGGCAAACAGGACTCCCAGTGGTGATCACATTGCAATATCATCTGTTTGGTAAAACAGCTGCCCTTTAGGGTATCTGGAGTGTGCCTTGGCGGTGCACAGCCTTAACATGATACACATGAAGTGTTTAAGAAGTCTGATGCGGACATATTTTCATGATCGTACGCGTATTTGGCAGGTATATCAATAGTTCATTCGACAGGGTCACTTGCGAACTGGCTATTGACATCTACAGATGCTATCATGCCCAGTCTATTTTTTTTTGGGGGGGGGGTCAACGAGCTCGGATGATGGCTTTAGGAAGTACGTAGATGGAAATAGGAATTCAGTATCTTATTGGGTTTTTTGGCGAGGTTATAGGCTGCTTAAGAGATCTGTGACATTACACATCTCGATGAATTGTCGGGCCCATGGGTTCTAGCATTGTCATTGCCTTACAAATATTTTGGCTTATGCTTACCGGTGATATGTTCCATCTGGGGATCCTCAGTGTGCTTATAAGCGGAAACTATGAGGACATTTGTCTGTCTTTTAAGATGCTCGATAGGGTTTCTTGTGATGTCGGTGAACTTCGGGTCATCGTTCAAGATAACATTTTTTCCTTTGTAGTCGACCGCGACCAGGATCACGAAAACTTGCAACTTGGCTCTTCTTGGCAACTTCTTCTCGTCCGTGTAGCGATGTCCCCATTTCATTGCAGTTTCTTTGCAGCTTTCAGCAGTCGTGGGCTCAGTGATGGTGCACGAAGCCTGTTTCGTACTCTCACCTTGCAGCTGCTAATGTCGAGGTTTACCATATTCTTCCATATTCTATTCCTAAAGTCGGCAAGTTTCCTGGCAAAGCAGCTGGGCCTTCTTTTCCTCCTCAGAGAGAGGAAAAGTCCTCAGAGACCTACACCCTCGACATATTCACAAGGTCATCTTTTAGATTGAGGACAGGAACCCATTCTCCGTAAAGGTTACATGAATTTTTCCGTATTCTTCTTCCGACTATATTATATATGCAGAGAAAGCTACACTGAAATAACATTATCAGTTTTACGCCTGAGGTTTTCGGCAATTGCGAAGCCTCGGTAACACAGCTTCTCACCGACCAGTTTTTTAGGTCCCTGATGGTTCCATTGTTGGTTTCGATTTGATCTCACACTAGTTTTTGTCTAAAATTTAGCGGAAATGTTTCCCGCAGCACCGGCTCATCGATCTGAACGTTTAGAAAGTTATGATACATACTTTTCTTTATGCGTGTTTTGTGAAAATACCACTCATATATATATATATATACATGCATCAGGCTGGGTCATCAACTATTCCAGCCAGTTTAAGTGTGCCCGCGTATCTCTGCATTTTCTTACATCATCCTCCTTCAACGCCCCATTTATCCCTCCGACGCTGGGCGATAACGGGACTATTTCATTGCTGATTACACCACTACGTCTTTATATTAACATTAGATGTGTCTTGTTTCAGCATTGCGCTTCGTTCTGTAATAGAGTGCGCACTGCAATGGCTGCCATTCGTTTGAATTATAGGCGTTACCCACTCGGCATCACTGCATTCTAAATGACTGCCGTGCGAATGTTTCAGTTGGAGACTGCTGTCACCTGTTGAGAAGTGGCTGGTATCAGGAATTCAAGCGCTGCGTTGGAGGTCGCTGTCTGCATGCGAACACCTGCGAAGGGCCGGAGATTTTAACGCGTAAGATTTGAAGAAGCCTGAATGTACCCCATAAATTGTAAGGTTATTCCACTTTTCTTTTCAACTCCAATTTTCCGACTCAATAATGTTATGTTTCGATGGTTTATCGCATTTAGTCTCCAATGGCAGAGCATTGGGACTTGAAGGGTGACAAAATTGCCGCAGATCACGAAATGCTAGTAAACGGATGCGAGGCATTCACATAATTCAGATATAGTAAGTGCTTTCATGCCAACAGAATATTGTCCAGTCATGTCATGTTTTTACTGTCCTACGAACACTTATTCGACTCGCATGCTTCCAATGATATTGAGACGGCTGAAGCGGGGATGGGGTGACAGAAACGGCAGCTATCCAATATCTGCAAAAGTTGGAAATTAACCCTACGGGATTGCAATGAAAAATCATCGTAAACGTCGTGCCTATCGTCCTCTTGTATCTGAGGACGATCTAATGTCCCCATGCACCTGCTGCCTTAGCCTTTAGTTCGCGAATGTTATGCTTTTCAGATTGTTTTTTCGACGGCCAGTATTATTCCGTAAATGCAACTGCACACATCGACAAACAAAAGTGTTTCCTGATATCCTGCACCAAGGCTGACGGGAAGGATCCACCTTCATCCAACGTGGTTGATTTTGGAGTTGGATGTAAGTACATAAGCTTCAGCCGGATTCGGCCGAAGCCTGTTAAAACAAGGAATGTAGTAGAGATCACGATTGGCAGGAAGAGGTAACTATGGGTGAGATGAATGACTAGACTTTGTTGGAATGCTGAGAGATAAACATGACTGAGCTGCTGTCGTTTCAGGCTGCGAAAAATCCGAGAAGTTACACAGGCACGGCGAGAGGCTCCGGGACTACACCTGCGTCCATGGAAAGTGGATACTAAGGGAGCCACATACCTCACCTAGCACTCCTCAGAATGCTACAACTCACCTTCCACCTACTTCAGCAGAGCCTCAGACTCCAACCACACAAAATGACATTAAACGGTCATCGGTTTCGTCAACAATGAAGACATCTGAAAAGTCAACTCATTTATCAACCACTCATCCAGACCAATCATCGCACGTCACAGAAACTCCACAACATTTGACTCAAACAAAAATGGCTTCAGAAACGCCCGTGGAAGCAAAGACGATTATGTTCACGGGACCAACCATCCCTTCAGAAGCTCATCTCTCACATTCCACGGCAAAGGACCGCACAGTTGATCTAAAGGAGATAACAGAAAGTCTGATTACATCAGGGTATCAAACGCAGACTCATATCTCATCCGAATCCCCAGGAACAATGGCTGTCACTGAACTAGCGATGGTGACGGTAGAATCTTCTAAGACATCTAGCGAGTCACAACCATCGACAGCAGGCAGCCCAGTATCAGAACAACCCGCTACCACGGCCAGCACACGCGGTCGAAACCTGACCTCTGAGGAGCATTTCACACCGCCATCAACAGAAAGTCCTACTGTTGAGCGTACCACGACACTGCGTCCCAGAGCTTCAGAACAAACCATTGGATTAGCAGCCGAAAGTACGGAACATGCGTTAGATGCTTCAGTAAGTTATGCAAGCACGCATGCTGAAAGTGCAACGAAGACACCAATGGCACAACAAACGGCTCACCCGACCAGCGCAAAAGATCAAAGCCTAGCACCAGAACGTAGCTCTGTACCCGCCAGCTTTACAGGCACGCAAGCAGAAAGTGCAACACACCTACCCGCATCACAACAATCGGTTGGCACCACCAGTTCACCTAAACTAAGCCAGGCAACAGAAGAATTTTCCACACCTACCAGCTTGGAGTATACTCAAAACACGGCCCAGCATATATCACTTGGGGGCACCTCTGATATTGAGACTAGAACAGCTACAACACATACAACTGTACCAGACACAGATGCTATAAAGCATACTTCGCATGCTTCAACGGCCTATACAGGCACGCCTGCCGAGAGCACAGCATATGAATCTGTCACACGGCAATCACCCAGCACAGATAGCAAGCACAAGCAGGTCTCAACCGAAAAACATTCCTTGTCGCCATCACCAGAAAGCCCTGTTGTCATGAAAACTACCACAGTACTCCATGGCGAAAGTTCTGAAGAAACCGCTGAACCAGCAACAGGACCGACAGTCCAAGTTCCGCGTGTCTCAGAAGTCCATACAAGCAGACGTCCGGAAACTACGACACAAATACCTATATCAAGACAATCTACTACCATGGCTAGCACACATAAAGAGAGCCTGATAACGAAAGAACATCATGTATCTACGGTATCTGAAAGCCCTTCTGCTACTGAAACAACTATAGGGATTCATCCCAAAAGCTCAGAACAAACTACTGCACCATCATCATTCCCCATGGAGTATACTTCAAGCGCTTCGGTGACTTCTGCAATCACGCAAACTGGAAGCACAACATACCCGCCTGGGTCACCACAAACGGCCCAGGCCGGTTAGCGCACATGAGCAAAGCCTAGAAACTGAAAGTCATTCCATGCCCACTGGCTTCCGGCATACTCACCCAGCGACCCAGCGCGCACCATCTGGAAGCCCTCCTAGTATTGCAAATGCGACGAGTACATTACTTCATTCAGAAACTTCTGAACGATCCACCATGCCGAAAGAGCAGCACACGGAGCATGTTTCTCTTGTTTCAAAAGTGCATGGCAGCACGCCTGCTAAAAGTACAACGCGGCACCATGGATCACAGCAATCAGCTGTAACGACCAGTACATCTGAGGAAAGCCAGGCAACAGAGGCTCATTCTATACCACCCTCATCAGAAAGTATTTCTGTTGCTCAAGCTACAACAGTATTCCATACAAGTAGGCGCGCAGAAGACATTACGCGCCCACCTCCGTCACGGCAAACAACTCACGTGATCACTACACAAGAACAGAGTCTGGCAACCGTGGAACAATCCGTGCCTGATTCATCTCAATCTCCTACCGGTATTGAGACAACTACGGTGACCCACACCGAAAGATCAGAAGAAACCACATCACCATCAATACAAGCTACGGAACGTGCTCTGAATGCTTCAACGGCTCATTCAAGTACACGTTCCGAAAGCACAGCACACACCTCACGGCAAACAGCTCACACAGGCAGCACACAAGAACAAAGCCCAGCAACAGAAGGTCATTTGTTACCTAGCAGCACAGCTCATACTCTCCCATCGTCCCAGCATACATCATCTGGAAGCCCCTCTGGTATTAAGCATTTGACTAGTACATCACTTCAACAAGAAGCTTCCGAACAAACGACTGTGACGGCAACAGAAGCAACAGAGCATGCTTCAAAAGCCCATACGAGCATGGCGACAGCAGGTACATCGCACCCATCTCTGTCGCACCAATCGGTTAGCACGCTTAAAGAGAGCCTGGCAACGGATGAGCATGCCATGCTGTCATCGTCCGAAAGTCCTTCAGTTACGGAAGCCACTACGGCGCACCTTCCCAAAGGCTCGGAAGAAACCATTGCGACGTCAACATCAGTTGAAAAGGATGTTACAAATGCCTCGATAGCATATGTAAGTACGCATGCTGAAAGCACAACACACCCACCTAGGTCACGACAAACCGCTCATATCTCAAGCACACAAGAACAAAGCCTGTCGACGGAAAAGCATTTTGCACCCACCAGCTCTTTGCATACTCACCCAGCGACCCAGACTGCTTCACCTGAAATTCCCACGACTGCAAACCTTCGTTCAACAACATCCGAGCAGACCTCTGCACCGGCAACAAAACCCACAGAGCAAGGACCGCATATTACACAAGCTCTTACTGGCACGCATACTGAAAGCACAACGCACCCACCTGTGTCTCAACGATCAGCTGGAACGGTTAGCATGCCTGAAGAGGGTCAGGCAACAGAGGGTCCTTCTATATTACCTTCATCAGAAAGTCCTTATGCACAGGAAGCTACAACGGCATTCCATCCCGAAACTTCAAGGCAAGCAGCATCTCCGACAGCGGAAACGACAGAATACACGTGGAATGCTTCACAAACGTATTCAAGCAAGCGCGCAGATGCCATTACCCATCCACATCCGTCACGGCAAACAACTCACGTGACCACTACACAAGAACAAAGTCTGGCAACCGTGGAACAGTCTATATCTGCTTCATCCCAACCTCCCTCCGGTATTGAAACAACTACGGTGACCAACACCGAAATGTGGGACGAAACCACATCATCACCAACACCGACTGCGGAACGTGCTTTGAGTGCTTCAACGGCTCATTCAAGTACACGTGCCGAAAGCACAGCACACCCCTCACGGCCAGCAGCTCACACAGACAGCACACAAGAGCAAAGTCCAGCAACAGAAGGCCCGTTGTTACGTACCAGCCTCGCTCACACTCTTTCATCGTCCCAGCGTGCATCATCTGGAAGCCCCTCTGGTATTAAGCATGTCACGAGTACGTCACTTCGGCCAGAAACTTCCGAGCAAACCCCTGAGACGGCGACAAAAGTTACGGAGCATGTTTCCCACGTTTCAAAGGTCCCATACGAGCACGCAAACAGCAGGTGCATCGCACCCATCTGTGTCGCACGAATCGGTTAGCACACCTAAAGAAAGCTTGGCGACGGAAGAGCATGCTATGCTGCCATCGTCCGAAAGTCCTTCAGTTATGGAAGCAACTACGGCGCACCTGCCGAAAGGCTCCGAAGAAACCATTGCAACGTCCACATCAGTTGAAAAGGAAGTTACAAATGCTTCAATAGCATATGCAAGTACGCATGCTGAAAGCACAACACACCCACCTCGGTCACGGCAAACGGCTCATCCGAGAAGTACACAAGAACAAGGTCCGTCGACGGAAAAACATTTTGTACCCACCAGCTCTTCGCATACTCACCAAGCAACCCAGCCTGCTTCAACTGAAATTTCTGCCGTGACGACTGCAAGCCTTCGTTCAGCGACATCCGGCCACACTACTGAACCAGCAACAGCACCGGCTGAGACACTTCCGCATGTTTCGCAACCTGTCACTGATGCGCATGCTGAAAGTACGACACACCTTCCTATGTCACAACAACCAGTTGGAACGGCCAGCGTCCCTGAAGAAGGTCAGGCAACAGAGGGCCTTTCTATACCACCTTCATCAGAAAGTCCTTATGTAGAGGAAGCTACAACAGCCTTCCATCCTGAAACTTCACGGCAAACAGCATCCCGTCCAGCAGCAACAACAGAACACGCGTTGAATGTTTCACAAGCTTATTCAAGCAGGCACGCAGAAGAGACTACAGGCCCACCTCCACCACGGCAAACAACTCACGTGACCACTGCACGAGAACAAAGTCTTGTAACCGAGGAACAATCTGTACCTGCTTCATCTCAACCTCCCTCCGTTATTGAGACAACTCCAGTGACCCACACCGAAAGATCGGAAGAAACCACATCACCACCAATACAAGCTACGGAACGTGCTTTGAGTGCTTCAACGGCTCATTCAAGCACACGTGCCGAAAGCACAGCACACCCGCCACGGCCAGCAGCCCACACAGACAGCACACAAGAGCAAAGTCCAGCAACGGAAGGCCCTTTGTTACGTACGAGCATCGCTCACACTCTTTCATCGTCCCAGCATGCATCATCTGGAAGCCCCTCTGGTATTAAGCACTTGACTAGTACATCGCTTGAACCAGAAACTTCCGAACAAATGACTATGACGGCAACAGAAGCCACAGAGCGTGTTTCTCATGTTTCAAAGAAGCATACCAGCACGCAAACAGCAGGTACATTGCGCCCATCTGTGCCGCACCAATCGGTTAGCACGCTTAAAGAGAGCCTGGCAACGAATGAGCATGCCATGCTGTCATCGTCCGAAAGTCCCTCAGTTAAGGAAACCACTAGAGCACACCATCTGAAAAGCTCCGAAGAAACTATATCAACGTCAGCATTAGTTGAGAAGGATGTTACAAATGCTTCAACAGCATATGCAAGTACGCATGCTGAAAGCACAACACACCCACCTCGGTCACGGCAAACGGCTCATCCGCCAAGCACACAAGAACGAAGCCGGTCGACGGAAAAGCATTTTGCACCTACAGGTTCCTCACAAAGTCACCCAGTAACACAGCCTGCATCACCTGAAATCCCTTCTGTGACGACTGCAACACTCCGTTCAACAACTTCTGAGCAAACCTTTGCGCCGGTCACAAAACCCACCGAACAAGGTCCACACGTCCCACAAGGTCTAACTGGCACGCAGGCTGAAAGCACAACGCACCCACCTGTGTCTCAACGATCAGCTGGAACGGCTAGCATTAAAGAAGAGCAGGTGACAGAGGGTTATTCTATCCCACCTTCATCAGAAAGCCCTCATGTAGAGGAATCTACAACAGCATTCCACTCTGAAACTTCAAGGCAAGCATCCCTTGCAGCAGGAGCAACAGAACACGTATTGAATGCTTCACAAACCTACACAAGCAGGCGCGCAGAAGACACTACGCGCCTACCTCCACCACAGCAAACAACTCACGTGGCCATTACACACGAACAGAGTCTGGCAACCGAGGAACAATCCGTGCCTGCTTCATCTCAGTCTCCCTCCGGTATTGAGACAACTACAGTGACCCACACCGAAAGATCGGAAGAAACCACATCACCACCAATACAAGGTACGGAACATACTTTGGGTCCTTCAACAGCTCATTCAAGTACACGTTCCGAAAGCACAGCACACCCCTCACGGCCAGCAGCCCACACAGCCAGCACACAAGAACAAAGCCCAGCAACAGAAGGTCATTTGTTACGTACCAGCTTCGCCCACACTCTTCCATCGTCCCAGCATGCATCATCTGGAAGCCCCTCTGGTGTTAAACATTTGACGAGTACATCACTTCAACCAGAAACTTCCGAACACACGACTATGACGGCAACAGAAATCACAGAGCATGTTTCTCATGTTCCAAAGGAGCATACGAGCATGCAAACAGCAGGCACATTGTACCCATCTGTGTCACACCAATGGGCTAGCACGCTTAAGGACAGTCTGGCAACGGATGAGCATGCCATGCTGTCATCGTCCGAAAGTCCTTCAGTTACGGAAGCCACTATGGCGCACCTTACCAAAGGCCCCGGGGAAACCATTGCAACATCAGCATCAGTTGAAAAGGATGTTACAAATGCTTCAATAGCATATGCAAGTACGCATGCTGAAAGCACAACACACCCACCTCGGTCACGGCAAACGGCCCATTCGCCAAGCACACAAGAACGAAGCCGGTCGACGGAAAAGCCTTTTGCACCTACAGGTTCCTCACAAAGTCACCCAGTAACACAGCCTGCATCACCTGAAATCCCTTCTGTGACGACTGCACACCTCCGCTCAACAACTTCTGAGCAAACCTTTGCGCCGGCAACAAAACCCACCGAACAAGGTCCACACGTCCCACAAGGTCTAGCTAGTACGCAGGCTGAAAGCACAACGCACCCACCTGTGTCTCAACGATCAGCTGGAACGGCTAGCATTAAAGAAGAGCAGGTGACAGAGGGTTATTCTATCCCACCTTCATCAGAAAGCCCTTATGTAGAGGAATCTACAACAGCATTCCATTCTGAAACTTCACGGCAAACAACATCCCCCGCAGGAGAAGCAACAGACCACGTGTTGAATGCTTCTCAAACTTACACAAGCAGGCGCGCAGAAGACACTACGCGCCTACCTCCACCACAGCAAACAACTCACGTGGCCATTGCACACGAACAGAGTCTGGCAACCGAGAAACAATCCTTACCTGCTTCATCTCAATCTCCCTCCGGTATTGAGACAACTACAGTGACTCACACCGGAAGATCGGAAGAAACCACATCACCACCGATACAAGCTACGGAACGTGCTTTGGGTGCCTCAACGGCTCATTCAAGTACACGTTCCGAAAGCACAGCACACCCCTCACGGCCAGCAGCTCACACAGACAGTACACAAGAGCAAAGTCCAGCAACAGAGGGCCCGTTGTTACGTACCAGCCTCGCTCACACTCTTTCATCGTCCCAGCGTGCATCATCTGGAACCCCCTCTGGTATTAACCTTGTCACGAGTACGCCACTTCAGCCAGAAACTCCCGAGCAAACCCCTGAGACGGCAACAAAAGTCACAGAGCATGTTTCCCATGCTTCAAAGATCCATACGAGCACGCAAACAGCAGGTGCATCGCACCCATCTGTGTCGCACGAATCGGTTAGCACACCTAAAGAAAGCTTGGCAACGGAAGAGCATGCTATGCTGCCATCGTCCGAAAGCCCTTCAGTTATGGAGGCAACTACGGCGCACCTGCCCAAAGGCTCAGAGGAAACCATTGCAACGTCAGCATCAGTTGAAAAGAATGTTACAAATGCTTCAATAGCATATGCAAGTACGCATGCTGAAAGCACAACACACCCACCTCGGTCACGGCAAACGGCTCATCCGCCAAGCACACAAGAACGAAGCCGTTCGACGGAAAAGCCTTTTGCACCTACAGGTTCCTCACAAAGTCACCCAGTAACACAGCCTGCATCACCTGAAATCCCTTCTGTGACGACTGCACACCTCCGCTCAACAACTTCTGAGCAAACCTTTGCGCCGGCAACAAAACCCACCGAACAAGGTCCACACGTCCCACAAGGTCTAGCTAGCACGCAGGCTGAAAGCACAATGCACCCACCTGTGTCTCAACGATCAGCTGGAACGGCTAGCATTAAAGAAGAGCAGGTGACAGAGGGTTATTCTATCCCACCTTCATCAGAAAGCCCTTATGCAGAGGAATCTACAACAGCATTCCATTCTGAAACTTCACGGCAAACAACATCCCCCGCAGGAGAAGCAACAGACCACGTGTTGAATGCTTCTCAAACTTACACAAGCAGGCGCGCAGAAGACACTACGCGCCTACCTCCACCACAGCAAACAACTCACGTGGCCATTACACACGAACAGAGTCTGGCAACCGAGAAACAATCCGTGCCTGCTTCATCTCAGTCTCCCTCCGGTATTGAGACAACTACAGGTGACTCACACCGAAAGATCGGAAAAAACCACGTCACCACCAATACAAGCTACGGAACGTGCTTTGGGTGCCTCAACGGCTCATTCAAGTACACGTTCCGAAAGCACAGCACACCCCTCACGGCCAGCAGCTCACACAGACAGTACACAAGAGCAAAGTCCAGCAACAGAAGGCCCGTTGTTACGTACCAGCCTCGCTCACACTCTTTCATCGTCCCAGCGTGCATCATCTGGAAGCCCCTCTGGTATTAACCTTGTCACGAGTACGCCACTTCAGCCAGAAACTTCCGAGCAAACCCCTGAGACGGCAACAAAAGTCACAGAGCATGTTTCCCATGCTTCAAAGGCCCATACGAGCACGCAAACAACAGGTGCATCGCACCCATCTGTGTCGCACGAATCGGTTAGCACACCTAAAGAAAGCCTGGCAACGGAAGAGCATGCTATGCTGCCATCGTCCGAAAGTCCTTCAGTTATGGAGGCAACTACGGCGCACCTGCCCGAAGGCTCAGAGGAAACCATTGCAACGTCAGCATCAGTTGAAAAGAATGTTACAAATGCTTCGATAGCATATGCAAGTACGCATGCTGAAAGCACAACACACCCACCTCGGTCACGGCAAACGGCCCATCCGCCAAGCACACAAGAACGAAGCCGGTCGACGGAAAAGCCTTTTGCACCTACAGGTTCCTCACAAAGTCACCCAGTAACACAGCCTGCATCACCTGAAATCCCTTCTGTGACGACTGCACACCTTCGCTCAACAACTTCTGAGCAAACCTTTGCGCCGGCAACAAAACCCACCGAACAAGGTCCACACGTCCCACAAGGTCTAGCTAGTACGCAGGCTGAAAGCACAACGCACCCACCTGTGTCTCAACGATCAGCTGGAACGGCTAGCATTAAAGAAGAGCAGGTGACAGAGGGTTATTCTATCCCACCTTCATCAGAAAGCCCTTATGTAGAGGAATCTACAACAGCATTCCATTCTGAAACTTCACGGCAAACAACGTCCCTTGCAGCAGAAGCAACAGAACACGTGTTGAATGCTTCACAAACTTACACAAGCAGGCGCGCAGAAGACACTACGCACCTACCTCCACCACAGCAAACAACTCACGTGGCCATTACACACGAACAGAGTCTGGCAACCGAGAAACAATCCGTACCTGCTTCATCTCAATCTCCCTCCGGTATTGAGACAACTACAGTGACTCACACTGAAAGATCGGAAGAAACCACATCACCACCAATACAAGCTACGGAACGTGCTTTGGGTGCCTCAACGGCTCATTCAAGTACACGTTCCGAAAGCACAGCACACCCCTCACGGCCAGCAGCTCACACAGACAGTACACAAGAGCAAAGTCCAGCAACAGAAGGCCCGTTGTTACGTACCAGCCTCGCTCACACTCTTTCATCGTCCCAGCGTGCATCATCTGGAAGCCCCTCTGGTATTAACCTTGTCACGAGTACGCCACTTCAGCCAGAAACTCCCGAGCAAACCCCTGAGACGGCAACAAAAGTCACAGAGCATGTTTCCCATGCTTCAAAGGCCCATACGAGCACGCAAACAGCAGGTGCATCGCACCCATCTGTGTCGCACGAATCGGTTAGCACACCTAAAGAAAGCTTGGCAACGGAAGAGCATGCTATGCTGCCATCGTCCGAAAGTCCTTCAGTTATGGAGGCAACTACGGCGCACCTGCCCGAAGGCTCAGAGGAAACCATTGCAACGTCAGCATCAGTTGAAAAGAATGTTACAAATGCTTCAATAGCATATGCAAGTACGCATGCTGAAAGCACAACACACCCACCTCGGTCACGGCAAACGGCTCATCAGCCAAGCACACAAGAACGAAGCCGTTCGACGGAAAAGCCTTTTGCACCTACAGGTTCCTCACAAAGTCACCCAGTAACACAGCCTGCATCACCTGAAATCCCTTCTGTGACGACTGCCCACCTCCGCTCAACAACTTCTGAGCAAACCTTTGCGCCGGCAACAAAACCCACCGAACAAGGTCCACACGTCCCACAAGGTCTAGCTAGCACGCAGGCTGAAAGCACAATGCACCCACCTGTGTCTCAACGATCAGCTGGAACGGCTAGCATTAAAGAAGAGCAGGTGACAGAGGGTTATTCTATCCCACCTTCATCAGAAAGCCCTTATGTAGAGGAATCTGCAACAGCATTCCATTCTGAAACTTCACGGCAAACAACATCCCTTGCAGGAGAAGCAACAGAACACGTGTTGAATGCTTCACAAACCTACGCAAGCAGACGAGCAGAAGACACTACGCGCCTACCTCCACCACAGCAAACAACTCACGTGGTCATTACACACGAACAGAGTCTGGCAACCGAGAAACAATCCGCACCTGCTTCATCTCAATCTCCCTCCGGTATTGAGACAACTACGGTGACCCACACCGAAAGATCGGAAGAAACCACATCACCACTAATACAAGCTACGGAACGTGCTTTGGGTGGCTCAACGGCTCATTCAAGTACACGTGCCGAAAGCACAGCACACCCGTCACGGCAAGCAGCTCACACAGCCAGCACACAAGAACAAAGCCCAGCAACGGAAGGCCCTTTGTTACGTACGAGCCTCGCTCACGCTCTGCCATCGTCCCAGCATACATCATCTGGAAGCCCCTCTGGTATTAAGCATTTGACTAGTACATCACTTCAACCAGAAGCTTCCGAACAAGCGAATGTGACGGTCACAGAAGCAACAAAGCATGCTTCAAAGGCCCATACGAGCACGGCAACAGCAGGTACATCGCACCCATCTCTGTCGCACCAATCGGTTAGCACGCTTAAAGAGAGCCTGGCAACGGATGAGCATGCTATGCTGTCATCGTCCGAAAGTCATTCAGTTATGAAAGCCACTACGGCGCACCTGCCCAAAGGATCCGAAGAAACCATTGCGACGTCAACATCAGTTGAAAAGGATGTTACAGATGCTTCAATAGCATATGCAAGTACGCGTACTGAAAGCACGTCACACCCACCTCGGTCACGGCAAACGGCTCATCCGTCGAGTAGACATGAACAAAGCCTGTCGACGGAAGAACATTTTGCACCTGCAGGTTCTTCGCAAAGTCACCCAGTAGTCACCCAGCCTGCATCGCCTGAAATCTCTTTCGTGACGACTGCACACCTTCGTTCAACAACTTCTGAGCAAACCTTTACGCCGGCAACAAAACCCACAGAACAAGGCCCACATGTCCCACAAGGTCTAACTGGCACGCATGCTGAAAGCACAACGCACCCACCTGTGTCTCAACGATCAGCTGGAACGGCCAGTATTAGAGAAGAGCAGGCAACAGTGGGTTTTTCCATACCACCTTCATCGGTAAGTCCCTATGTAGAAGAAGCTGTAACAACATCCCGTACTGAAAGTCCACAGGAAACAACATCCTTTACAGCAGAAACGAGAGAACATGCTTTAAACGCTTCACGAACTCATACAAGCAGGCATGCAGAAGACATTACACGCCCACCTTCGTCACGGCAAACAACTCACGTGACCACCATACAAGAACAAAGTCTGGCAACCGAGGAACAATCCGTACCTGCTTCATCTCAACGTCCTTCTGGTGTTGAGACAACTTTAGTTACCCACACCGAAGAACCAGAAGAAACCGCATCACCGCCAACCCAGGGTACGGAACGTGCTTTGAATGCTTCAGCAATTCATGCAAGGACTCATAGCACAGCACACCCAACTGGGTCAAGAGAAACAGCTCACACAGACAGCACACATGACCAAAGACCAGCAACGGAAGGTGAATCATTACCGACGAGCTTCGCACATGCTCATCTATCGTCTCAGCATGCATCACCTGGAAGTCCTCCTGGTATTACGCATTTGACGAGTTCATCACTTCAACCGGAAATTTCCCAACAAAAGACTACGACGGTAACAGAAGCCACAGAGCATGCTTCTTATCATTCAAAATCATATACGAGCACGCATGCTGCAGGCCCTACACGCCCACTGGTGTCACAACAGTCTCCCGGCACGGTTAGTATGCCTGAAGAACGCTTGACGTCTACAAAGCATCCCATGCCGACATCGCTTGAGAGTTCCTCTTTTACTGAAACTGCTACAGTACCCCATTCCAAAAGTTCAGAGCAAACCTCTGCACCATCAACAACGGCTCCTGATCGGGCTTACAATGCTTCAACGGCTTACACTGCAAGCCATCTTCAAAGTACAGCACATTCCCCTGCGTCAAGGCGAACAGTTCACCTGACCAGTGCAAAAGAACAAACCCTGTCAACGGGAAAATATTCTGCTCCCACTTTATCGGAAACATCTTTTGACATTGAAACAACTATAGTGCTTCGTCCAAGAAGTTCACATGAAATGACTGCATCATCAACAGGAACCAGACCCGTTACCATTACTTCAACAACTCAATTCAGCACGCACACAGAAAGCACGACACAAAAATCTGCTTCACGACAACCAACTTACGTTCCCAGCACAAAACAACCAAGTCTGGTTACGGAGGAACACCTTGTGCCCACCAGCTTCTCCCATACTCACCCGACAACACAACTTGCATCATCTGAAATTCCCGCCAGCATTGAGAACATGACGACTAAAGCAGTTCATCCTGCAAGCTCAGAACAAATCACTGCGGCAGCAACGGAAACTACAGATCACGCCTCTCACGTTTCAGAAGGACATACCGGTACACGTGCAGAAAGCACTACACAACTACCTGTGTCAAGACAATCAGCTAGAACGGCTGGCACGCGTCAAACTGTTGTGCATGCAACAGTAGCTGTGGATCACGCTTCGAACGCATCCGTCGCGAGCACGCAGGCTGAAACCACAGTACATCTGCCTGTATCGCGGCAAAAGGCTTACATGGCCAGCACACAGGAAGAAAGTCTAGGACCGGAAGGTCATTCTGCATCTACCACCTTCCAGTCCTATCACCCAGCGACTCAAAGTACGTTATCTGGAAGCCCTGCTAGTATTGGGAGTATAGCGACAGCACCAATGCATGCGGCAACCTCGGAACTAACCAATCCGCCTGCAGAAGAAACAACAAAACCCCTTTCTCATGCTTCAAGAACTCGCACAAACGCGCAAGGGGAAATTACAACACAGCATCATGTGTCAGAGCAATCAGCCAGCACGGCTTTCCTTCCAGCCGGAAGCATCGGAACGAGAGAACATCACGTACCGCCATCCTCTGAAAGGCCCATAATAACTGAATCTGTTACAGTATTCCATCCCGGAAGCCCACAAGAAAGCACTGTAACATCAACGGAAGCTGCAGAACTAGCTACAGATTTTTCCGTGCGTTATACCAGCACTCATGTTGAAAGCACAATACACTCAGCGGCGTCACGGCAAACGGCCCATGCGACCAGCACTCAAGGGAAAATCCAACTTGTCTCAGGACAAACAATTAGTACGGCTGGCATTCCGGCAGAAAATATGACAACAGAAGAATATTCCGAGACGCCAACATCTGAAAGACCTAGTGTGACCGGAGTTGCTACAGAAATCCATCCAAAAGGCTCGAAAAGAACCGCTACAGCGTCAACCGAAGCTGCCGAACAAGCCACAAACGCTTCGATCACTTTTACCAGCACGCTTGCTGAAGGCACAGCATACCCAGCCGTGTCGCAGCAAGCCGCTCACACCGCCAGCACGCAAGAACAAAGCCTTGCAACGGAAGGTCATTCTCTGCCTTCAAGCCACCCGCATACTTACCAAGCCACCCAGCACGCATCATCTGAAAGCTCAGGTGGTATTGGAAGTGCGACGGCTGCAACACTTCATGCAAAAACTTCTGAACAAACCGTTCCGCCAACAGCGGGAACTACGGAACGTGCTTCTCACGCTTCAGAAACTAGCACAGGCGCACAAGCAAAAAGCACAACACAGCATCTCGTGTTACGGCCATCAGCTAGCACGGTTAGCATTCCCGAAGCAAGCGTGGGAACAGAAGAACATTCTGTACCGCCATCATCTGAGCGACCTCCTGTTACAGCAGCCGTTACGGAAGTGCACCCCAAAAGCTCGAAAGAACCCATTGTGACGTCAGCAGAAATTGCAGAGCCATCTCAAACGGCTTCAACAGCTCATGCGAGTAAGCTCACTGAAAGCACAGCACATCAAGCCACATCACGGCAAACGGCTCACACTACCAGCACACAAGGACAAGTTCAGGAAACTGAAGGCCCTTATTTAGGTTCCAGCTTCCCACAGACTTGGCAAGAGACCCAGCGCACGTCATCTGAAAGCCCTGCTGGTGTTCGGAATACGACAGTTGCAATAATTCATGCAGCAACTTCGGAGCAGCCCATGGTGTCATCCATGGAAATCACAGACCTTCCCTCTCATACTTCAACAAATCGTACAAGCGCACGAGCCGAGAGCACAACCCAGCAGCCTGTGTCAGGGCAATCGGCTACCACGGCAAGCATGCCTGAAGAAAGCATGGAAACGGAAGAATATTCGATAACGACGTCATCTGAAAGGCCCGCTGTTACTGAAGCCGTGACAGCAATTCATCCCAAAAGTTCGGTAGGAACCCCTGACACATCAAAAGAAGCTGCAGAGAAAGTTGCGAATGCTTCAACATCAAGCGCACGCACGCATGCCAAAACCACAACACATCCAGCCACCTCGCGGCAAACGATTCACATGCACAGCACACAAGAACAAAGCCTGGCAACGGAAGGTCCTTCAGTAACCACTAGTTTCATGGGCGCTCATTCAGGGACCCAACGCGCGTCAACTGGAAGCCAGTTTGTTGTTGACAACGAGACAGCTACGGTACTGCATCCCGCAAGTTCCTCAAAAGCCTCTGAGGAGGGAACGGAAACCCCGAGACATGTTTTCCCTGCTTCGAAAACACATGTTACCACGCATCAGGAGAGCACATCCCACCCAGCTGTGCCAGAACAAACCATTACCACGCCTGGCACACCCAGGGAACATCTGGTGACAAAAGAACAACCTGCACCGCCGTCATCCGCACGTCCTTTGGCCACCGAAACTACTTCAGCACTTCAATGGGAAAGTTCCGAAAGAACCATCACAACAACAACAGAGGCTACCAAATGTGCTTCACATATTGCGGTGGCTTATGCAAGCACGCGTCCTGAAAGTAAAACGCACGCTCCAGTGTCACGACAAACGGCTCAGGCGGCCAGCACACAGGAAACAAGCTCAGCAACGGAAAGTCACCTAGTTCATCCAAGCTTGCCGGATACTCACCCAAAGACACATCCTGATTATGGGCAGACAAAATCTGAGAGCACCCAGGGTTTCGAAGAAGTAAGTTCGACGCAAGGTACTGAGAGGTCGACTTCGTCCACTGAACATCCAGGTCAGTGGAATATTGAAACGTATCTGTGACTTGCATAAGTAGCCATTTTTTGTGTTGTTTTTCTCATCCAGTATGCAAGAGAAAACATGGATTTGCTCAGGCACGCGAAAACGCCCTTGATAAGACACCGAGAGGTATTTGTGCCTCAGAGATGTGCACAAGTGATGTTTTTCAACACTCGCCCTGATTCGGCTTTCTTAACACGGACTAATAGGGGAGGGGAGGTGTCGATGCGACCCCCCTATCGTTTCCAAATTAAGGGAGATAGAGTCTTGCGGAAACAAACATAGCATTGTTGTTAACGAGGTCTCGCGATTGATATTAGGGTTTATGTTGCTTGGTCGATAATTCACGCCAGTGCGCCAGGTCAATGGTCAGAATTTCCTGAAAACCTGACTTTTCCAGCATTACATGCTCATATCTATGTGACCACGACCCGCAGCGACACGAAGTTTAACAGTCGTGCTCCTTGTTTAATTCTGGGTACAATTACATGTAGTATATATGTTTGGAGCTATGATGTAGGGTTCTGTTAATGTAACAGTGTCGACTCGCCGCACACGGTCCTCGAAAATCGTCGGTTGCCGCCCGCCGCCGACGCCGACCGTAAATCACCGTGCAATGTTTCTGAAAAACGTAACTTCTCAGAAACCAGAAAACTAAGGACACGTTTTCAGCGTAAAAACACGCGCATTCACTGCCCAGAGACCACCGAACGTTCGGGAGCGATTGCACGACATGCCGGATAGGCACCCTTAGAAAACCTTGGCACCCTTAGACTTCCTGTCAGGCCGCGGATTGAGATTACGACCTGATGAGATCCAGCACTTCTGACATTTGCTGGAATAAGGCGGTGAATAAGCTTGACAGCTATCACTGCTAGATGTATTGACGCCTCAATCCGTCAGTTCTATTCGGTTATTGTACCTGAAGTTTCCCAGATATCACCTTTTTGAACACTAACCATTTCTGTGCGCATTTGTACCAAAGAAAAATGCCATTATCAGTTCTGACCACATATGTTAGCCTTAAACATGCAGCCTTAGACGGTTGAATATACTATTCTTTATGAGACCGAGGTTTCGGAAATCTACAGGCTGCGGAGTATGCTGTGATTATGTGCATACTGATTGCTTCCAAACTTTACAGCGTGCAAATGGGACAACATCACGTCTAGCAGACCCGGAACCATTATCCGGGACCCTAGTCGCTGTCTGCATGTGGAATGTGTGCAAACTATACACGGAAGCTTTGTTGACGTCACCATCGTGCACGAAGCAAGAGGATGTAAGTATATGCGTTTCGAAGCCCCTGTTCAACTAACGAGTTGCGTTCACAAAAACACAAACTATTTTTGCTCAGTGTAACGCATTTTAGGGATCTCCAGCTGCGTTAGAGTGCTGGTCTTTGCTGCCTGTGACTGTCAGTGAGCTTGACCAATTTTGGACTTTGATTAAGGGTGCGAATT
The DNA here is from genome assembly GCF_011947565.3 of Pollicipes pollicipes. Classification (NCBI taxonomy): domain Eukaryota; kingdom Metazoa; phylum Arthropoda; class Thecostraca; order Pollicipedomorpha; family Pollicipedidae; genus Pollicipes; species Pollicipes pollicipes. The sequence goes on along the minus strand of NW_023596297.1, from coordinate 8,353,617 downwards.
ATTTGGCTTAGGGAACTATAAGGTGAAATACATGCTGATTGCAAAGCATCCGCCAACAGGAGAAACTTCTATGCTGCAATAAAAATGTTTTTTAAAGCAAAACATTAATAAATTGAATCCGAATGGCGTTCCATTGGGCCTTTGCATTTTATCCATGCATGAAAGGTATGCTTTCGAACTCGTTGCCGACAATTGTTGTCATCGCTTGCGGAAGATATCTGGCTTCACTAGTTTGGCTTTTGGCATTATCTCGTGATGGCTGGGAGTTCACACATCTGCTATCAACCGTACATCTCACGATGCACAAGGCATCTCTCCAGTAATATGCAACATATTCTCCCTCCAACAGGTTGCGAAATGAATGGCAACACCATGGTCCCAACGGGCTTTGTGAGGTTTACACCTCTCGGCAAAAAGAAGCGTTGCTTCTTTGGACGCTGGCACACACAATACTTCGATCCAGCGTTGAGTGAGTGCAATCGTAAACGAGCCGCGTGTCTGCATATTGTGACCTCCCAGATGTTTGCAGTGTGTAAGACTCTATCATATGAAAGGCAATCCACAGCGCTATCTCATTCAACATGGCACACGAAGCATTATTTCACGAACAGGATTTCAAATTGTGAATAGCTAGGTCTAACCATACAAGGTTTTTGTTCACCATGTGCCACGACCTTAACATATTGTTAAAAGGTGTGCTCCAACTTTGCATGAGGGCTTTGAATTGTAAAGCTATCAGCCATCTAGAAGGTCACTCGGTGCGGTTCTCAGCCCCGCCGTTCTTAAGACCTAAACCGCTTTAGTTTCTGAGCTACTCGACCGCGAAGATGTGCAGACAATTTCGTGCAGGCTAGTTCAAGGTTACTCAGGCATCCATGACACCATACTAACGCCATTGAAATCCTGCCATTAAATTATTCACGCAGCGATCAAGGCCAATAAGATAGCATTGCTATTTCGTATTATGTGACGTTCGTGAGCCCGATTTCCAAATACATCGGCTGTCAATTGGCTCTCAATCAATGTTGTGCAGCCCAAGATGGCTTAATCAATTAATACTTATTGAGAAGCATATGCACTAAATGGAGAGACTGAGTTGTCTAGAACAGTTTTCTCCCCTAAGAGTGCACTAATAACGTGAACTTATTTCATCATCTGATGCATCAATAGCTTGAAATGTGGAACATTTCCTCTGACAAAGCACCTGAAAGTTATTTTGTAGTGAAGGTCTGCACACATTTCTAGAAAACGTGCAGAACATCTTATTGTCGCCGCTCAAGCATTTTGTTAGATACCAGACGTCCTCCTAATGACGACCTAGAGCCATTATGATTTCGATAAGTTTTTCGAATGGACTAGATCGGATCGTAAATGCCCCATAGACGTAGGTGCGGGTGTGATTAATTGGATTCAGAATTTAATGATACCAGGTCAGACGGAATAAGCTGAACTGCTGAATATCATTGAGTAAGTGTGGCTTGTTCCAGTACTCTGCATAGTTTATGAGTTCTGTTAAATTTGGTTGAAATGTCATGAATCAACTCTCGCTCTACTACGATCTGATGCTCAGGACTTTTCCAGAATAGGCTCTCAACGCTTTGGAGCACGGCATTCAAATTCGCCAGCTGAGTTTACACCATAGTTACACATGCCATCAACATTTAAGTTTCTGAACTTGATGGTCCACGATCTATACCCTACCTTTACCTTTCTCAAGGTCACGTTGATGACACTGCTAAAAAAACGACAACTAAGTTTTATTGAAAACAGGCAACACATTATTGGTAGGTATTCTAGGCTCTCTATCTGAAAGTAGAGCAAAAATTTTATACTTTTTATGATGGTTTTGTAAATCTGAACGGTGTTACGATAGTTTTGTTTGCTTTTGGAAAGCCATGCCATCTAGATTTAATCTAGATCAAACATTGACCTTTGTACCGAGATTTGACGTTTTGAAGTACATAAAATTGAAATCTCTATCTTATATCTACACCACATAATCTATGATGATATTTCATCCACCCTCATTGCATTTACTTACAGTGAATCTAATTACAGTACATTTTCTTAAATTACATCTACTTACATTACATTAACTTACATTGCATCTACTTACAGTACATCTTCTCACATTACATCTACTTACGTTACATCTACTTAAAGTGCATCTATGTTGCATCTATTTACATCACATCTACATGTTATCTTGCACCATATCTTACAGGTTTGAAAGGCCTTTTAAGCCCGGTTGTCCTGCCAAAGTTCGCATTCAGCATTGTCCAGTCACAATTATATGATAAAGTCTGTCAAGAGCTTTCCAGTGCCTTTTCCCGTGGCTCCAGCTTGTTTAGTTTTCAAGATCTCATGGGGCTCTTGGGTCCAATGTAGGGCGATGGTAAAGCAACCCCCGTAAAGAAAAGGGATACGATGGATTTTGTTTCTTTTATTGCATATGCCTCACGGGATGACGGGTGACGGTATAAACTTTCCTTCCAATCTTCAGCATTCTGATGAAGTTTTTGTCGGCGAAGTTTCTTGTCTCGTCAATTTTCTTGTCGGGAGTAAGTTTTCCCTGCATAAGGCCCAGGCTGAAATTTGTCCGCAAGTGGAACTGGGCGACCATTCCTCCAACTAAAGTTAGGCAGGCATTTTGCGCATTGTGAAAGTCGACCCACGTGGAAATCACGGTGCCTGTCGTGTGGTAGAAACGTTCAGCATGAGTGCTTATAACACACATCAATTTCATAGGCTAGTTTCAAATAAGTACATCAAATGTTTAAGGATCTTGTGATCGGTCTTACGTTGATTCAGCGTCATGCACAACATTGCAACGAATATCTTTTAATAAGTTTGATCCGAACACTGAATGGGTGTATTCCTCAGACCAGAGCTCACACTAAGCAGTGCTTGCTGTGCGAGCACCTGGCACCTGGTCGTGAAATCGGGTGCCAGGCGTCGGATCGTGAAATCAAGTTAACGGTAGAATTTGGTGGCAAAAGCTTAACGTGCTGGAATACTCAGCACTGTCCGTCCTGCCCTCTAACGTCATCTGACCTTAAGAGCGGCAGCTGCCACCGGCGTCAGGCTTTTTCCGCCAGGGGTAATAACGAGCGTCTAAAGCGCCTCAAACCCACCCCGCCACGGTTCGAAGGATAGGAAGGCACACACTCCGACCCAAGGAGCTATCGGGGCAAACCATAGAATGTGTCAACAACAAGATGTCAAAAAGCGTTTGAAGAACATATTTGTGAATATACGAGAAGTACCTCCTTGCTCCCACATAGCTGCAAAAGTGCCGAGAGCTACATAGAGATCGCTCCCCAAGTATAGCTAATTTTATTAGAAGAGATTAGGTTCATCGTGCTGTTGCACAAGTGGCGCTTAGTTGTATTGCAAGCTAGAGGTCTTCTTGAAATACAACTAGGCAAACGATAATCTGGGTAATCGAAAAATCCCATTCATTAGCAGAAATATCGAGTCCCTGGCCGGCACCTTAAATATATTTTTTAAAGACACCTTTTGCGCTGAAACGTAGAACCGTAGTATGGGCCGTAGTAAGCGTTAACAATGTGTACCAGAAGCTTT
>NW_023596297.1:8324295-8349022 GCF_011947565.3 Pollicipes pollicipes | reverse complement strand
GGGCTTAGAAGTGGCGCCTCTGGTCCGCCACCGCTGACGACTGCAGAACCTGCAGCAGATTCGGCAGCTAGTCGGAAGGAGTAAACGAGCCTTTAAACAGCTCGCATGCTATGGTAAACAACATCATAAACGAATCCGCGAATCTCAAAGGAACATGAAATACACGACGCGGAGGTCACGTGAGCATTGAGATTATCGGCACCACTTTCACACATAATAGCCAATATAACTCCGCGGCCGATACTCGGGCCAGGCCAAGGCACACGAAGAGATGTTATTGGTATCAAGTATGCACGAACGTATGTTTAATTCAAACTAGTAGTCTCTATAGCCCTGATGTTGCCTAGTCTCTAAAATACGACTTCCCCGCGAGCACTGTCATCAAAAGCCCTTCGAAAACTAACCAAGATTACGGCTTACCGCTGTCCATGATGGCGGAAGCCGAGCATAGCATATTGAGCAACACATTATGTACAGCCACAGCATACCGGTTGCAGCGTCTGCTGGAGGTGTACGGCAATGGTTCACTTCGCCACGGTAAACCATGCCCCATATTCTCCGAAGAAGTACGACGACGTTGTTTCTGAAGGGTAAAATGCGCAGGGCTGCTTCCACTTTTTAGCCATTGACTCTTGCTTGCTGATATTTAGAACAGCAGTCCGTTATGAAATTCTTATAGATTGACAAAATTTTTGTTGCAGCTCACAAGTCTGTAAAGAAGATGGATTTATACTACGCCCATCCCAAATCTCCCTACATCATCGAATCTAGCCTCGAAGATATTGAGATAACTAGCGTACCGATATGCGAAGTGGGCGGTCGCCGAGAAACTGTGGAGGACTACTTTAATCACCTAGTGAGCATTGGTACAATGTCCGAACAAGGATTACCGAAAGAAGCAATCGCCAGTGGAACAAAATATCGCCAGGGCAACGAAGCGCTTACTAAAATGCACGAATGGCGGCTGCCACCAGTGCCCCGCAAGTACAAGGCAGGCCATTCCAACATTGGTGCCGAATTGACTCATTGGGGCAAAGTGCATGAGGATATGCAACAAGCCATTAGAAACAACAAACGTTTCCATGACCCGCTGCCCATATATAAGGAGAATCATTTCAATTATAAATGAGTAAATAGTCTACATGTAGCACAACAACGCCCTTATTTAGCAATAATTTAGAGGTGTCATCTTCAGAAGTTGAGAGAAAGTAATAATTTGCCTTTCAGCGTAATTAGGAAAAATGCTTGTTTCACAGTCAATAAAAGTCTAAATGAAACAGCCACGTAATTTTGACTTAATATCTAATGTTGACGTCAAGCGTTGTTTACCGTGACGAAAGGAGACGGCGAAAATCCCGCCATCATTGCCTAACGTCACACTAATGGGGCACATAAATGACGGCAAGTGGCAGCGAGTCCGGGATGCCAAGGCACAAAGCGCCATATCTAAATCCGCATCATACTACAGAAAAAACAAATAATATATGCATATTATGTATATAATATATATACATATATAATACATATATATCTATATATATATATATATATATACATATATATATATATATATACATATATATATATATATATATATATATATTCTCTCTCTCTCTCTCTCTCTCTCTCTCTCTCTCTCTCTCTCTCTCTCTCTCTTCTCTCTCTCTCTCTCTCTCTCTCTCTCTCTCTCTCTCTCTATCTCTCTCTTCTCATATACATTTCCTATCTCTCTCTCTCTCTCTCTCTCTCTCTCATTATGTACGCATAATACATTTACAAGATACCACCACACATGATTATTGGCGCAGTTTTAGTTCCAAACGACAAGGTGCCTTGAAGACTTGCGGACAACCGAAGGCTGTTTGCGACTTTGCCCAGAACTCTTTTGGGACATAAGCGAGGGAGACGCCAACACTGCCGAGCTGTTCCACGACATGATTCTCACAGCAAAGACTCCAACCGACAATAGTACTTCGGCGCTACTTCTACTGGTGACACTCGCTGCGGCAGAAGTGCGGTGCAACAAAACTTGCAATCTGCAACCTATGGTAAGATATCTCTCTGCAATATATACATTAGTGCTACACGATAGAACTTGTGCTCCAAGAACTTATATAATTTTTACTTGTCTGCCAAAAAATCTTCAATTTTACTTAAACGCTTCAATATTTTTGCTCCCAATATATATATATATATATATATATATATATATATATATATATATATATTTATATAAACACTACATAAGTGGTACACGGTAAGCTTGATGTTTTAAAACGTATACCCGTCATTACTTCTACTACCAAGGTTAACACGCACCCGGATGGCGAGTTGAATACTCTTCGCTCGGGTGAGGGTCAATTTAACTCCCCTGAGACCAAAAAAAGGTGGCTAGAGACACCAAGTTCACAGGGTGGGTTGGCCTGCATGTGAACACACTTGTATCAAATTTTGTGGTTATTAGGTCACGTCCTTGGGGACAAATAATGTCAAACAGATCGAAATGTAGCTTGGTGTCTCAAGTACCCCCATATCTCCCCATGCAATTACCGTGGAGCTAGAACGAGCACTAGGTGCTCGTTTTGAACAAAATATCAGTGGCGTTCAGTTAAGGACAGCGACCTTGTTTGACCTACCTTTATCAGGTGAAAGAAGCCAGCTTTCAGCGGAATTGATTCCATTTTGCCATTGAAATACACATCATGGATTACGCTAAGCGGTATATTCCTTAAAACGGAATGTTGACGGGTCGCTTTAAGTCAGTGACTTACTCTGACCCTTAAAGAGTCTACGGAAGATGTCTTTTGCGGCCACTGTCATGATTAAATTCGAAATGAACACCAGAAACTACTCCATAAACCAATCTCGCGAATAGAAAGCTTTTGACCTCGGTCTGACCTTCATACATGACCCTAGGTATATGGAAACTGCCATAATCGTAGACGTAATTGGCTTATTGCCTAATAAACCATCTCAGATATGTGTTTCTCTGTTTAACACTCCGTTGCCGCATCGCATCGAACGATTCCCTACAAATGTCCTTCGCTGACAGCCATGGCCCGATTAACTTGCCATAGGTCAGGGACCTTGCAAGGTAAATCTATTTTTACATCAAAATATCTGTTACTCATTTCTCTACAGCCATACAAAGTTTGGTGCGGCTACACCGCGCCGTTCCGAAATCATTCTGGAAATACCTTCGGAGGGGTCAAATTGACCCCCACTCCCATCCGAGCGCGTATTAATGGTACCCTTATTTGCACGCGGCTTTAATTCCACTGGCAGTGCTTATAAGGGATATAAGCAAGTGCTACACGATGAAAGTATCCCTAAAAAAGCATTCATAACTCATTTACCTATACCTCTCACCTACCATACCTCTTGCCTACCTTATTACCTCCACTGCAACATCTCCTACGATTTTTTTAATATACGTGGCGTTACTTCTGTCGCAAAAATTGATGCGGGACATTATTTCCATGCGACCGAAGTCACGTTTCAAAAATAGTGCCCGTCAGTGTTTTCTTCAAAATCTTTGTGCGAGCCTACGCATGGGAACTATGCGATGTGCGAAATAAGGCCAGAGGTTGCCTCTTCACAAGCTCATTTCAAAATATTGAAATCCATTGGGCTTCATTCTAGTCGAAGATACGTGGCCAAGTCAATCCTGAATAATACACAGTGTTTATGGGATGAGACGAGACGAGACGAGACGAGACAAGACAAGACAGGACAAGACGAGACGAGTCGAGTCGGGACGAGATGAGACGAGACGAGACGAGACGAGACGAGACGAGACGAGACGAGACGAGACGAGACCGAGACGAGACGAGACGAGACAGAACAAGCAAGACAAGACAAGACAAAACAAGACGGGACGGGACGGGGCGGGACGGGACGAAGCAGAGCAGAACAGCGCGGAGCAAGGCAGGACAGGAAACAGCGGGGCATGACGGGCAAAAGAATAGCAAGCACGACGAAGCACAGAACAAGACGAAACAGCACTACCCTGAGGACGGTAAAAAGTATAGGACATGGAAGGCAAGAGGACGGAAAAGAGCAGGGCATGATACGATTGGCCTCATCTTGTTCTGTCTCTGTCTTTTGACCGATCATACCCCTGTCCCGTACCCACCATACGCTGCCCCGTGCCCTGAGTAATCTGTTCTCCGTCCTGTTGTGTTCTCTGCCGTGCGCTGTCCTCCGTTTCGCATCGTTCATCGTCCCATTGCGTCCCCTGTCTTGCATGGTCCTCTTTCCCCTCTGCCCTCTGTCATGAACAGCCTTCCATCTTGCCTTTTCATCGCCCCAGCCCTGTCCGATGTCCCTCCTTGTGCTACATGCTACCCTTACCCTGGGTCGGCGCAGAAAGCAGAGCTTCATTTTATTCGACCCACTGTCTCTTTTCAGCCCTGCCTGGACCTCTGTCCTCTTTCGGTCTGCAGTTGTCTTCCCTGACCTCTGCCCAAAATTTGTGCAGTCCTTTGGTTCGTCCTCTGTGATGTTTACTGGCTGCTTGGGCACGCCGACTGATGAGGCAGTATTACGACTTGGTCTGTTATCGATATTGTCTTCTTTTTTGTCCTCTATGCTAATCGCCGTGCTATCCCCCGTCCTGTCCGTAGCTCCGTCCCCTCCTATATTATGTATCCGGTCCTTTCCTCCCGCCTGTTGGTCGCACAATCAAAGGTATCAAAGGTTTCCAATTTAGCTCCATGCCATTCAGTGTAATGCTTTGTCTCTTGTTAAAAAAGAAGAAGCTTATGACGGGGTTTGCATATATATGGTTTGTTGGTTTATACATATACATATATGTATATATATATATATATATATATATATATATATATATGATATATATGCTCCTATATATATATATACTTATATATATACCTATATATATATATATATATGATATATATGCTCCTATATATATATATATACTTATATATACCTATATATATATATATATATATATATATATATATATATATATATATATATATGTGTATATATTCTGACATTGAAAACGAGACACAACGGCATATGACAAGACACTTTGACAGCAAACCAAGGCAAGACATCCAACCGACCGTCAAACTGTACTATCAAAATCAAATGACATCTGCTCACAAACAGGACGAAAAAGCTTTACGGGAAATTATCTCTCAACATGTTAAAGGCAAAAACGACCACAAAATAGACATTGTCATTTACTATTGTAATAAGAAAACATCGAACTTTCTTATGAGAAACAGCCCAGACAAACCCGACAAACTGAAATGCACCAATATAGTGTATCAATTCCAATGCAACATCGAAGGCTGCAAACTTCGTCCCATACGCTACATTGGTGTGACCACAACGACACTCTCACGACGCCTGACAATGCACTTACGTGACGGGGCACCTCTGGACCACATGCGACAGGAACACGACATGACATTGACACGACAACAACTGACAGACAGCACTGACATTTTATGGACGTGCAGTGACAGAAGACGCCTTCAAATTTGGGAAAGCATATTCATTAACGAACTCTCTCCGGCCTTAAACAGACAGACAAATTCTTGCAGAACTCTTGAGCTGCTAGGTGGTGGGCGGTGAGTACTTCTGATGTGATTGTGACAATAGTGTTCCCATTGTGTCTTTGTGATGTTCCCATTATGAGTGTTTCTTACATGTATGAAGATGAAAATAGCAATCCGTCTTACTTCAATTAGTTATGCCTCATTTATGTTCTCCGTACCAAAAAATGTTTTCCAACAGAAGTGCACAATTTTTCATCCCTTAAAACTCAAAACTTATTTCTTGTGCAATTTAGTCTTCTCCGAAGATGAGATAAGATCTCGAAACGTCAGAATGGAAGGAGTGATGAATATATATATATATATATATATATATATATATATATATATATAGTATATATATAGTATATAGTATATATATATATATATAGTATATAGTATATATATATATATATATATATATATATATATATATATATATATATATATATGGGCACTTGGCAAGGTTTAAGCAAGGACGTATACGAAAACGCATGTGTTCGTGAGCGTACGTGCACAAGTTCTTGGGTTCGTCTTGCCAGGCACTTCGGCCCCAAATCATCACGGTTCAGTGCGCCTTCTCGGCGGTAATGCTGTTTACAGCCGTCACTAAGTAGCTGTCACTTAAAAAGAATGTTCCACATTTGAAGATATTGAGATAGGCATCACATATGACAGGAAAAGCTTACTTGTAACTATTGGTAAGCTTTCAAGCTTCAAAAACCACTCTAAGTAGCACAATTTCAAAGTTAGTAAAAATGCGCCCCATTACGTAATTGTTTGATGGCGTCATGGAATGGTTTTGTGACGGCGGCAGCGCCTGGCAGCATCTGTTAGCCTGACTTAAAGAATGCCTCGAAGCGTACGAAATCAGACACCAACAAGCAATTCCCGCCGCGGGCGCTGTGTTAGGTGGTGGATTAGTGAATGACTTGTTTGTGGATTTTTTTGTCTCGGTATTGGTCGTAAGAGACACTTCGATGAGCTGACTGATTTACGCAACGTAGCGATCGCCAGCTTTTAGGGCAGATAATTAAAATCAAAACACGATATGCTGTGAAGACTGTCATGAATTTCGTACCGATACCTGCCTAGGACTATTGGAGATGTGAACGCTTTATTGTCGACTCATCCTTTCCTGCAGTGATGTAGTTCTGACATTCTGACATTTATATCATGTGATGTGCTTTTTGGTTACTTTCTTTATTATTTGTGACTGGAAATGCAGCTGTGTGCAAAAATGAGTAAATGTGTATCATTGCTACAAATTGATTGCCAAAACATTGTTATTTCTACGGTAAAGATGCTAAGATTGGGTTACCAAAAATGTATTGCTTTGCTTAAGATTATTCATGCAATTACTAGACAACCCTGATATAACCGTTGTTGTGCAACATCATTCTCACTGTTGATAGTCCCTTTGGCGTTGTTAAATCAGTTGTTACCAGTCATTCATAGATTGCAAGCTTTTATCTCATAGGCTTGATAAAGAGTGGTCAATCAATGTGATACATTGTGTAATGGCACTGGTCAACAGCGTCATCGTGACACTACCTCAGTGCTGTACTGCGGCCTGGCATAATGGACAATGATATGGTTTTTTGTATTGCAATCCCTGCTGCTTTCGTCATAAATTCCATCATGAAAAGATGGGCCAAGCATGCATTCTTGTATTCACTCTGCATCTGAAAAATGACTGACAAAAAAAGCATGATACAATGTACAAATCGCTTTCAGCAAAGCACACAGCCAATAAGTGACATCACTTGCTCGGCCTGTTTTGGAAATTCACAAAACATGGATGACAAAGATGCAAACACGTCCTCTGCTTCCACAGTTATGCAACATGCTGCAACCATCAGGCTGCTTCACTCAAAAATGTTGTTCACGCAAGTAATTACACATGTATAATAAGCAAATATTACATGTGAAATGGCACTACAAACCTGCTGATCTTGCACAACTCTGGACACATAACAAATGCATGTGGTTATGGTGGAATTAGCAAAATGTAAGGAAGTTGTGAAGCTGCTGATGCACACAAGGGTCGTGATAAGAATATTTCAAAGTGTTTCCCTAGAAACCAACAGCAATTCTTCTCCACCTTCCTCAGCACCCACCATCTTACAAGTTGCAGTAACTATGACATTGAGTACACATAAGCAATGCCTGCCTGCATGCAAAATTCAGAATTCTAAAGGGAAAAAGTTATTAATTCTGCAGTATCGATTATCTCAATCTTAAAAATATTAAAACTTGAAAAATATATATCTTCGAAATCTTAAAGCCTTAAGAAATATAAATCTTTAAAATCTTAACAGAAAAGTATGTATTCTGCTGTATCATTTGAGCTTATACCAAGCCTGTGCGTTAATAAGCTGCGCAGACCAGTCCCTACTGCCGACATGAGTTGCTAATATAATGACATGGAATGGAATAATTACATGCTGTAACGCTTCAGTGGGTTCAAATTGCTAGCAAGACCATTTTGAAGCAGCAAATTGCCCTTGCACACCCCTGCAACACAGGTGCTCGTGTTTCTTTCCAGTTTACGAGCATCGCCACCTTGTCCTGTTCAAGCACGAACATAAAGATAGAGGCAGGTATCGATACATCACATTTTGTTGGGAGCCAGATTTCAAGCCCCTGATTCACACTGTTCTGTAAAACGAGTGTGATTCTACACTTGCACGGCTCGTGGGACAATCAAATTGCAGGTTTTCTCACAATGTTCGTACAGATTTCCGGTCATAACACCGCATTTCTTTGTGAGCTCCCTTCCAAACAAAGTCCCAACGCGGGTTTACGATAATGCAGCTCAAAAGGTTGTCCTGGAAGTACACAATTTTTCCTTTAATATTTAAATTTATCGTGCACTATGTGTTAGATATTTAGCAAAATAGATATAAAATTAATGAAATGTTTCTCTAATTTTATAATGCATGGCTAACCCATAAGCCCGTGCAGGATTCTTTGCTCCGGTGCACACGGCGCCAACCGAGTTGTCCGTAAGAAATACGTGAGTGGAAGAAGAAAAAACACCAGCAGGAGAAAAAAAGACAAAGTTACCGTTGCGTCCTCTTTTTAAAACATTCGGAAGAGCGCCATTCTGTTTTTCAGTGCCGTATTTTTTGCAGACAGTGGCGTTCTTCTTTTTTTAACTTTGGCCCATGGTCTAGATATAAGGAAAAACGCTTTGTTGACGAGGAGTGTCGCACAACCCGAAAGTACTCGCGGCTACGTTCACGACACGCATTCAGCAGCGAAATGTTACTAACAGCCAATCACCTTCCGTGGATTGAATCATATGTGCGACATCATCGCTTTTGCGAATGTATCAGCGGCCACGCTGTTTTTTTTTTACCATAAGCAGAAAGCCTGTAATATCACAGCGATTGTATGACTTTTCTATGACACCAGCATTGCGGAGGTGGCTTTGAAATAGTCCCACAATAAACATTTCCACTTTTGCGGGCGTGTAACTCAGGAACCAGAGGGCTTTGGATCTTAAAAAGGGCATGACCGTGAACTGCATGAAAAGGGCCTCAAGATGGCTATTTCAGTTCAAAACCCCCATATAAAAGTGGAATATTCCCTTTCAGTGGCAATGTTGACGCGGCTGGTGTCGTGTGCCCCGCGCCATATGCACGCCCCGGAGGCGCGGAGACTGTTTGTTGCCGAGACTGCAAACTATACAGCGCCGCTCGTAGACCCGCCGCTGGTGTGAAGATCGTCACCTGACACGAATCATCGTTCACCCGGGGCGCCGGTGACCAGCGGTGCCCGACGCACCCTTCAGGCGCGTGCTTCTTTTAGCACTTAAACAGCTTCCAGGTTAAAAACCCATCGAGCTACACAAGCTAGATTTGCAAGTCGTCGGTTGGAGAAATCATCGCGACGAAAATATGAGACCGACTGATTGGTGCTCTAGAAGACCGATCGCGGACGACTTTACTTCCTGCTTTTACATTGGAAATGATATATTACTCGTGCTCGGGCAACATCTCAGTAGTGTTTTTAGTGTTGCAGAACGGTTTCGGCAGCTGTGCAAACGAACCAGGCAAGCTCAGCATGGCATGGGGTTCTGATACGTTCATGCTGCACTTTTGAACCACTTCGAGCCTACCGTCTTTGAACAGACAGCGTCCCGCGCTGTTTCATTTTTCGCGCTGGGTCCTGGGAACTAATGGAACTTCATTGACTTCAGTGACATAGACCTTTACCTTTCGCCCGGTCAGCATCCGCGTCGAGGGGTGCACGTGCAGACACGCCTCCTTTACACATCCGGTGGGCTTTGTCGATAGAGGTTGCATCTTGAAGCATCTAGCGTTCGTAACATCCAATGGTCAAAACGTCCAAATTTGCTGCATCCAGCGCTTATAATACCTAAAAGCCACTCAACGTCCCTGGACAGGCGAGAATCACGACATCAAAGCCTGCAGCATTCAAAATCGCAACATCCAAAGCTCGTTATGTCCAGCGTTCATGATTTCCAAAGGTTGAAGAATAGTGTGAACCAAAACTTATCAACTAGGACACCGTGAATCGCTGGATGTTATAAACATTGGATGTTGTGATTTTGGACGTTGCGAGCTTGGGTGCTATAAACCCCAATGGGGACGGAATTATACAAATTTTGGATGTTATGAACGCTTGAAAATGTTGTGCTTTTGAAAGAAAGGCGCACTGGACGCTGCAAGTCTTGGAGGTTTTGATGGTTTGCCATCTTGGGAGGGGGGATATTTAGCCTTTAGCCCGTGCTTTATTTTCGTAGGTAGGTCAAGAACACAAAATTAGTGTTGAAATCGCTTGGGGTTGAAGCACGCTGCTGCGGCGTGCGTGTAAGGTGATGCATATTCCTCCATGCGATAAGCCATAAGCGGTTTGTCTTAAAAAGCTGCATTTTGTAATTGTGAGGCAGAGGTGAAAAACCTTTCGATTTACCAGATATGACGGGTGACAAAAATGGACACGTTTGCGAGCTAATTGATAACGCAATTGTGAAAATGGAAACAAATTACAACAGGTAAAACCACATTACAACAAACTGTCCCAGTTAGATGAAACTCAAAGCCTAGGATTGGTCTGTGCTCGCCCACGCTTGCAGAGTGAGCCTGTGTAGAGCACATGTCGAAACAACGACCCTTCGCTGCATGAGCATGTTGAGCCATAAAATGTTTCTAAACGTAGTTACCTCAATGACGATAGCTTTTAGCAAGTGACGGAGGTGATTTGGACCAGGCCACTAATCCCGGCGACCCAACCAGGGTGTGGATGGAAGTGCAACACTGTTGATCTGACCTGAGTCAGAGCGCGCTAACCCGCGATCAGATACCAAACCCGATGAAAGCTTGACGGACAGTTTTGAGGTTGAGTGTAATTAAAAATGAACAAAGAGTGATAATTATGTACCAATTTCATACCATAGGCATTCATGCAATCCTTGGGACGTCATCTTACGCGACATGCAATCCGCATATGAGACCACACTATCCTGCCATCACTGCTGTTTATTTCATGTAGTCTCAGCAATAGCATGCTTAGAGCAGTTCAAGCAGTGAATGAGGGGCCAGGTATGGATTAGTTCATTGTTGCGACAATTGACAATGACAAATATCATTAGTCCTTGGATGCATATGCATGAATCACATTCCTCACAAGTTATAAAGTAACGAGCCAAAACTAAAACGGATCTCTCATGCTGCAAGCCGCATGTGCCATGATCCAAATGATTCAACGCCAGCGATGAGTCCGAACCAAGGCTATCTAACGAGGAAGAACCGTCCGGTCCGAAAAAGTGGCAACATAGGGCTTGCTTGAGAAAAGAGGTAGTTTGGAAGCAAAGCCTGCATGCGTCAAGTATACCATATTTGATGACGTCAGTTGCACGGAGCCCTGTCAGTTAGCCAGCTGACTGTTACACAACCCATTAGTTTGAATAGTGGGCATGTCTTGGTGGCGTGCGGCTGGCGGTTCCCCGTTGGACTGAGAAGAAATTATCCGTCATTTCGCTATTCGCACACATTTCTGGAATGAGGAGTGAGTCATGGAACATTTAAGCCTCATCAGAATGTACGATTTTGCATGTATGATGATATAGCACGGGGTTATATGTCATGCGGCGTTTGTGGCGTATTGCATTCCATGACCAGGCTTGTCGTTAGATAGCCGTAGGCTTGTCTGTGTCGTCTGTGCCTGGTGGCAGAGTTGAACAGCTCAGCTTGCATAATTTACTTTGCCTATAGGTATGATTATATGAACATTTGCAATATTGATTTGTGATAGCTCTCGCTCTTCTTATCACAGTGCAGTAAGGTAAGTACAGTAAAACCCCATGATATCGGCTTTATGATGCTACTGCCAAGTGTTTCTTTACATCAGGGCTTGTACACATATGCATAATAAAATGTTCACAGACTGAGCATTTTAAATGCTACCAATTGTTCAAGACAAACTGCTCAGGGGATCTCTCGTACGAAGCGTAGTCATGGCAGCTGGCCACAACCCACCGATATAAAGCGCCAAGCAACTGCGACACGCGATGCGCGTGTCGCGTGTTTTGATCAGGTTAAACTATTTCGAGATTCAATCTCCTCTCCAGAATTGTATTTGCATGGAAAAACCGTGGACCACTCATTCAGAGTCCAACCGGGAAGCGCCAGCCGCACGCCCCCAAAACATACTCACCATTTAAACTAGTGGGTTGTGTAGTAGTCAGCTGGCTAATTGAGAGGCCTCCGTGCCACTGACGTCATCAAATATGGTATACTTGACGTCATGCAGGCTTTGCTGCCAAACTACCTGTATTCTCACGCAAGCTCGATGTTGCCACTTTTTGATGGTGTTAACCGATACGGATGACGCCCCCCTGGTCTGAACTGAGCTGAACAGAAAAAAAAATGGAACGGCTGTGAGTCATTGGCTTGACTGAATCATAAAATCTGTAGGCCGATCCTGAGCCGGCTAAAAAAGAATCAGTCGAACACAAGTCTGTATGAAAGGAGGTGTCACTAGACAGCACAGAGGTCAGAACCAGCCAGTGAAATCAGAGGTTGAGTGCTTTGGCTCAGTCTGACTGCGGTCCTCTGCCTCTGGGCTGCAATAAAAGACTATCAAACAACTTTTTCACTCTTCTTTATTTCTGAGCTGATGAGGAAACACAAATCCACTGATTCCAGCGAACTTCGTCGTTTTCGTCTTTTAGCTTTACGGCACACTCATCTGCTGAAGCTATGTGATATCACTCGCTTCTCACCCTGACAGGAAGGGCGGGCAACGCGGGATCTTTTACGTTTATCATGGCTCAAACCACATTTGTATGGGGTTTTCGACTGAACTAGCCATCTTCACGACCTTTCGGTGCAGCTGCGTTGCACACGGCCTTGCCATTCTTACACCCAAATGCCTCTAGTTCCTGAGTTACACGCCCGCGAAAATCGGGCGAGTATTTCGCGGAGAGTATTTCCAAGTCACCTTGGCATTCATGAGGTCATAATGACGTCACTCAAATACAGCTATTACATAAGTCATGCGGTGATCAAGGCCGAGATGGCGAAGCCATTCATATTTGGCGTTCGTGAGCATTGTTTCCATATATAACGGCCGTCAATTGGCTCGCAATCAATGCTGTGCAAGTAAAATCGCGCAATCCAACAGTGAGGTATCGAGGAGCATATCCATTAAACAGAGTATTGTGTTGTCTAGAGCAGTCTTTTCTACTTAAAAGTATACCAAGAGTTACAAGCGAGGTTGTTCCCTCATATCTGGTGCTTGCTTCATCATCTTCAATTGTGAGACATTCCTTTTAATTCAGCATGCAGAACTTCACAAGTATACATCACACTTTTGAGACATCGGTAACCAAAGTCAGAGTCGTTTTTTTGGGATCTGCTCGAAGATCGCGAGAATGTATGCGCACGAGGAAGATCTGCTTGCCGTATTTCGCGGTTGCATTGTGAACCAATAGTTGCCTTTCCTTACACCAGGTGACGCTGTAGCTCAAACCTGCGCTTTACATACACGTAATAATGATGGAGATTATAGAGTTCTTTGACTTTTAAGGTGTTTTTGCTCCCTCACCACGATCTGCTTTCGCCAGGAATATATAGTGTTGGTTAGTTGATCTACGTGCAGCTCAGCGGTAAATAAAACAGCGTGTGAGCTAGGCTCTCGGTGCCGACCTCTCAGCACCAAATGATAGTCTTATAGCGCGTTTGAAGCATTGCTATTTATCAATAGTTGTTCTTTTCCTTAAAAAAACGATACAAAACATCACCTTAGTTCACCAGCCTCTTTTGGGTGCCGAGCCAATGATCAAACACAGTTCGTATTCAAATATTCGCCGTAGCACATTGCGCAAACTACACAGATAATAGCGCAAAGACCGCATTGCACATGTACTCATGTCGCGTTGCACCACAAACTGTTGCTTGTACCTACTGCACGATTGGAATAAGCTCACATTGTATAGCTTATGTAAGAAAGGCTTAAAAATGCTGAAAGCGCGGGTAGAGACGACTCAATTTCAGTCACGCTAATGAAAGTTTTGGCTTGAAGTAAAACCAGAGAACACTGTGCGACAAGGAAGTCAATAAATTGTTTTCGTGGTTTGCATATCACCACCCAGGTAAATATAAAGCGCATTTAAGATACATTATCATAAAAATCAGCCGCAAACGTGTCTAGGTGAATGCAAAACCCAATATATTACGTTGAGGAACGGAGGAGGAAGGGAGTAGGGGGATTGACCAGTTTTAAGTGAAAGTTTAATATCGGTCGCAAATTGGATTGTCTATGCTACATATATGCTGAATCACCTTCATCTGATACCGAATCATCCTCATGCTTCCTTCACAATTTGCTCAATTAAAATGATGCATGCCGGTGGTTTAAAGCAAAAACAAACATTTCAAGCGGTACAAATAGGGATAATCCTAATCCCCTAGGAAATCCGGTCTGTCAGCTGCGGAGACAGCAGCCGACAGCAGCTTCAGTCATCAGTAGACCGTCAACAGCAGTGGATTGCACAGGAGCTGTCTCGCGTCGCTTTAGCACGGTATAAATAAAGTAGCCCACGACGTCGTCCCTGCCGCCTGCTCGTAAAACATTGAGATCACATCCAGTGATTGGAAGTAAACCTGAAATGTTGTTGTTGCGGACAGAACGAGCGAAAATCTACTCATCTGATATCAGCTGACACTTCACCTATATACGTGGTTGCTTTTTGTCATGTGTCTGAGAGATAAAACTGCATGTCAGAACAACGGAAAGTGTTAAGATATAAACACATCTAAGCGCATGCATGCATAAACAGTATAAAACAACCCTATCGAATAAAAATGACTTGTCAGCGCACTTGTAACTTGTCAAAGCGACCCATTTCACAACCACCGGCAACTTATTCATGAAATTGATCGCTCGGTATGCAAAGGACCGCTGTACTGCCGCCTTCCGCCCCGCTGGGGGACGCAGGTCTTGGTACGTGCAGGTAGAACGGTCACTGGTCCGCGCGTCGGCGTATATTTGAAACAACCAGGCCAGACCTGCAGGTTCATCTTGCTCACGGGCTTTGTGCGTAGAGATGACAATTTGTACTATATGCATTTGGCGGTGCGCGGCGAAGTGCAGGTCATCCAGCGCGCGAGTCACGTGGTCATATTTTCCGAGGCCAGCAACTACTGTGTTGGCAAAGTTAACTACTCTGGGCAGTCTGGTTTTGTTGACAGCTGCCCCTGGCCATAAGCTTAAATGCGGTATCTCACGAGCGAGGTGACTGGACCGTGCGCGATGGTCCGCAGAACTCTTTATGGGAGAAAACGTCTCGGGTGGCGAAGACCGATTAGGACGCCAATACGCTTCTTACCGACATCGCTGACGTATTTGTCCCAGTTCAGGTGGCGGTTAAATAGAAGGCCCAAGTTTTTTTACCATCTGGGTTTTCCGCACAGTCTCCTAACATGCCCGTGCACTGACAGGCAAAAGTTCGCGGGTATTCTGTCTGGTGCCGGGGAGAAGGAGTTCAATTTCGGATCCGTTGAGCTTGAGACGGTGGGCATGAAACCATGATGCTAGGGGAGACAGAGTGGTTTCCATGCGCTGGATGAGGGAAGGAAGGATGCGCTTGATATAGGGATTTGGGTGTCTTCAGCGTACCGAGTCATATTATGCGTCTGGCGCGTGCAGGCTGAGGCTGTTGGCGAAGATTGTGAATACAAGTGACCAAGGGCTTATCCCTGGAAGGCTTCTATGGTATTGGGAAGGGCCTTGGAGACTCCTCTGTCACCAGAAGGAGAAGAGATGCATACTTACAGGAAATGACCAAAAAGATGGGATAACTAAGCTGGCTCAATATCATACAGATGAAACTCGGAAAGTAGTTGAAAATGGGGAATGATATCGAAAAACTGATTGAGATCCAGGAGGCATAACGGTGAAAGATGGTCACGGTCCAGGTTCGAGGGCATGCGGCTGGTCACGGTGAGCAGAACAGCTGGTCACGGTGAGCAGAACAGCAGTTTCCGTGGAATGGCGGGGACGGAAACCATGCTGGGATGGGGACAGAAGATGATGTCGAACATGTAGGTGAACACCTAGCGCCACCCCACACGCTCGACAATCTTGGCCATTATAGCGATGATAGAACTAGATCAGTAATTTGAGGCCAGGGTTGGACCTCCGGATTTGAAATTAGAATGAGCCTGGACGTGCTTCCAGGAATCGAGAAAATCGCAGAAGGTGAGACAGGTGTTCATGATATGGAGAAGGGTAGAGCCGATGGCGTCAACAAAGAGAAGTAGGATAGGAATGCAAATACCATCACGTCCACACGCCCCAGAACGCTTCATGGAGAACGTGACTTTGTGCGGCTCGCCCAGGGTCGTGCCAGTCACCCGGAAACCTCAATCGCCCACCTTGAGCAGGCGACATGAGCGTTAGGTGGCTGGCTGCCCAGGACCGGCAGTCTGTCTGCGACACGGCGGCCGATATCGCCAAAATAAGCATCGTCTCGTCCGGAGTGGCGGCGGGGGATAGCTAGTACTTCACTTTTTCCCGCTAACACCGGGCGGATGATGCGGTGTAGAAAACTGCACCCTAGCCCTCGTAGCCTCTCCTCTATATCCGCCCGGCAGTCACGCCTGACCACCGACCTCACCCTCCGGTCCAGTTCGCGGAGAGCCGGCGATCTATCCTCGTGACGCAACACGCCCCTCCGCTGTGCCACAAGGTCAAAGGTCACCGGGTGACAGCTGATGCGCCGAGTACCTTGCGCTGATGCGCCCCCACTGACATTGGTTTGATCGGGGCATGTTTGGCAATGATCACGAGGAAAACAGTCAGCAGATGGGATCACGTATCAGCGACTAATGGGCGCCTGAAAACGCCAGACAAGTCGACGTAGTACAAATAAGGAAGTAAATAAACATGGCCAAAGCGTTTCGACAGTCAAGCGTGGATACGGATAGGCTGACCACGGCACTTTGGCAAAACTAAGAACACGCGAACAAAATGTTAATGGCTAAAAGTGCAGTGAAGAGCTCCAACGTGCTTAACGACGTTAGCTAATTGGAAATAACCACGCTTAGAAGCGACCCCGAAAAATAGCGACTGTCTGACAAACTGGTGCAGATGAAACGATCGGAGCATCTCATTTACACAGTCCTTCCCAACGTTACTCGCAAGGTCCAGTAACTTGCTGTTTAAATCACCTAGGATGGCGATCGGTCCGAGGTACTGGAGAAGTACTCGCTAATATTGCAGTTCCAGTTCGTTGAAGTTTGCCTGGAGGGCAGCCACAGCGCGGCGGTGGGGGGGGGGGGGGGGGGGGGCGGTGGACTGCAGCCCCAGTGGAATGCGGACCGGACTCCGATCTTGCAGCCGGAGGGACTCCAGCCGACAGTCTGCCCCAGTCACCCAGCTGCCGGCTGTGTGACGGCAGTGGCTTTGTGAAGGTCATGGCTCAAGATCGTCACACCTCCATCAAAGCCGACCTCTCCTGGCCGGTCTGCACGGTACAGCGCACGGCCGGGGAACGTGACCAGCCTGGATGCAGCGGCATACCGAAGCCGCGTCTTGGTTGTCACATAAAAATCGTAATGCAGCCGATTTATGTGGCCATGCTGCAGTGGAACTCTCTTCGGCAGCAAGGACTGGATGTTAATAAATCCCACCAGCAGACGACGTTGCGGAGGAGAGCCGCGCCGGCACCGCGTCTGACGCTCCGGGCAGCGCGAGCGGCCGCAGGTCGGTCATTGTCAAGGTCACCATTACCGGGGTGCGGGGCAAGGTCGCCTCGAGACCTGCCAGCGCGTCGACGGGGCGGACGTGCTGGAGCGCCGCTTCAGGACAGCACTGGTGACGATGGGGCAGGTCCGAATCGGGAGGTGGCTGTGATGCCTACCTCCGGCCGTCACGAGCAGGTAGTGTCAACATCAGCAGCACCAGATGACGGACTAGATCGCAGGTCCGAATCGGGAGGTGGCTGTGATGCCTACCCCCGGCCGTCACGAGCAGGTAGTGTCAACATCAGCAGCATCAGATGATGGACTAGATCGCAATGCATGTTGGGTGCGGCAGTAGTGCAATGTCTTGTAGACCGTCGTCTCTGACTTCAAAGAATGGGTGATAGCTGACAGGTGCTATGCACTGTGACCGATGAGGCATTTGTGTGATCAAACCTTGTACGTGTCTGATATCCATTACAGGTCAATACGTTTTTGCCTAGACCTCACGCGTCAGTCTATATTCATGAATGGATCAGGCAGTGTGATCACTGTGATGTCATCCTGAAGACAGGCCTTTGGATTGGACGCACAGACCCACACTGTTTTAACGTTTGACAAGCATTAAGTGCATGCTTGTTTGATTTGGTGACCCATCGCTAACACAACAATGCATTGACCAAAAGTATCCGATTTAATATCAGGCTATGACGGCGGCATATCATATTTCCAAATTCAGGAACATGATGTTCTTCTTCGAGAGCGAGTTGCTCTATTTTATGTTAAGCCCTGCGACTGGGTTGCGAGTGCAATCGTGGAAGAAAGAACCAACGCTGAAAGCATGTCTTCAGTAGAGTAAAGCAGGCTGGGTCAGAATCACTCCTACAAAAAAAAATGTTTGAGCATGATGTGATAGTATGAATACGACTGATAACAATTTTAAAGAAAGCATTGCGGATTCGATTTAAATCTCGGAACAATATTTCGCCTATTCCTTCACACCACCCATGTTTTGAGTAAACCTGTGGGGCCTTACTGACTACAGCTGAAATAAGTGAGCGTTGATTCGTGCTGTATTGATGTGCTGGGTGCGTGACTTTCAAACTCAGCTAAACACGCAGAGACTCTGAACTTGGCATCCCTCGGCGATAATCACAGTAAATAGCTTCACGCAACACGAAGGAATTTTCGCCTCAGAACCGCCCTACACTGCCGGAAGCTACGCCAGCCGGCCCTCCGCCGTCGGTCTTCTCCGAGCCCACCGTGTCAGGGGGAGTGACGTCAGGACGCCGGCGGCGACCGGCGGTCGGTGCGGTGTTGGTGCCCCGAGCGGTCCGCACCGCCCATCCGCCCGCAGCGGGCCTCTACCTGGACGTGGACCGCTGGAGGCATGCTGGCGGGCTGGCTCAAACGAGGCGTGAAGTCCTCTCTACGCGCGTGTGCGGAACATCGGGTGCAGGCTGCCGACCATGCTGTGCGTCTTGAAAATATGAAGGCTGCCTTCATTTCGGTCTTCCACTCGCTGTCTCGCAGAGAGAACGCACAATCGGAGGCGGTGGCGAAATATTGTGATTTAAGGTCATGGTTGATACTCTATCTTACGCCTTTATCGTGCGGCATCAAATCACTTTTAAAGTGATGCTCCTAAATGGAGCAAACGCTAATTGTTGGCTTGTTTGCATTGTGAAACGGGCAACAACAACGGGCCGGAGGCCAGATTTGAGAACATGCGGGATGGATAATAATTTGTTGTACAAATACCAGAGGTTTTCCGTTTCAATATGTGTTTTCACCTTTACACTTCGCAAGTGATTTAATTTACATCGTGGCTGAAAATGCCTGGCAAGGTAGCTGTCACGAGTTATGTTCCAAGTTCCAGTGTAAAAAGTATACGCTCTGCTCGTGGACACCCATGCTTGCGGTTCTATGCCATGCTCTGCTTAGCTTGACCTTGGTGAAGTCGGGGGTGTATAGTACGTTAAACAGATGTGGCTGCCATTGGTTCTCCTTAACATAAAATAAACGAGTGAAACGCCCGTTTTCTGACATTCAAGGTCCTTGGACAATAGAATTAGCTGAATCCGACGCGTATGGATTAGGTAATTGAAGGTAAATCTGAAGCAATTATCCCTCCTTCAGGTAAACGCGCTTCACGCTTTTCCGAATGGCGCCGTCTCTTAATCAAGCTGTCGAGGTTCAAGGCCGTGACAGACACGGCAGCCGCTCACCATGGTAATACACGTCCTTCGAGGGAACAAGTCACATGCCCTCCAACAAAAACCGTCGGCATGTCTGCAGTGCGAGCGTCCGCCGGGTGTCTGGTGTCAATAATTAGAGGCATTTACACGCAGCGGCCCTTTTCAACGAGAGCAAAAACATAACAACCAGCCGCCACGAAGCAGTGCTTGATAATTTCACAAGCCCGCTGCCCAGGGGTGCAGAGAAACAGAAACAACTGAGCGGGGCTATCCACCCAGTCCTCTCTTAATTACTTGATTACTCCTTAATTACTGGCATGCTTAGTCGCGCTCTACAACGATGCCCGCCTGGGTGTGAGATGAATTCCTGACCGTCTGTTCCACACAACTGGTGATGCTTACGCGCTCGCGCGCCATCGGTGTTGATGCCCCCCCCCCCCCCAACTCCGTCTCACACTTGCGATGTGACATCACGTCCCGCGGGTGAGTATGCCATGCGAAGCACCGACAGATCTCCCGGTGACGATGCTTTCCAGCTGAACGACATCCTTGTTGATGCCTCACGATACCGTCATGCATCTGCCGAGAGTGATACCGGCACTGGATAATGTGATACTCCCACGGTAATATCCTTTTCTGATGAATAGCTACCGGTGGTGATTTCGCTGGTGTACTTGGTGGTCGCGGCGCCGCATGCGGCGCCATTTTCTGGGATGATTACGATCCCGAACAGCCGAGACAAGCTTTAAAAAACAGATGTGATGTTATATCAACATGTGCCATGTCAGCTTAGATAGTTAAGAACGGAATTGAATACAAATTTTTCCATTTCTGGGCTGCATTGTCTGCTGCGTGTTGCAAGGCCGCGAAGTTTTCACCTCGTGGTATATCGTTTTCAAGCATCTCGTATCTAAAGTTACACGTTAAATATAAAACCATGAGGCGTTAATGTACGCATGGTTTCGCTTGCGCATCGTTCAATCGTAACGTAATATCAAACGCAACGTGTCATATCATAAACGTGAACATCGTTTTGGTGTTCATGTTTGCTCTCGCTTTATGTTCACAGGTTCTTTATAGCATGCATTCATATGTTTGCAACTGGATATTGTAATTGAAAATAAAAGAAACATGCGTAAAAATCAGACGATTGACAACATGCACGGTTGTTTTGCGACCCGTCAGAAGCTGCGCACGCCAGCTGCACGCCAAACTCGGTTTTTGATAGCTGTTTTGAGCTGCATCCCTCCCTCGCCGTGAAATCCTACGTACGCCCCTGCTCGTATTTCATGGGAGGACACATCTGTAGTCCCTTGTGTCCAAAGAATCTACACTGCGAAGTCATTAAGAACCTGACTGTCTGCAACTAGCTATAACAACTCAAGCAACTGCAACGGTTTGCAACTAGACAGGACAGAGCGGTGGTAAACTTGAGCACGGTGCAGTGTCATTGGTCGTAAAAGACGACCCATGGCGGTAAAACCAGCACCAGTGCTGTATGTGTGAGTATGACGCAGACACCGCGGGAATAAACCCAAACCTCATCTCCTTGCATGTTCGATACACCCCACCTGAATGATAAACCACCTAATATATGTCACTTTGGTCTGTCTATCCTTCGCTTGCAGCTGTGGTGGGTGTCGGTCTTGGTAGGCGTCCGAGGTAGATTTTATCTGCGGGCGAGCTGACCTCGCGTGACCGTTGCCATAGAGCACGGGGCGCAGCCGAGGGTGCGGGAGGAGCCAGACGGCAGGGACGGCGGCGCCGGGGCCGGGTGTTGATCCCCAGGCCCCGACCCTGGCACTGACTCCCGCTAACTCCCGCTGACCCGCGCGGACTCCCGTCTCCCGACCAGAGGCAGCGCCGCGCGAAGGTACGGCACCGCGGCCAAGCCGCATGGTTACAGGCCAGACAGTTTCTAACGTCGCTGTCTCATCCTACAGCTTGAAGTGTTCTTGATAGCCTTCCGCTGTTTATGGCCACCAGTTTTGCACAATATGGCTGATTTGTATTCTTGCTGGGGTCCTAGAGGTGCTGCGTCATCGCACCTTTGCATCTGATAATTAGAGTCTGAAGTAATCGTAGGCAACGGAGGTGCACACACGAGGGAACGGTTGGTCATGCTGGGCCAGACCCTGCCTTTAGCAAAGGCGGATCCAGGGGAATGCGGCAAGGACGAAATGAAGAACGCGTGCAGCGCAAGTAGTTTCATATTTGACATGAAGCCACCTCCAGACGTGACACGGCAGCACATCCAGACGTGACATGGCAGCACCTCCAGACGTGACACGGCAGCGCCTCCACACGTGACACGGCAGCACCTCCAGATGTGACACGGCAGCATCTCCAAACGTGACATGGCAGCACCTCCAGACGTGACACGGCAGCACCTCCAGACGTGACACGGCAGCACCTTCAGACGTGACACGGCAGCACATCCAGACGTGCATCAGAAAGCCCCGAGAACTGACATGCCATGCCGTGAGGGTCGTGGCTGCTGCTGCCTTGGGGCCATCCTCGCGGTCAGGCCGCTTCTTACGAAAATCCCGTTAGCATGTCTGAAGGCATACAAGTAAGGTCAGCGGAAGGGTCGGACACATCTGCGGGCGGACACGTGCTGTTTGAGGGCGCCGCCGACCCTCCCAAATTGACACGTGCTGCCTGAGGGCGCCGCCGTCCCTTCCAAATTGACACGTGCTGTCTGAGGGCGCCGTCGACCCTTCCAAATTGACACGCGCTGCCTGAGGGCGCCGCCGGCCCTTACAAAAAGCCAGCACATTTCCACCCACGTAAGCATGAAGAAGCACAGGCCAAATCCTAACGCCGCAGCGTGCTCCTCATGTCGATAATCCAGCACTCCTAACCGCAGCGTCCAGGTGGTCAGCAGCGCCACAGCTTCGAAGTCGTCTTAACATGCAATGCGGCGACAACGATCCTGTTGGAGCTATGCCAGGATGCCCGGAACAGATGCCGGTGGCGATTGCGACGCTATTTTTGGGGTGTGAATGACGTTATGGTGTCATGAATTACGTTTTCACCGGAATGGAAGACGTTAATTAAAATGTGGCCTGAATGCTCCACGTTTGAAGATATTGAAACAAGCTTGAGATAGAAGGGAATAAGCTCACTTATGATCATCGGTGTACGTTTTAAGTGGAAAAGTCTGCTCCAGACAACATAATTTCTCTATTTAGCGAATATGCCCGTCAGTGCGTCATTGTTTGATCGCGTCAGGAAAAGTTTGCATGACGTTGAAGTGCTACCAGACTAACCGTGCAAAAACTGCCACCGTGGTACTCGCATGCAGCACTTCATTCGCCGAGAAATGCCAAAAGCGGTGATGCAAGTGTTTGCTGGGAAAATCTTGTTATTTGCCGGTGTTTTGAATTTTCATGGTGTTCTTGCATATGTATTCGTGAGTTTAAGAAGTTTACTCGCTCTTACATGCTCAGTTATAACGCTATTTTAAAATTATTCGGTTGCAAGTCTTATGTCAGCAATAGCTAGCAACCATGTCCAAATTCTTATCTTATGGAGCACAAAACGTGATTCGCGATTGAAACTTACACAGCCTGCTTAACATTGATTGAGACCTAATTGACGTGCACTGTATTTCGAATTCGTGCTCTCGGACGGGAGATCTGAAAGACTCGACGATTATTTTCTTTCTGACATTGAACGCCGCATGGCCAATGGGGTGACAGGATTTGGATGACGTTATTATGGCTTGATGGATACCTGTGTGACCTTGAAATAGTCTGCACCAATAACTATGCACATCTTTGCGAACTTGTGGCCCAGAAACAAGACGGGTTTTCAATGTAAAAAGGGCAGGGCTGTGAACTGCAACGAATGAGTTTCCAAATCGTTACTGCACTTCAAAACCCCATACAAATCTGGAACGCTTCCTTTAAGGATAATCTCGAAAAATGTCCTGCTGCTGATCTGTGCAGTTGAAGACGTTCAGTGAAAAGTACACACGCTGCTTTCAGTGATGGATGACATGACCGTAATGCCTTAAGCTCGGGTTTCAAAACAGTGAGTAACTATAATATCACCGGCCGCACAAGCCGTCAGCAAACACGCCAACCACGGCCTGTGCGTGGTGTATACACTAACTGCTATGCATTCTAAGGCACGCCAGGGCCTGAAAACATCAATGTCTAATGTCAATGCCAGTTCAAGTGTGATCTGAGACACAGACACTTTAACAAGTAAACATTAAAAGGCTTGACATGACGCGCCAATATGCTAGACTGCACATGAACAATGTGCACGCATATCACTCCAAACCTGAGTGAGAGTGCAATAGCATTTCAGATTCGTCATGCCAAGAAGAAACATCGAATGTGTGATGAAGTTCTAGCGTGGTGCTTTTGAAAAAGAGGAGACCATGTGAAGACGACTGTCAGCAACAGCAGCAAACAGGTGCCAAGTTAACCCATCTCAAACCGAAACGTGGAGAAGATAAGTGACACCCGGAAGAAGATTTAGTCGGTTCCTCCGGATTTTTTAGCCACATAAAGCGTCTTAATCCCATTCCCGATGGAGAGTGTCAGGGAAAACAAATTACCCCGGTCCCATATGCCGATCAGTGGCTGCACAGGTATTGGGGAGCTCACCTAGTTAGTGGTTACTTAAAAAATTACACAAAACATCCAAATGCACTTGGATATTATAGTTGTGACCAGACTTTAAACATGACTGATATGTACGCACACAGCTCTAAAACCATAGCGTT
>NW_023596297.1:8239101-8323295 GCF_011947565.3 Pollicipes pollicipes | reverse complement strand
CCGCAAACATGTCTAGGTGAATGCAAAACCCAATATATTACGTTGAGGAACGGAGGAGGAAAGGGTAGGGGGGTTGACCAGTTTTAAGTAAAAGTTTAATATCGGTCGCAAATTCGATTGTCTATGCTACATGTATGCTGAATTGCCTTCATCTGAAACCGAATCATCCTCATGCTTCCATCACAATTTGCTCAATTAAAATGATGCATGCCGGTGGTTTAAAGCAAAAACAAACATTTCAAGCGGTACAAATAGAGATAATCCTAATCCCCTAGGAAATCCGGTCTGCCAGCTGCGGAGACAGCAGCCGACAGCAGCTTCAGTCATCAGTAGACCGTCAACAGCAGTGGATTGCACAGGAGCTGTCTCGCGTCGCTTTAACACGGCATAAGTAAAGTAGCCCACGACGTCGTCCCTGCCGCCTACTCGTAAAACATTGAGATCACATCCAGTGATTGGAAGTAAACCTGAAATGTTGTTGTTGCGGACAGAACGAGCGAAAATCTATTCATTTGATATCAGCTGACACTTCACCTATATACGTGGTTGCTTTTTGTCATGTGTCTGAGAGATAAAACTGCATGTCAAAACAACGGAAAGTGTTAAGATATAAACACATATAAGCGCATGCATGCATAAACAGTATAAAACAACCCTATCGCATAAAAATGACTTGTCAGCGCACTTGCAACTTGTCAAATCGACCCATCTCACAACCACCGGCAACTTATTCATGAAATCGATCGCTCGGTATGCAAAGGACCGCTGTACTGCCGCCTTCCGCACCGCCGGGGGACGCAGGTCTCGGTACGTGCAGGTAGAACGGTCACTGGTCCGCGCGTCGGCGTATATTTGAAACAACCAGGCCAGACCTGCAGGTTCATCTTGCTCACGGGCTTTGTGCGTAGAGATGACAATTTGTACTATATGCATTTGGCGGTGCGCGGCGAAGTGCAGGTCATCCAGCGCGCGAGTCACGTGGTCATATTTTCCGAGGCCAGCAACTACTGTGTTGGCAAAGTTAACTACTTTGGGCAGTCTGGTTTTGTTGACAGCTGCCCCTGGCCATAAGCTTAAATGCGGTATCTCACGAGCGAGGTGACTGGACCGTGCGCGATGGTCCGCAGAACTCTTTATGGGAGAAAACGTCTCGGGTGGCGAAGGCCGATTAGGACGCCAATACGCTTCTTACCGACATCGCTGACGTATTTGTCCCAGTTCGGGTGGCGGTTAAATAGAAGGCCCAAGTTTGTTTACCATCTGGCTTTTCCGCACAGTCTCCTAACATGCCCGTGCACTGACAGGCAAAAGTTCGCGGGTATTCTGTCTGGTGCCAGGGAGAAGGGGTTCAATTTCGGATCCGTTGAGCTTGAGACGGTGGGCATGAAACCATGATGCTAGGGGAGACAGAGTGGTTTCCATGCGCTGGATGAGGGAAGGAAGGATGCGCTTGATATAGGGATTTGGGTGTCTTCAGCGTACCGAGTCATATTAGCGTCTGGCGCGTGCAGGCTGAGGTTGTTGGCGAAGATTGTGAATACAAGTGACCAAGGGCTTATCCCTGGAAGGCTTCTACGGTATTGGGAAGGGCCTTGGAGACTCCTCTGTCACCAGAAGGAGAAGAGATGCATACTTACAGGAAATGACCAAAAAGATGGGATAACTAAGCTGGCTCAATATCATACAGATGAAACTCGGGAAGTAGTTGAAAATGGGGAATGATATCGAGACATCGATTGAGATCCAGGAGGCATAACGGTGAAGGATGGTCACGGTCCAGGTTCGAAGGCATGCGGCTGGTCACGGTGAGCAAAACAGCTGGTCACGGTGAGCAGAACAGCAGTTTCCGTGGAATGGCGGGGACGGAAACCATGCTGGGATGGGGACAGAAGATGATGTCGAACATGTAGGTGAACACCTAGCGCCACCCCACACGCTCGACAATCTTGGCCATTATAGCGATGATAGAACTAGATCAGTAATTTGAGGCCAGGGTTGGACCTCCGGATTTGAAATTAGAATGAGCCTGGACGTGCTTCCAGGAATCGAGAAAATCGCAGAAGGTGAGACAGGTGTTCATGATATGGAGAAGGGTAGAGCCGATGGCGTCAACAAAGAGAAGTAGGATAGGAATGCAAATACCATCACGTCCACACGCCCCAGAACGCTTCATGGAGAACGTGACTTTGTGCGGCTCGCCCAGGGTCGTGCCAGTCACCCGGAAACCTCAATCGCCCACCTTGAGCAGGCGACATGAGCGTTAGGTGGCTGGCTGCCCAGGACCGGCAGTCTGTCTGCGACACGGCGGCCGATATCGCCAAAATAAGCATCGTCTCGTCCGGAGTGGCGGCGGGGGATAGCTAGTACTTCACTTTTTCCCGCTAACACCGGGCGGATGATGCGGTGTAGAAAACTGCACCCTAGCCCTCGTAGCCTCTCCTCTATATCCGCCCGGCAGTCACGCCTGACCACCGACCTCACCCTCCGGTCCAGTTCGCGGAGAGCCGGCGATCTATCCTCGTGACGCAACACGCCCCTCCGCTGTGCCACAAGGTCAAAGGTCACCGGGTGACAGCTGATGCGCCGAGTACCTTGCGCTGATGCGCCCCCACTGACATTGGTTTGATCGGGGCATGTTTGGCAATGATCACGAGGAAAACAGTCAGCAGATGGGATCACGTATCAGCGACTAATGGGCGCCTGAAAACGCCAGACAAGTCGACGTAGTACAAATAAGGAAGTAAATAAACATGGCCAAAGCGTTTCGACAGTCAAGCGTGGATACGGATAGGCTGACCACGGCACTTTGGCAAAACTAAGAACACGCGAACAAAATGTTAATGGCTAAAAGTGCAGTGAAGAGCTCCAACGTGCTTAACGACGTTAGCTAATTGGAAATAACCACGCTTAGAAGCGACCCCGAAAAATAGCGACTGTCTGACAAACTGGTGCAGATGAAACGATCGGAGCATCTCATTTACACAGTCCTTCCCAACGTTACTCGCAAGGTCCAGTAACTTGCTGTTTAAATCACCTAGGATGGCGATCGGTCCGAGGTACTGGAGAAGTACTCGCTAATATTGCAGTTCCAGTTCGTTGAAGTTTGCCTGGAGGGCAGCCACAGCGCGGCGGTGGGGGGGGGGGGGGGGGGGGGCGGTGGACTGCAGCCCCAGTGGAATGCGGACCGGACTCCGATCTTGCAGCCGGAGGGACTCCAGCCGACAGTCTGCCCCAGTCACCCAGCTGCCGGCTGTGTGACGGCAGTGGCTTTGTGAAGGTCATGGCTCAAGATCGTCACACCTCCATCAAAGCCGACCTCTCCTGGCCGGTCTGCACGGTACAGCGCACGGCCGGGGAACGTGACCAGCCTGGATGCAGCGGCATACCGAAGCCGCGTCTTGGTTGTCACATAAAAATCGTAATGCAGCCGATTTATGTGGCCATGCTGCAGTGGAACTCTCTTCGGCAGCAAGGACTGGATGTTAATAAATCCCACCAGCAGACGACGTTGCGGAGGAGAGCCGCGCCGGCACCGCGTCTGACGCTCCGGGCAGCGCGAGCGGCCGCAGGTCGGTCATTGTCAAGGTCACCATTACCGGGGTGCGGGGCAAGGTCGCCTCGAGACCTGCCAGCGCGTCGACGGGGCGGACGTGCTGGAGCGCCGCTTCAGGACAGCACTGGTGACGATGGGGCAGGTCCGAATCGGGAGGTGGCTGTGATGCCTACCTCCGGCCGTCACGAGCAGGTAGTGTCAACATCAGCAGCACCAGATGACGGACTAGATCGCAGGTCCGAATCGGGAGGTGGCTGTGATGCCTACCCCCGGCCGTCACGAGCAGGTAGTGTCAACATCAGCAGCATCAGATGATGGACTAGATCGCAATGCATGTTGGGTGCGGCAGTAGTGCAATGTCTTGTAGACCGTCGTCTCTGACTTCAAAGAATGGGTGATAGCTGACAGGTGCTATGCACTGTGACCGATGAGGCATTTGTGTGATCAAACCTTGTACGTGTCTGATATCCATTACAGGTCAATACGTTTTTGCCTAGACCTCACGCGTCAGTCTATATTCATGAATGGATCAGGCAGTGTGATCACTGTGATGTCATCCTGAAGACAGGCCTTTGGATTGGACGCACAGACCCACACTGTTTTAACGTTTGACAAGCATTAAGTGCATGCTTGTTTGATTTGGTGACCCATCGCTAACACAACAATGCATTGACCAAAAGTATCCGATTTAATATCAGGCTATGACGGCGGACATATCATATTTCCAAATTCAGGAACATGATGTTCTTCTTCGAGAGCGAGTTGCTCTATTTTATGTTAAGCCCTGCGACTGGGTTGCGAGTGCAATCGTGGAAGAAAGAACCAACGCTGAAAGCATGTCTTCAGTAGAGTAAAGCAGGCTGGGTCAGAATCACTCCTACAAAAAAAAATGTTTGAGCATGATGTGATAGTATGAATACGACTGATAACAATTTTAAAGAAAGCATTGCGGATTCGATTTAAATCTCGGAACAATATTTCGCCTATTCCTTCACACCACCCATGTTTTGAGTAAACCTGTGGGGCCTTACTGACTACAGCTGAAATAAGTGAGCGTTGATTCGTGCTGTATTGATGTGCTGGGTGCGTGACTTTCAAACTCAGCTAAACACGCAGAGACTCTGAACTTGGCATCCCTCGGCGATAATCACAGTAAATAGCTTCACGCAACACGAAGGAATTTTCGCCTCAGAACCGCCCTACACTGCCGGAAGCTACGCCAGCCGGCCCTCCGCCGTCGGTCTTCTCCGAGCCCACCGTGTCAGGGGGAGTGACGTCAGGACGCCGGCGGCGACCAGCGGTCGGTGCGGTGTTGGTGCCCCGAGCGGTCCGCACCGCCCATCCGCCCGCAGCGGGCCTCTACCTGGACGTGGACCGCTGGAGGCATGCTGGCGGGCTGGCTCAAACGAGGCGTGAAGTCCTCTCTACGCGCGTGTGCGGAACATCGGGTGCAGGCTGCCGACCATGCTGTGCGTCTTGAAAATATGAAGGCTGCCTTCATTTCGGTCTTCCACTCGCTGTCTCGCAGAGAGAACGCACAATCGGAGGCGGTGGCGAAATATTGTGATTTAAGGTCATGGTTGATACTCTATCTTACGCCTTTATCGTGCGGCATCAAATCACTTTTAAAGTGATGCTCCTAAATGGAGCAAACGCTAATTGTTGGCTTGTTTGCATTGTGAAACGGGCAACAACAACGGGCCGGAGGCCAGATTTGAGAACATGCGGGATGGATAATAATTTGTTGTACAAATACCAGAGGTTTTCCGTTTCAATATGTGTTTTCACCTTTACACTTCGCAAGTGATTTAATTTACATCGTGGCTGAAAATGCCTGGCAAGGTAGCTGTCACGAGTTATGTTCCAAGTTCCAGTGTAAAAAGTATACGCTCTGCTGGTGGACACCCATGCTTGCGGTTCTATGCCATGCTCTGCTTAGCTTGACCTTGGTGAAGTCGGGGGTGTATAGTACGTTCAACAGATGTGGCTGCCATTGGTTCTCCTTAACATAAAATAAACGAGTGAAACGCCCGTTTTCTGACATTCAAGGTCCTTGGACAATAGAATTAGCTGAATCCGACGCGTATGGATTAGGTAATTGAAGGTAAATCTGAAGCAATTATCCCTCCTTCAGGTAAACGCGCTTCACGCTTTTCCGAATGGCGCCGTCTCTTAATCAAGCTGTCGAGGTTCAAGGCCGTGACAGACACGGCAGCCGCTCACCATGGTAATACACGTCCTTCGAGGGAACAAGTCACATGCCCTCCAACAAAAACCGTCGGCATGTCTGCAGTGCGAGCGTCCGCCGGGTGTCTGGTGTCAATAATTAGAGGCATTTACACGCAGCGGCCCTTTTCAACGAGAGCAAAAACATAACAACCAAGCCGCCACGAAGCAGTGCTTGATAATTTCACAAGCCCGCTGCCCAGGGGTGCAGAGAAACAGAAACAACTGAGCGGGGCTATCCACCCAGTCCTCTCTTAATTACTTGATTACTCCTTAATTACTGGCATGCTTAGTCGCGCTCTACAACGATGCCCGCCTGGGTGTGAGATGAATTCCTGACCGTCTGTTCCACACAACTGGTGATGCTTACGCGCTCGCGCGCCATCGGTGATGATGCCCCCCCCCCCCCCCAACTCCGTCTCACACTTGCGATGTGACATCACGTCCCACGGGTGAGTATGCCATGCAAAGCACCGACAGATCTCCCGGTGACGATGCTTTCCAGCTGAACGACATCCTTGTTGATGCCTCACGATACCGTCATGCATCTGCCGAGAGTGATACCGGCACCGGATAATGTGATACTCCCACGGTAATATCCTTTTCTGATGAATAGCTACCGGTGGTGATTTCGCTGGTGTACTTGGTGGTCGCGGCGCCGCATGCGGCGCCATTTTCTGGGATGATTACGAGTCCCGAACAGCCGAGACAAGCTTTAAAAAAACAGATGTGATGTTATATCAACATGTGCCATGTCAGCTTAGATAGTTAAGAACGGAATTGAATACAAAATTTCCCATTTCTGGGCTGCATTGTCTGCTGCGTGTTGCAAGGCCGCGAAGTTTTCACCTCGTGGTATATCGTTTTCAAGCATCTCGTATCTAAAGTTACACGTTAAATATAAAACCATGAGGCGTTAATGTACGCATGGTTTCGCTTGCGCATCGTTCAATCGTAACGTAATATCAAACGCAACGTGTCATATCATAAACGTGAACATCGTTTTGGTGTTCATGTTTGCTCTCGCTTTATGTTCACAGGTTCTTTATAGCATGCATTCATATGTTTGCAACTGGATATTGTAATTGAAAATAAAAGAAACATGCGTAAAAATCAGACGATTGACAACATGCACGGTTGTTTTGCGACCCGTCAGAAGCTGCGCACGCCAGCTGCACGCCAAACTCGGTTTTTGATAGCTGTTTTGAGCTGCATCCCTCCCTCGCTGTGAAATCCTACGTACGCCCCTGCTCATATTTCATGGGAGGACACATCTGTAGTCCCTTGTGTCCAAAGAATCTACACTGCGAAGTCATTAAGAACCTGACTATCTGCAACTAGCTATAACAACTCAAGCAACTGCAACAGTTTGCAACTAGACAGGACAGAGCGGTGGTAAACTTGAGCACGGTGCAGTGTCATTGGTCGTAAAAGACGACCCATGGCGGTAAAACCAGCACCAGTTATGTGTGTGTGAGTGAGTATGTGTGGGTATGACGCAGACACCGCGGGAATAAACCCAAACCTCATCTCCTTGCATGTTCGATACACCCCACCTGAATGATAAACCACCTAATATATGTCACTTTGGTCTGTCTATCCTTCGCTTGCAGCTGTGGTGGGTGTCGGTCTTGGTAGGCGTCCGAGGTAGATTTTATCTGCGGGCGAGCTGACCTCGCGTGACCGTTGCCATAGAGCACGGGGCGCAGCCGAGGGTGCGGGAGGAGCCAGACGGCGGGGAGGGCGGCGCCGGGGCCGGGTGTTGATCCCCAGGCCCCGACCCTGGCACTGACTCCCGCTAACTCCCGCTGACCCGCGCGGACTCCCGTCTCCCGACCAGAGGCAGCGCCGCGCGAAGGTACGGCGCCGCGGCCAAGCCGCATGGTTACAGGCCAGACAGTTTCTAACGTCGCTGTCTCATCCTACAGCTTGAAGTGTTCTTGATAGCCTTCCGCTGTTTATGGCCATCAGTTTTGCACAATATGGCTGATTTGTATTCTTGCTGGGGTCCTAGAGGTGCTGCGTCATCGCACCTTTGCATCTGATAATTAGAGTCTGAAGTAATCGTAGGCAACGGAGGTGCACACACGAGGGAACGGTTGGTCATGCTGGGCCAGACCCTGCCTTTAGCAAAGGCGGATCCAGGGGAATGCGGCAAGGACGAAATGAAGAACGCGTGCAGCGCAATGTAGTTTCATATTTGACATGAAGCCACCTCCAGACGTGACACGGCAGCACATCCAGACGTGACATGGCAGCACCTCCAGACGTGACACGGCAGCGCCTCCACACGTGACACGGCAGCACCTCCAGATGTGACACGGCAGCATCTCCAAACGTGACATGGCAGCACCTCCAGACGTGACACGGCAGCACCTCCAGACGTGACACGGCAGCACCTTCAGACGTGACACGGCAGCACATCCAGACGTGCATCAGAAAGCCCCGAGAACTGACATGCCATGCCGTGAGGGTCGTGGCTGCTGCTGCCTTGGGGCCATCCTCGCGGTCAGGCCGCTTCTTACGAAAATCCCGTTAGCATGTCTGAAGGCATGCAAGTAAGGTCAGCGGAAGGGTCGGACACATCTGCGGGCGGACACGTGCTGTTTGAGGGCGCCGCCGACCCTCCCAAATTGACACGTGCTGCCTGAGGGCGCCGCCGTCCCTTCCAAATTGACACGTGCTGTCTGAGGGCGCCGTCGACCCTTCCAAATTGACACGTGCTGCCTGAGGGCGCCGCCGGCCCTTACAAAAAGCCAGCACATTTCCACCCACGTAAGCATGAAGAAGCACAGGCCAAATCCTAACGCCGCAGCGTGCTCCTCATGTCGATAATCCAGCACTCCTAACCGCAGCGTCCAGGTGGTCAGCAGCGCCACAGCTTCGAAGTCGTCTTAACATGCAATGCGGCGACAACGATCCTGTTGGAGCTATGCCAGGATGCCCGGAACAGATGCCGGTGGCGATTGCGACGCTATTTTTGGGGTGTGAATGACGTTATGGTGTCATGAATTACGTTTTCACCGGAATGGAAGACGTTAATTAAAATGTGGCCTGAATGCTCCACGTTTGAAGATATTGAAACAAGCTTGAGATAGAAGGGAATAAGCTCACTTATGATCATCGGTGTACGTTTTAAGTGGAAAAGTCTGCTCCAGACAACATAATTTCTCTATTTAGCGAATATGCCCGTCAGTGCGTCATTGTTTGATCGCGTCAGGAAAAGTTTGCATGACGTTGAAGTGCTACCAGACTAACCGTGCAAAAACTGCCACCGTGGTACTCACATGCAGCACTTCGTTCGCCGAGAAATGCCAAACGCGGTGATGCAAGTGTTTGCTGGGAAAATCTTGTTATTTGCCGGTGTTTTGAATTTTCATGGTGTTCTTGCATATGTATTCGTGAGTTTAAGAAGTTTACTCGCTCTTACATGCTCAGTTATAACGTTATTTTAAAAATTATTCGGTTGCAAGTCTTATGTCAGCAATAGCTAGCAACCATGTCCAAATTCTCATCTTATGGAGCACAAAACGTGATTCGCGATTGAAACTTACACAGCCTGCTTAACATTGATTGAGACCTAATTGACGTGCACTGTGTTTCGAATTCGTGCTCTCGGACGGGAGATCTGAAAGACTCGACGATTATTTTCTTTCTGACATTGAACGCCGCATGGCCAATGGGGTGACAGGATTTGAATGACGTTATTATGGCTTGATGGATACCTGTGTGACCTTGAAATAGTCTGCACCAATAACTATGCACATCTTCGCGAACTTGTGGCCCAGAAACAAGACGAGTTTTCAATGTAAAAAGGGCAAGGCTGTGAACTGCAACGAATGATTTTCCAAATCGTTGCTGCACTTCAAAACCCCATACAAATCTGGAACGCTTCCTTTAAGGATAATCTCGAAAAATGTCCTGCTGCTGATCTGCGCAGTTGAAGACGTTCAGTGAAAAGTACACACGCTGCTTTCAGTGATGGATGACATGACCGTAACGCCTCAAGCTTGGGCTTCAGAACAGTGAGTAACTCTAATATCACCGGCCGCACAAGCCGTCAGCAAACACGCCAACCACGGCCTGTGCGTGGTGTATACACTAACTGCTATGCATTCTAAGGCACGCCAGGGCCTGAAAACATCAATGTCTAATGTCAATGCCAGTTCAAGTGTGATCTGAGACACAGACACTTTAACAAGTAAACATTAAAAGGCTTGACATGACGCGCCAATATGCTAGACTGCACATGAACAATGTGCACGCATATCACTCCAAACCTGAGGTGAGAGTGCAATAGCATTTCAGATTCGTCATGCCAAGAAGAAACATCGAATGCGTTGATAAAGTTCTAGCGTGGTGCTTTTGAAAAAGAGGAGACCATGTGAAGACGACTGTCAGCAACAGCAGCAAACAGCTGCCAGTTAACCCATCTCAAACCGAAACGTGGAGAAGATAAGTGACACCCGGAAGAAGATTTAGTCGGTTCCTCCGGATTTTTTAGCCACATAAAAGCGTCTTAATCCCATTCCCGATGGAGAGTGTCAGGAAAACAAATTACCCCGGTCCCATATGCCGATCAGTGGCTGCACAGGTATTGGGGAGCTCACCCAGTTAGTGGTTACTTAAAAAAATTACACAAAACATCCAAATGCACTTGGATATTATAGTTGTGACAGACTTTAAACATGACTGATATGTACGCACACAGCTCTAAAACCATAGCGTTTTCACATTTGTTTTGTCCCAAAAGACACCAGAAAATTAATGTGATCATCATTACTCACATTTGGTTATCCGCATTACCCAAATGTTGCGGTCAACGGAATTACGTCACTGAGGGTGCCAGTGTGGCTTCCGGTGTTTATTTGTTTTTCGACGACATCAGTTTTGTTTGTCGCAGTCTGCCAAAGCAAACGGCATTGTATATTTGTGCCGACAATACATTTGCCCAATGAAGAGTGGCAAGAGTGGCAAATCTTTCTGTGGCACGGACATTATGCGGACCATTCTCATGCCGCTTCGGTGGTGGTCACAGAGTTTGTCACACAATTTGCATTTTTTTTGGCGCGAAATGTGGATGCCGCCAGCCATTAGATCAAAGATATTGGCACATAGGGATAAACCAAGATACAATAAGAGTAAAGCTACAAACATAGGTGAAAAAGCCTCTGATTTACCGGATCTGATCGGTGACAAAAACTGACATTTTTGCGAGCCAATTGGTGACGGAAGTGCAAAAATGTGAGCAAATTTCAAGAGGTCAGACCATATTGCAACTTACTACCCCAGCTAAGCGAAACTCAAAGCTTAGTATTGGTCTGTGCTCGTTAACCCGAGCCGAGCCGGATAGGCGACGCTTCTGTGCAGGACGTTGATGCAGAGATCACACCAGACGCGACGAACTGGACAGAGCGACGCTTCTATGCGAAACATCGATATAGAGGTCGCGTCACGAACCACCAGTCCATGTCCTTGCCATCAAGAATGGCGACACAATGTCGTCCGCTGACAATGCCGCTTGGCAATAGCAGTCGTCAGCATTATACCTGGGCTTGACAAGTGACACTAGCAACAAACAGCGCACGGAATGGCAATTTGGCGCCGTCAGTCCCATAACAATGGCAGGCGTAAAAAGTGGCTGCCAGTCATCCATGCCACATCGAATTGGCCGCACATTTCAGCCACACAAAGATTTCCGAGGAGCGGGACGCGAATGCAATCAGGACACCTGCTGAGCCGAAAACAGGCGTGAGGACTGATGCAACCACGCATAGAAATGTGACATTCCGGAGCCGGTTGGTCTCCGACCAAGGCAACGGCATAGGGCCGTGGTACAGCTCGCCAAGTTTGTCCAGACGTTATGCAGAATTGCAGTGGGCCAGTGTGTCACCGTAAAGTGGGAGAGGTCGCTGGGGTGCCCTGACCCAGGCTATTGACCCCGGGCATCCTGAAGCTGTGGACGGTGCAGGGCTTCAGCTTGCGCACGGCGACGACCACTATTATCGGGGCGACTGCAGCATTCGAACAGCGCCCAGGTGCCGGTCTTGTTCTCCCTGCTGAGAGGACAGAGGTGTTCGTCAGTGGTGACCCGAAGCAGGCGTTGTATACCTCACCTGGAACCCGGCCCGTTATCGTCGCTGACCTCTAACCTTCGCACAGCAATACAGTCAGCTCTTTGTCCGACCTGAATGGCGGCTCCGCGGATTTGTATTCGGATCTGTCTCCCAGTGAATTATCGCAGGCCGCAGGAAGTCTCCGGCACATTGTTTGGACCACTTATCGACAACAAAAAAGTCGCTTATTGAAATGGGCACCTACGCGATATGTTGAGAATTTTCACGGAATGTAGTCCACTAAATTGTGGCGTGGTGATAGATGATGCCAAGGGTATCGTACCAAGTGTGTGCTGTGCATAGTGGCAACGGTATGCTGAAACGTGTGAACGCACCTGGTGTGCACCATTTCCCACGTGGTTTCATTTGCGCTGCATTTTCATGGAGCCAGATTTCAATAGAACACTAGGATGCACCAGATGATCTGTATGATTTATTGATAAGAGACATTGCTTCAACGCTCACTAGAAGGAATTTAAGGCAGAAACACACTTGTCAGACGACATAAAGCGAACTTTTTGCTGTAAGCATTGCTAGCTAAAAATATTCAGAACAAACGTTTCATTTCCTATGAAGCACCAGCTCTTTCATACAGTTTTCAGACATGTTAAAAGCATGCCTCGATCATTGTGTGCAGCTGTGATTGGGTGCAACCAAATTACACTTTGGAACATACGCAAAAACACAAACACACCTAATCAACGGGTCGGAATACAGCGCCTGGTTTTGAGTTTTGTAACCCACATTGTCATGCATAAGCGCATTGCGATATTTGCAACAATGCCAATTCTCGTAGATCTGTTACGCTCCTCTCTTAGGCAACCAGACGCGGCACGGATATCGCGGTCGAGAACTATGCGAGCCTTCGATCAAAGGGGCCCAATCCCACGCCGCGCGCTATGCAAAATCGGGCGGCCTTTTTCAGGCCGGACGCGGCAGGCGTCTGCCGCCGCGGGCCAGCTCCGGATGCCGCCTCACCTGTCCCGACCGCGGGGAGGCGAGCGGCAGCTCAGGCCTTCAACGGCCACGAGGTCGGACCGCGCCGACCCCCACCCCGTGCACGGCAAACGAGATCCGGCCGCACCGCTCGTCACCCCGCGCAGGACAGGCGAGATCGGACCGGACCGCTCATCACCCCGCGCAGGACAGGCGAGATCGGACCGGACCGCACCGCTCCCCACCCGCGCACGGCAGACGCCGCCGGCCGTGAGAACAGGACGCGGTCTCCAGCGGTGAGAATGTTCGGCAGCTCCCCGCTGATCTGGCAGTGGTTGGAGGCGTGCCGACGGCGGTCTGATCTTATACTGCCGGCCCCCTTACAAGTACAGTTCTAAGATGGGCTGATAACCGAGGCTTGGAGCTGACCTGGCTCCCTTGCTCCGTCAGCTGACTTGTCTCGGCCCACACACAATGGTAAGGCAGCCATCGTGTATGTCTAGCAAATATATGGAGTTTAACGGTTACATGACAATATCGCGTATCATGCTGGGCCCTTTTAATAACTTCTATTGATTGACAGGCGTTTATGGGAAGCATCAATGACGCCCTTAGGTGTAAAAACGCCTGACTCCGTCAGGTGTTAGTTGGGAAGTTGTGTGGGGCACTGGAGGCTTATCTGTTGTTTGCAGATAGCCCGGTGGTGCATATTTGGCTTATAGTAATTTGTTCAGTGAAGACTTAGCTGGCCGGAAAGGATTTTGGGCGGGTGGGGCATGGATATTTTGCTTACGGATTCGTGTAAAAACCAAGAACCTGCAAGATGCTGTGACGAACCCAGCGGATCATAACGTCACGGGTCTAAAGAAGAAGTGAGAAAACGACAGTTCTGTAGGTGCAAGGCCAAAACTCCCTTTTTGACAGCCAAAAAGTGACGAGATCTATATATCATCCATGTTGCCGGGAAAGGTTTAAAAGTTTTAATTTCGACAATGAAGGAATGGAATTCAGTTAGTGACTATTTGCCATCAAGTGCGATCTACTTCGCGAATAGCAGCCACAACGAATATTCCTTAAAATAGTCCATCGCAACAAGCAAAAGATGGCCGCAATTATTCATCAAACCCATAATGCAGGCGCACTCCGATCTCAAATGGCTCAAAATGCACCGGCTCAAAGACAGCGAGATGGGAAAGCGGCACCGGCATGCGGACGCCACATTAGTTACACATTGGTTACGGGTGAGCAGGGCGCAGCAAAGTGATAGGGTAGGGTATTCTAACCTGCGCGGGTGGCCTTATAAAGGGGTACATCCAATAACAAGCCGGCTGAAAGGACGCCCGGTGTGTTTTTGCCCTGCTCAGCGGCGGGTATATTATACCGGAGCGGCGAGACACGCCGGGCTGGCGGGGCTCGCGTGGGCCTGCTTGGCGTGCGAAGGGCCGAGATCGGCGTGGGGCCCGGCCCGAGATTATCGACGGTAATCCCCGCCCTCAGAGGTGCCCGGCATGGCGTGGGGCCGTCTGGTGCCGGCCCACCCCGCTCGTGGGCGGGACGGGAGGGCCGGCGAGACGAGGGTCACCCGCACTGGACCGCCGCAGTCCGGCACGACTGCGGGCTGAAGGGGTTCGGCTCTCGCTGAAGGCACTTGGCTATGAACACTGGCGTCGTTAGGA
Organism: Pollicipes pollicipes; assembly: GCF_011947565.3. Lineage (NCBI taxonomy): Eukaryota > Metazoa > Arthropoda > Thecostraca > Pollicipedomorpha > Pollicipedidae > Pollicipes > Pollicipes pollicipes. The sequence continues at coordinate 8,308,788 of NW_023596297.1, read as the reverse complement.
TATGGTTTGAGTCAGCCCCACAAGATGGCACCGCGTGGATCATGCTAGATCATAAGAGGAATGTAGAAAGAGGAAGGGAGGAAGAGAGTGAGAAAGATTGTGAGTGAGTGGACGAGTGAGAGCAGACCGGAATCCATACCAAACGTGTAAAGAAGGGAGAAGGTGGCTGAAGAGAGTACAGATGGCGGCACATCTGACACCGCGAACGATGTCCGTCCATTGGTTAACGTTCCCATCGACACTACAAGCCTTTCAGTGAGTCGCTAATTAAGCCGTATTGATGGCTAAGCGGGCGCGCTCCGCCGGTCGCCCAAGGCCGCCGCATAATGGCGCCATGATTGGGTAGGACCCGGTGCGGAATGCCACCCGCCCCCGGATTCCAGTCGCGGTCCGTAGGGTCGCGTGGTGCGGGCGGGCCCGGGCCGAGACCGCCCCCCGGCGAGTGGGACCGCCAGTCAGCGGCGCCGGCGCCGTGTGCGGTGGCCTGCCCGGACCCACCCGAGGTCTGGTAGCTGGCCCGGCACTGCTTGTGCCGCGAGCAGGCGGCACGGACGTCGCGAGCGCTGGGCGGCGGGTCGCGTGCCTCAGAGGAGTCGGCGGTTTGAGCTCTTCTCCGATGCTCGGGCGGGTCGGGGGAGAAGGTGCATGCACGGATGGAAATGGATCAGAGGAAGGAAAAGGTGCGGAGCCCCACATGCCACCGGGCAACGTTGCCTGTCATTTCATGACGACTTGTGCAACTTGTGTCGGTTGTGGCGCCAACGGCGCCAGATACATGAACAAATGTTGCTCGTCAGATGTCACATCTCATGCAGTGAGAGGACAGCGCAGCTCAAGAACAGCATGAGACAAACATATAAATCACGTCTGCAACGTTGCGTATACTTTCGCCTAACCTGGCTGAGTTGTGTATGCACACGCAGTGGCTCTGCCCGAGTCTATGCGCCGGTGGCTCGGCTGTGTGAGGTAATCTTGCGCCTCGCTTTTCTTTTCAGTGCGGGCGAAAAGGTTTCAGCACTTTACTTGACCTTAGAAGTAGCCAACAAACGGGTTTTCACCGATTTGGCCCACTTCCTTCCCAGGTTGAGGGTCTGACCTTGAGTTGAAACGTCGGGGGCTGGATCCGACCTCCCCAACGGAAAAGGGAGCTACACCCCCGGGTGCAGCACGATGGTATGTTACAATACAGACCACACAGGTAAAATCAGTGAGGGGGGAGTGGGAATGCAAGGGGCTTTGGTTCCGCTCTCCCTACTTTTCATGAAAGCTTAGGCTTAAGAAAATGTCAGATTAAGGTTGTTAAGATTTATCATGGGTAATGCAAGGAAAGGTTTAATGCCAGAGTGGGTTTCAGGGCCCCACGATTTCTGAGTTTCGTACGTCTTCAATGATAACGGAATGCAGAAAATGAAACACAAATATTTCATACACATCCCATGCATTACCACCCGTCAGCGCGGCTGTTTTGCAGTCCCATACGCTTCTACGAACAGGGCCGCTAGTCCAGCGATTCTTAGTGTCAATAAGCCGGAGATTTTAAAGGTGTGACGGCGAGGCCTGGCCCGGCCCAGGCCGACTGCTGTCAGATCTCGGTAATCCGAGCAGCCAAGGGCGTGACGTCACTTGTACAGTGCAGGCGAACGAACCGCCTACAAATCATTTTGTGATATTAACACAGAGTGCACACACACTGAGTGCACCAGCATCGGACCGGAAGCAGCCAACGTGTTCTTTCCCGAAGCCAGCTTATCCCGACCAACATAACCTAAAATAACATGCTTTTTCAGCAAAACCTTTGTCGCAGTTTTCAGATCTGTAAACCATGCCGAATTCATCCACCTCGTCGATAAGAATAGCCAAGCTTTGACAGGTCCAAAGCCGGGCAATAGTCCAGCAACGTCGTCTGTAAATGTATGCATAAGCATTGAAAGTCGTCATCATCCTTTCTTTATTCATGAGAGGAGCACGTTCCATCACTTTGGCGACTCCTATCCAAATGCGCTCCCAAAGACGGCAGGCTCCTCTCGCTTATGCTTGGGTGTGAGCTGCATGATGACAATTACGCGTGTTTCCATCTCGCTCGTGTTAGAAGGCGTCTCACTGGACATTATCATACGAAAAAGACTGAACCAATCAATCCTAAGAAGACGTCGTCCGAAACTCTTCCACGGGTCGTTGCATTCGTGATTAATGAAAATTGTGGTGCGCTGGACAGCACGTCGGGTGCGTGCTGTGACCAGCCATTTGCCCAGCAGAAGTGCGCATATTTGCTGGGACACGGCCCTGATTGCCGAGCTGGGAGCGCCCGGTGACCAGGCTCCAGTGACGTCACACATTGACCAGGCCCCAGTGACGTCACACACTGACGCCGGGGACAATGCCGACTGATTGACCGGCGAGGCCGTCACGAACGCGACTGTCTCTGTAACGCGCCGTGACGCCGGCAGCGTCGGCGAACAAAGCGCCGCTCTCGTCGAATTTACAGCGGGGCCGGCGAGGGCGCCGCTCCTGGTCCCGGCTGCGATGGGGTCACCGAAGTCGCCGGAGGTAACGCCGCTGGCCGTCATTACGCCAACAGCTCGAGAGCGCTCTGGCCAGGGGGTCGGCTCGACGCTTGGCTCAGATTACGACGCTTTACTGCAGATACGATGCGTTCCGGACTGGGGCTGCTGTCGATGGTGCAGATGTAGGTGCCGGAGTCGCTGGTGAGGGCCGGGTACATCACCAGCTGGAACGTGCGGCGGGCCAGCTGCAGCCGGTCCGGGTCGACCAGCAGCGAGACAGTGCCGCCCTGGCTGAACACAGCTACCCCGTGACCTTCTCGTACGCCAGCAGCTGTGAACGAACCCTACTCTATCTCATGCGTTGCTTTTCCTGGCATAACTACGAGTTAAGTAGACAATCTCAGTTGTAAAGGTGAATTTACGGCATGTACTGCAGCAGAAACGAGGAAATCTTATCAATTGTGAAGAAAATTACCACATAAAGGTAACAATGATGTATTACATACCTTTTCCATTTTTTCTGGTGCTGCTCGTTAACTTACACCGCTGCCAATTAGATAAACATATTATTCTTACCTGGCATCTTAGGCGATGTCGTGAGGACGAGGCAGTCGTCATGAGAAGCTGACAGCAGAATGCCCTGCCGCTCGGCTCCAATATGGCTTAGCGTTCTCTCTCCTGATCTTTTGCATCTTTCGATTGGTTTTTCTTTGCTTACGCCAACAATTTTTCTCTTTTCTCATTTTCCCCATTTTCTCTTTACTCAGTAATAGTACTTTTGTTATGTCTTTTGTGACGTTCAGTTGAACATCTTTGTCTTAAAATAATCGTGCCTCAGTAAAAATTTTATCAGGATATGGTCGTGCTGAAGATCACTGCTCTATCGACCTTCAACTGCGGTTTGAGTAACAGAAAACTGAATACTCATTGATTCCCAGTAGTTTCCAGAAGGCCTATCCAATTAATAAGAGATCCGAGACGCTGACGCAAACAGCCATGGACCGTTAGCAATGGCCAAACTTGAGCCTCGCTCAAACTGCCGGCCATGTGGACCAGCGCCCAGTTCACGACCATATTCGTCTTCATCTTTTGTTCTTCGCGGGAGCTCCCAATTTATCTCGGTAACTGTCATGCCAGCTGACGTCTACAAATAGTTCCAATCGTAGTTCTGGCGTTTATTTAGTCTTCTGCGTTGTATCAAGCCATCCGGCAGCCATGTTCAATCAATGCTTCTCTGACGCTGATCGGGGCCAGCCAGTCACAGCTGGGAGGCGTCTTCAGAGCTCATCATGCTTCTAACCCATCACAGAATCCAGCCCGCGACGATACCGAATGTGATTGTATCAAACGCTGCTTTATTTCTGTCGAATTCGTTGTCGCTTACCCCGGGGAATGCCTGATTAGTGGGCTAGCTAAGTCTTCATGCATCGCCCGATTAGGAGATTGATGCCGATGGAGTGGTGCTGGTATATCAGCGCGCCAATAAATGTTTGCAGCACTGATGCGAAGTACAACTGAGGACAAGCTAGCTCGTTGCGACGAGAAAATATACAAGGTGAAGGTGACTACAGAATCAGAGGAAAGTGTTTCACCAGCTCTAATGAAAATCAACTAGACGTCGGCTTAGACAGTGCTCACACTATTAATCGTTGTCACTTGCTCTCATAAAAACGCAACGTAATTCAGGGATAGGAATTCATTATTCTCTTGAAAAGAAACCAGAATAGATTGAACACAAACTAAAAAAAACAACTAATGAAGATGTAGATGATAATCTTACAAGCGTTCACGTTGGCAAAACATCGCAAAAAGAAAAATAGAGGAAAACAGTGCCTAAATGAACCAAATCAGACATAGAAGAGATGTAAGAAAGAAGGCGGGCGTCTTGCCTCCTCGAACCTCGCACCGTCGCATCTGTCAAGGTCGGCCACCGTTCCTGTCCACTATGCAGCGGCGGTGGCGTTTGCCCGACTTAACTCGAGCGGTGACCCTTTCCTGACCGCCGTGCAGCGGCGGTGACGTTTGCCCGACCCAGCTCGGGCGGTGACCGCCCCTGAGCGTTGTGCAGCGGAGGTGACGTTTGCCCGAGTCAGCTCGGGCGGTGACCGCCCCTGACCGCTGTGCAGCGGTGGTGACGTTCGCCTGACTCAGCTCGGGCGGTGACCCTTTCCTGACCGCTGTGCAGCGGCGGTGACGTTTGCCCGACTCAGCTCGGCCTACCAGTGGGCTCAGCTGGCCCGGTCGACCGCCAATTCGGCTCGTCAGACGGGAATAAGTACGGGCTTTGCGGCCAATCATCCGTACAAATCCTTCGCCTGCCATCGATCCATGCATTGACGCGTGGGTGGCGCCCAGCGAGGCGGTGACCGCAATCACTCGGGGCCGGGGAGCACCGCATCTGAACACAGACCGTGCACGTGAGTTCTCAAACGTATTCCGAATGTTTGTTCTGGCTGCGAGGAGGCGTGACGGTCCAGTGGCTGGGACCTTGGGCAGTTACACGTGAAAACCTCGGGCTTCAACCCCGACGGCGCCACGGTCCCTGGACGGCTCTATGGCATCGTAATGGCAGGCATCACACAAAAGCGTCCACGATGACGGGCGACGCACTCCCTTGAAAAACCTCGCAAACGACTCTGATTGCGTTCACAACAAGGTGGCATGCGCGTTGCTGGTCCGGCCTCCGCTCCCAGGCAGCTGAGCAGAACGGACTCGCTTTCGCTCTCATTCGCGGCTTGTCGTCAATTTCATGGTGGCCGGCGGGCGCCGTTCGGCCAGCACACCGGGGTTATTACTCGCTATTAAATGGCAGACAGCGGGCCGGCCGTTGCAGTGGTGCACCCCTGCAAGGCCGCCCACACGCTAGAAAAGGTGGCCCGGAATGACCAGATTAACGCTAACACGCCACTTTTCCCGAGCTCCGACAAAGGGTCCGGAGCGTAATGTTGGCCACCGCGAGGCGAGCGGTGCCAGAGGTGAGGACTCCGGGCCCCGGAACTGCCGCCGCCGGTGTGCTCGGAGCTCGCTGGCAGTGAGCGCCCCCAATAGCCACGCCGGTGCGCTCGGAGCTCGCTGGCAGTGAGCGCCCAATAGCCGCCGCCGGTACGCCTCGGAGCTCGCTGGCAGTGAGGGCCCAATAGCCGCCGCCGGTACGCTCGGAGGTCACTGATAGCACGACGCTGGTAGCACCCCGGGGCATGACGCACAACAGTTAGCATCTGCCTTTGCTCAAGGCGCCTGAAGGAAGCTGACCATGCTTGGGCGACTTCGACTTGGGTTTGTGCTAACGAGGTCCGTAACTTTGGGCAAGGTTGGTCTGACCCTGACTTCCCCGGTGTACTACCGCGCCTCCTGGCCAGACCTTGCTCAATGGCGCTGTACAGGCGAGATCTCATGTCCCAGCCACGCGCAATTTATCGCCCCTCTGTCAGCCGGCCGTTTGGCCGAAGGCTATATACCCTGGTAATTTGTAAGCGCGGACATGTGATGACTACCAGGCAGTTTCCACAGGAAGTTGACAATTAGTTCAGTATTAAACTGCCTCGCCTGAGCTCCGACGCAGGTGCGAACAACTTGCGAGTTAACAGTGCAACCTGGCGAGGGCCGATGGTGTAGGGCTGGAGACCTGTGTCGGTTTTTCTTCACGCAACATAACCGAACCGCTGGCCTGCCTGCGTCCCGATGGCATGGCGCACATCGTGCTGTCAAAAGGATGTCTGAGCGCTTATCAGAACTGATTGTTTATCTCTGTCCCTTCGCCCTCTCGCTCTCTCTTTCTCTCTCGCTCTCTTTCTTGCTCCTTGTTTCCTCACATCTCATATATCCATTGGATTTGGAAGGCGTAAAACGCACAATAGCACGTCATCAACGCGCCCTAAACCAGAATCATTGCGATCGCCCGCCCCCCCCCCCTTCCCCCTCCCCGCTACGGATCCCAGCTGACTAAGACATCAATAGGCCGGCGCCCATTTGCGGGCTGCTCACATGGGCCGTCCTCCGGTAAGATACGATCAGTGCCCGACTCCGGGCGCGCTCGCTGCCCAGCTGTCACGATCCGCCCATCCTGGCCGACCGGCCCGGCCGGCCCGGCGGCGGCGCACTGAGAGCGACTGAGGCACTGGCCGGCGTCACGTCACGGCCCGACCGGGGCGCACGCGCCACGAGCGTCACGGCCCCATCACGAGACCGGCCCCGCCGCGCACCGCCGCCGGATCGGTGGTAGGCGATCTGGGCATGTCGGACGGTGCGGCCGGACACGAGATCACTTCAGAGGCATGAACAGGGCAATGATGTGCGGATTGTGATGCAGGCAGCGGTAATAACCGCAGGTTGTCTGTGCAGATGAAACTCAATGACTTCGAAGTTGGCTCGCTGATCGATCCCTGTTGCAAATTCCGGACACATGAATGGCAAACATTTAGTTCAAGTACAATTTATGGAATGCTTATTTATTTCCAAAATTCGTAAAAATCATATATATATATACATATATATATGATTTTTACGAATTTTGGAATATATATATATATATATATATATATATATATATATATATATGCCGCATGCAACAAGCAAAGGTTCTGATGCCAGTTAGCAACAGTCATCAATCAGTGAAAGCTCCATGCTGCCAAAAACAAGGGTACAATGAGGGGACATCATCATGGTGCTAATATTTTGTCCATCCTGTTTAGCGCAATGATGTCCAGGAACCAAAAGGCCGGCAAGCTACCGTCTCCCAATCTCCTTCAATTGTGTGGCTACAGCGTGCCGACATGTGCGGGGCCTGGCCGGACTGCTGTGGTCGGCCGGGGGCGAAAGGTGCGGCCGTTTACTGTTGGGCCACTGTCGGGGCAGCCAGGGTCGGCCGCCTCCCACCTGTTACAGGCGTCTGCAGCCGGCCGGACGGACGGCCGGCGACCGGCACCGGCGGGGAGGCTCGTGCTGCCCATCATCCTGGCCACCCCATGACGTATCGCACCATCGCCGCCCGTAAAAACAGCGTCACCCCCTGCAGATGCACCTGGTGGCACAAAAAATACCTTGGCTAAAAAAAATTAACTCGAGTGCGTGGCTAATTTCCTGACGCATTGAGTCAAAAACAGCCCTGCTGCCCTAACTCTAGAAAAGCAGGCTGTTGCGGTTTGCAAGGAGGGACCAAATGAAGTCAGTGTAAAGCTGCAGTTAACATGATGCAGATGCATATATCAATGCGAAACATCGCGGGACATTGTTCGAGCATCTTGGCCATAATTAGCTCACGCAACAGGTTGCATAGAACCCCGCAACCATGAGCCATTTGGAGAGGTAACGACCACAACAGCGAGCGCTGAAAGTCAAACGCGCATCACGAACGCCGTTTTATTGTTGTCGGAGATAATCTAGTGCTTAAGCCCCGGACATAAAGCGGCACAAACCTAAACGCCAGAATGGAATGAATATTAACGGCATCGTTATTGTTATGCAGACGGTCGAGATGCACCATCCACATGAGCGCTGTTGTTGCCCCGCCGCATACAAGGTCTGCGCCGGTGATTAATGTCAGTCTCCAAGCGGTAATTACCGAATGGAACGGCTACGTTACCGTTTCAGCGGACCCCGGCTGGTGCGAACAGACCTCTGCCCGCCACGCTGCTCTACCGCGCTGGTGCATACAGACCTCTGCACCAGCACGCTGCTCTACCGCGCTGATACATACAGACCTCTGCCCTACCACGCCGCTCTACCGTGCTGGTACATACAGACCTCTGCACCAGCACGCTGCTCTACCGCGCTGATACATACAGACCTCTGCCCTACCACGCTGCTCCACCGCGCTGGTACATACAGACCTCTGTCCCGCCACGCTGCTCCATCGCGCTGGTACATACAGACCTCTGCCCTACCACGCTGCTCCACCGCGCTGGTACATACGGACCTCTGCCCCACCACGCTGCTCCACCGCGCTGGTGCATACAGACCTCCGCCCTACACGCTGCTCTACCGCGCTGGTGCCGCTCCGAGGCCGTCGCAATGGCGGGTCACTGGTTTACCCCACCGGCCGTGTGAGCACTCACCTAAGTCAGCCGAGATAGCTGTTTAGATTGTGCCTGGCAGATAGCAAGTTCGAGCTGCATGCGCGAATTAATACCGGCATAATGTTTGTGGAACGGTGCGCTTTGCTCATGACTTAAGTAGTGTCCTCGGCTGGTGATGAATGCCGGACAGAGATGGCAGGCAGCTACATGAGACAGTCAGGCAAAATTTTTTAATATCCGCGAATATAGAAGACAATACGTGTCAATAATTTCAACGCTGCTTCTGTCCATTGCTGTATCAATCAAATTAGGCAGGGTGTACGTGAGACACTTCAGGCAGGTTATTTCAGAAATTTGTCCGGTAGCAAACCTTTTGCCTAAATGAGTGAGAATCGTGCTAGAAGACATTATTTGGCTCATTTCTTTTGCCCGTTTGCTTGTTTTTTTTTGGAGTAACTATTCACAGTGATAAAAACGCATATGCAACGTACTGTCAACGCTCTTTGCTGCTCCGATGCGACAGCCAAAATGCTACACTGCAAGGTCACAGCTAAAAACGCGCGCTCTCTGCAGTGTGACATGTGATGACGGATAAGACATGAGAAGTTCCGTGCTCAGACTTTCAGTTAGGAAAGAGGCTGCATGGACGCGGCGTAAACTTGCTGACCTGCCGAAAGGCTTCAAGAAGGCCGTGCGTGAATGGTTTTCGCACCGAACTCGAGAACAACATAGACTTTAACACAACCTGTGGGATTCCGCCTGCGATTGGCTTTAAACAATGGAACCTCTCACCACAAACCCTCGTGTAATGGAGCGTCTCCCCACAAAGTGACATGTAAACCTCTGATAGGGCAAGGACTCTCATGCGATCAGCCAAGCGTTTTCACACGCACTTATGTAACTTGATTCAAGATTTTTACAAATAAACTCAATTCAATCGGGCTTTTTAATTGAAATCATACTGAGGACCAAACATATCTTTAACCAGCACAGTCTCTGCTGACCCACCTCAGGCAATGCATTCTCACTGAGGTCAGCACGAGGTGACCTGGAGGCGGGACAGCCATTCATCATACCTGGAGGGAGGAGATGACCAGAGCCACAGAGACATCGCGAAAGCTCTAATTGGAGCCAGCACCATACAAGGTGCACATCAGCAAGCCATCGTCAAACCATGTAATCAATTTCCGTCTCCTCCTTAGTTGGGATTCAACAGAAGCCTGCTTGGGCGCAGTGCCATTCAGCAGAAAATTATTTGGCAGCTCCACTATTACACGAGATTGCTTGCTGTTGTGTGTTGACTACCCAGATGACTCGGCAGAAAACATTCACGTGCAATATGGGCATGGTACATGACCCGCCCTTGTCCAGTGACATATATACATATATATATATATATATATATATATATATATATATATATATATATATATATCGCCTGCTACCTGTACAAAATAGCATGTGCTTGAACGCAGGTCTCTAATGGCTATTTACGCATGTGAATAATGATTTCAGTGTGAACACTCGTCTGTAGCTCTATAAGTTGCCATTACGTGGGCAAATCTCGCTTACTCAACGCGCCGGTATCATTTGCTGCGTTTTACCTATCCGTTGTTGCTCCTAAACACGGAATGTCAATCTGTTCGACGGTTCGTGTTCGGCTAATGGTAATGCCTAACAAGTCTTAGGATTTGCTGAGTTAACGTTAAGAATATAAAAACTTTAAACAAAATAGAGCATAAAGCAAACAAGCAAAAAAACGCACAATGTTGTTTAGGCTTAGGCCTCTTTCCATGGTCGTTTCATAGCAGTTCGTTCAGGACTTCGCAACTTGAATTCCCATCGCTGTTGGCGCAATGACTAATCGTCTCTCCACAACTCACACACGAAATTGAGAAGATCGTTATCATAGCCAATTAGCTGACCACTTGATGAACGCGTTGACGGGGTGCCAGCGAAGTCTTATCATGCAAGCAGATTTTAATCCGGCCGACGTAGCCGAAAGATCTCCTACAAGGCCTGTACCTTGTGCTCCTCCATGTGAATAATTTAGCTGGCTGGCTTTCATTAGCCCTAGAAGGCTCGGTATACATGTATTCCCCCACATTGTGCCGCTGGTCCTCAGAAGAAAAATCTCAAATAACAGCGTGCTGTCCAAATAGAGGAGTGCAACACTCGACTCGACTCAGATGAGACACCGTTTGTTCAGTCCAGACAATGCAATTAAATTCGTGCGGCGGCAACCCCACACAGAAGTATGGTGTGCTGGCTGTTCGAACCTGGCTCAAAATGAAACCAGAAATGAGCAACTTCCCTTTGCTAGCGGACTTATCTTGTCTTACACAGCAATGATAACACGATGGGAAGAATGCTGCTCAGCCTCAGCCTCAAACTTCAGGCGCCCGCCCACGCTCCCTCGGTGCTCAGAAATGCTTGACCTGCGATGAAGCAAGCACGAGCCATGGATTCCTCTGAAATCGTAGGACTTGCATTGCCGGCTCGCGTCGTGCCATAACCGCATGTGTAAGGATAGTACCTGGGCCCAGATAAGCCACCTGCCTGAAGAAAACTGAGTACCAGAAGAACCTGCGGCTTCATTTGGAAAGCACGTTGCTGCCGTTTGATAATGTAGCGACTCTCAACAAAGCGACTCTGGCCCAGTTAGGCACTTCTGAAACGGAGGTGGTCTGAATGCGATGCTCCCACGATACCATTGGAACATCACGGAGTCCCACGTTTTTGTCCGACACAGAAAAACTGGATGAACAGTGGCTGGTTCACAGACGAGGAGCAATCTGTGGCTGCCAAAAAAGTCGAATTCCCCAGTGCAGCAGAGAGCGGCCGCTCCTCTGAGTTCACATGAGCTTCGGAAGTTAATATTAAAGCTAATTGCACCTGGCTTGTCGCAGCATTTACCACTCGGCATTAGCGCACCGTGCGGCATCCTTTGTAGTGTCATGCAATCTGTAAGGGCATTATCGATTGAACGGAAGGAGATTTGATTGGTGGAAACTGCCCCAAGCATTAGTAAGCGACGCATTTATTTTGATTCAAACAGATTTAGTTACCAATGAAGTGCACCTCGTGTTAGTGTTACTCGGCCGATGTTGATTTATGCTACAAGACGGTAAAAGGTATTCACGCAGGGATTACAACCGCAAGGTCCAAAATGTAATAGAAAGTAGCGCAAAGTTTATGGTAAGTTGCTCCCACCGATCTGAATTCCAAATCTAACTGGGTCAACTGGCTAAAAATGAGATACTCTTTCAAAAGTGTGACTACGGTCTTGGGGTAATCCAATTCAGATTTATCGTACTGCGCCAGTGGAACCGGCATCATGCATTGAGGGTATCCGCAATGCAACGCCTTGCCACCGATCACGCGACGTGCTGTGTTCCTCTTGTGACGACTACGTCGCCAGATCTGAGACTGAAACACCCGCACAGCCCGGCAGCCAATGCCGATCTCATCGGCGATGGCCGGCCGGCGCTGGACCGCTCAGGCGAGTGCCGGTCTGGTCTGCGGTGGCCGGCCACCGCCGGCAGGTGTCGCCGAGATCTGCTGGGAAGGCGGCCCGGGCCACCCGCTCCTGTGCGGCCTGTAAACCGGGCCGAAGCCGACCTGAGGCCGCAGCCGGAATCTGCGTCGAGTTGCCGCCAGTTGACACTGGTCGGCTGGCGTGTGTGGGCAGCTTATGTGGCGGTCGGCCTGGCCTGGAACCTTAGAAAACTCCAGAGTTTCAGATGCCTGAGACCCTGAACCAGAAGCGTGCTTACACGGTCGATCCGCCAGCGTCTGTCTGGGGTAAACGGTTTAAGTCAGAAGAGAGTAGTGGCGATGTGAACCCAGCGGCCTCGATGAAGACCAGAAGTGCTCATCTGGCAGGGTCACATGTACCGATCCGGATGTGCTTCGGTGACTTGGGCTCTGGATATGTGACAGCGGGAGTTCGACAGAGCTGTCACAACCGACAGATTTGGGACCAAATTGGAATATGGTGGCAAACAATGACAGACAGGCGCAAAATCGCCTGAGGCAGCTTTCATCCGGTTTAGTTGTTTATCCTGGTCGATTCGGTCGAATCGTCCAGCTCGTTTGATCATCTGATTACCATTTGATCATCATTTGATCAGTCGACAACACTTCGACATTGCGCCATTTGATCGTGGAAAGTTGAAGGATTGTGGAAGCACCGCCAACTGAGTAGTGAGTGGGTCAACCTTAGACTTGAGCACTATGAGACTGCCGCTAGTAATAAACTCCCGCGCTGGGCTTTGGCCGCCAACAACATCAGGAGCGACATACCTCCCCGCGCAGCCAGTGCGGACGCCGCCTCCCCGCGCAGCTTCGCCCGGAGACCGGTCGTCGAGCGGGGGTGGATCGGAGCGCCCCTCCCCCCCCCCCCTGCCGTTCGTCAAAGGTCAACCGTCAATCAGAAGGCCGGACCGCGGCCGAGCTGTCTTGCCGACACGCCGAACAGGCTGAATTGGGAGTCATAGCATGGCACGCCGGTCTGGATCGAGAGGCATAGCATGGCACGCCGGTCTGCACCGGGCGATACAGCGCAGCACGCCGGCTTGGATCGGGCGGTATAGGGTAGCACGCCAGCCTGGACTGGGCAGTATAGCACTGCACGCCGGCCTGGATTGGGTGGTACAACAGAGCATGCCGGTCTGGATCGGGCGTTACAGCATATGTCAGTCGGCATCGGGCGGTATAGCACAGCACACCGGTCGGGATCAGGCGGTATAGCACAGCATACCGGTCGGGATCGGGCGGTATAGCACAGCACACCGGTCGGGATCGCGCGGTGTAGCCCAGCATACCAGTCTAAATTTTACCGTATGGCACAGAAGAACCCCACCACCAACTGCACCAGCGAACCTCTGCCGGCCGTATCTTTGATTTTTAAAAGTTTTGTGGCTATGGTAATTTTGGCTTATCTTTGGAGGCCGGCAATGTTGTGGGAACGGAAGTGGCATGGGAAGGTTGCCTCCTCCCCCCCCCCCCCCACCTCCACCCTCCAAATGCATGCAGAACTGAGCATATGACCGAAACCCTTGAAGTGAAGTAGTGCACCCTTCATAAACAGCACCGATGCAACATGTTCACCTCCGTGTGATTATGCGTCTGCATGCTCGTTATCGGAAAAGCCTCACGCCCCGGCGTGTAAACAACCATCCAACTGCAGGCGTCTGTGGGACATGCCTAAACGCAGGTGGGAGCAGCGACGCCATCAATCAGGATCGTCCGTGACCTTGGCAGAGTCCCGCAGGACTGCGCCCCTCGACAGGTGCTCTCGAGAATAAGCTGCGCATGCAAACCTTGTATGCATAATCCAGCGCATCCTGCTTGACATGATAGCAACGCTGGAATCCGGCATTGCCATTCTTTTCAAGAGTGCTTCTGTTCACGTAAGCTGCTTTCCTCGTCTTCAGCTGGCGCGGACGTCAATTTCGTCCCCAGTTACATCCGCTTTCCCCGCGGCTCAGAGACTGTTGGCACGACCGCAGCAGCAGGCGGAGAGCCCCGTCTTCCTTCTCGCCCGTACTCAGAGCCCCGTCTTCCTTCTCGCCCGTACCCATCAGTACATTTTAATCTGAGCAGCTGGTGCAACTTGGAGGTCGAATGATTAAAAATCTTGTCAAATCTTCGACAGAGAAGTTGAATATCAATCCAAGGCCAAAGTAAACTGGTTGCCTGTTATCATAAATGTTATCTGCCCTCTCTTTGTTTTTCTTCTTCTACTCTCGCCCCCCGCCCCCTCACCTCTCCGAGGGTTTCTCCAGAATTATTTCCGACAGGTGCGGCGTAACCCGGCCAAATTTTAAATACCTCTACGCAAGTAAATTGCGGATCTTTTGGTCTGTAAAATTAGACGTGTCTTTCAAAATCACTGACCTATGGCAGGTTGAAGTCAGGCCATGCCTGAGAGCGAGAACTATTTTTAATGAAACCACTCAACCTGATGCGACAAGAAGGTGTTGTACAAAGCCATACATTCCTGAGATGATTTCTTAGAGAATTAGGCAACTAAATTTAGGAGTGCAACGAATCGGTGCATTGTGGTATTCAATCGGCCACCCTGGCGAGTGTTCAGGCTGATTCAGCCAAGCCGTTCGAGTCGTCATGTCTGACAGAAATCCGCCTCAGGCCGCTCTGGTAGATAACCCCCTCCTGACATTCGCGTGGCTCGCGCGCAACGCAGCGAAGTTTGCCTGCGGTGAAGGTGAAGGGTTTGTGGTCAAGGTAGATCGGCTGCAGCATGAACCCAAAGCTATGTCACCGAAGCGGTTACTAAATTGTTTGCACGGTCCATAGCCGCTCTAACCAAGTCGATGACGCCGACTGTTATGCGTACTTCCTCGCCACGCTGCTTACTTCGAGCTCAGACTTACGTAGTATCTAACTGCTCGTGATTATTTTGTTTATCACCGTTGTGTCTTATTCATCCCATCTATGCCGTGATATCCACTCCTCTTCTTGTCTGCTTGAGGTCTTGGCTGTTTTGACAGGGCTATTGTAAAAACTTCTTTCTCAGCCCGCCCACTGAGCGCATGTTCAGAATCGTATTCGTGAATTGGATGCCTCCGCGAACTGGAAAGCCGGCGGGCGTCCACACCACACGGGTATGTCCATGGATTGAGCATAAAGTACACCAAGTATGCTGCCTTATGCTGCATCATCAAATGTGTTGCATTGTTTAAGACTTTTGGCTTACAAACCTATCGGTAGTGGTAGTATGCATCAAAAAGACATTTAATTTTTGTGAATTTTGTTTACGCATGCGACGATTATGCGTATCAACTAAAATGCATGTTGTCAGGAATGCCCTTAAGAACAACAGCATGCTTGCTAAATGAGATCAACATGTTGAGCGCACAGAGCACAAGCCGATCCCATCCTCATTATCTTTAACGCAATGATGTGTATGTGCATTACAGCTGACCATCCATATCCTTTTTGCAGGCATCCGTAGAACGTTCAGTTAAACACTGTATTGTATTTGGAAACAGCCAGCACTATACCATGGGCGTGAGTTACAATATAGTATCGGCAAACTATGCTATTTCCGAGGCAAGTAAGTCGCATGTCGCCAAGAAATGTTTTCTAAATGGTATTACTAGCCGGAAACGGGACTGGTGAAATTCATAGGTTAGCAAAAGAGTGTGGTTTGACGTGGCTTATCACGTATCCATCCATCTACTTATCATGCTTTGGATCATGATATCATGGTGGGTGTGGTATGCATAGACGCGGCGTTAATTTTGTTCTCTGCCTTTTGGATTCGCAGTGGCGACTCTCATGCAAGATTGTTAACAACATCCGCATGAAGTTGATATACATAACGGCAATGAAAGCTTTTTCTAAGAAAGTTTTACAAAGACCATTGTATTCCCGCCGTTGGTGTCCGGAATTATTGAAGCACATCATCAGGATATGGTAACACAAGTGCAATTTGATAGTCGCTAAAAGGTCATACAGATTACCAACCAAAAGCTTGGGTGTTCACCAAGTACATAAAAGTCATAAAAGTAAACCACGGGAGCTCCTTCGCAACAACGTCCATAAAATCGTTCACCCAAAAATAGTCTGACGCAACATCAAATACCCCAAATTGTTCGCCCTAATGCTGAGTGCCAGCAAATCGCTCACTCCTAAAATCGCCGGCATTTTGCCGGACAGCTTTCAGGTAGCTCATTTTGTGAGGCACGGTATGGTACCTGCGCTACCACGCATGCGTCCGTTGAACACTTAAGCCGGTTCGGTCAAGTTTATATCTATGCTGACTGTTATACATTAACCAGTTAGGCGGCCGCATCGGACACGCTAAAGAACACGCCGACATAAGACCCGAAAAGGAGTACCGAACGCGAATGTAAACCATCAGTACTAGTATATCGGAGATAGCGATGGTTGTCACAAAACGTATACATTGATTGCTGAAAGATAGCTTGTTAAATTTTACGTATCAAACTCATGCCTGCGCTTATCAAAGTTATGCTATCAGATGATCATTCGCTAGCCGGTTCATTGATTAGAGGCATCATGTCAAGCTCAGAACCCATTTCGAATGCCACTATTCAGCATGTATAGATGCCTGATGCATCTGGCGGCGGGTGGGTACGCGGATAAGTGGCGGAGACGATGGGCTATGTAGCCGCCATCCGCTAAGATCTACACGCAAGTGATGCTCTGATTGGGCCCACCGCACACACGGGCCAGGATGCGTCGCATCGAGTCCCGACGCAGTCTCTGTTCGGCCAGTGCGACTCGGAACCGATGAGCGAATCTCTGTCCTCGTTTCCTGAGCGCTTGGGGCAGGTGGGGGCAGAAGTCGATACAAGCCTTCATGGGGATAAGCGGGCTGAGCTCCTTGCGCTGTAAAACGGCTTTCCGTTAATTTGGTAAGCATCTGCTTGCGGCAGCTGTCCGCTTTCGGCCTGGTGCGGATTTAATGTGACAGCCATGATATACGCTGGAACATCAAATCCAACCATAAACCGATTACGCGTCAGACAGAGGGGTGGAACCAGAGACCCGACATCAGTCAAATGTAAATTCCTCAGGCTGCGGCGGGCTGCGCCCCCACGGATGCATCTCGCACGCACTGGCACTGCGGCGTAATGAGCGAGCTCTACATATCGCCGCCCCCGAGCGACGAAGCGCGCGTTTGGGGCGTGCCTGATTCCTCCCCCACCGCCGCATCTCACCGCGGCCCGCCACGCCGCCCGGCTGGCGCTAGTTGCGCGCACGGCCGCGGGTCGGCGCCAGCGTCGGCGGTGCGGTACCGACTCGGCCACCGCCGCGGCGAGAGGCGGCAGTGTGTCGGCGGCGTGTGTGAGGGGGGTGTTGCTCAGGTCTCCAGGCGCGGCTTGTGATGTGCGACGTCACCACCGACTGACGCCGGACGTCACTCGTGACGCGATCAGCGCGACAGGCGTGACGTTCTCGGCCGGACCATGAGCGGCCGGCGCGCCGGCGTCATGTGGACCGTATTGTGCAGCGTGCTGATTACGCTGGTCGAGACAAGCTCCGGGGCGCCGCTAGGTGAGGATCCCCGATGAGATCTGCGCGATGTGCACTGACCTTTTCATCTAAAGGACCATGGAGGGTCACTGGTACCGCTGGTATCGCAATGTGCGTTCTACGCAGCCTTCCACTGCCCGCGAAGGACCACAACGTTCGACACCTAAATGAGCATGCCTACCCTGTCACGTTAAACTCTGCGGTAACGTTTCTTCACGCACGAACTGCTGCCGTCTGTCCGTGTGCCCCGTTTGGAGTGAACTCGCAGACAGCGAACTTTGTGTCGTTTGCATGGGTACGAACTGGATGGCAGGGGCTGATTGGGGGATCTTACTATGAGAACGGTCAATGGATTCTCAAGCTTGCACCTCCAATAACGTGGGAGATGTCTTGTCGGGTACAAAACAGGCCAACAAGCCTGTGTATGAGCTTGGAAGCTTTGCTGCCTGGGTTGGATAGCAAGGAACGCCTCGCATTTCTCCGAATAGGATGGTATTGTGCTCTGATGCGATTTAATCATGCCTCCTTATCATCGATACCAGGCATGCGTGTAATTGAAATCGGATTGAGATTGGATCTGTTATGATGCGCGCGAGGCTGCCATCTAGCAAAGGTAGTCAACACTGGCCCACCCAGGTGGCAAACGCTGTCGGTATAAGACGTAAGCCATGATTTGGTACAACGTGGCATGATTGCCATAGTCGACAAAACGCGTGGCGTTAGCAACCGCGAGATAGCTGAGGTGACTGATTCCATGGCCGAAACGTACTGGAACACGCTGAAAGGCTGAAGAAGACACGTGTGGGGTAAAAGCTAAGAGATCCTGGGAGGCCCTGCAAATATATCCTTGCAATGAATTAGGAGAAACTTGGATATTCTCGTGCACTTTTTTCTTGCATGCATGTTTCAACCGAGGCAGTGCTGTTGTGCCGGTTGTACAGTTTTCAACCCATACGTGGCTTATTAGTTCTCTAAAAAAAATTCCCAGAAACAATTACGTTTCTGACACTTCATGGCAACGTGGCTGGAGCGTTGTTGCGCGGTAATTTGGTTATAAAACAAGCTTATTTTCGGCAAAGATTTCCAGGACACGGAACTGAAGTGTGTATGCTGAAATTGACTATCACTGCGAATCGCATATTTTACTATTCGCCGAAGTCTATATAAAGTGCAAACAGTTTGCATGCCTGTAATTTTTGTTCATGCGTTGGCTCCATCATCGCGAGTTCGGTCGCCGTCGGGCTGCTGTCGTTGACTGACGTGTAAATCGTACTCGGCTGTGAAGAGATTTAGTAACGAAAGATAGCTACAGTGTCGCTACAGCTTTATTTAAGAAGACGATGAAGCTTCTACAGGGTAGTTCTCTTGTAGAAGAACTTTTTCGGAGTCTTCAGTTTTGCCTCACCCGACTTATGTTTCTAAAACTAAGTCGTAGATTCAGTGTTTTTTAGTGGTAGTCGTAGTCGTAGATTCCGTGTCTTTTACCTGCGCTGAATTTCCGATCGCTTCGTCCAGATGGCTAGCTTACTGAACAGTTGCCCTAAAATCGACGGTTCCGGCTTTGCCCCCACTCGGAAGGCCCGACGTTCCCCTCCCGTACGTACTTTAAACTGGTTGTGGTAGAGCGTTTTGGTTTGCGACGTCTAAAGCAAGGTATTGAATTTTGTATTTGTTGTTTTTTTTAACCATTCATCAGCAAGATTGCGGACTGCGCTCTTTAGATTCGAGTACAGATCAAAGCTACGCTGAATGATTGGCTCCTATTGTGAAATGGAAGTTGTCTCCCTGAGGTTGTCGGAAGGCTCGCTGTCAAGTCGTTAAGAACCAAGCTGAGCTGAACTGCGGAACATCTGCGCAGACTTGGCGGGAATCCATCGTTGAACTTGTTTGAAGTGCCTCATTTGGATATTCATGACTTTGAAATCAATCACGTCCGAGTGCATCCTCACCCACGGAAAAACACTAACCGCTCTCTCCCTCCCTCCCTCTCTCTCTCTCTCTATCGCTCTCGTACCCCTCTCTTCTCTCTCTCTCTCTCTCTCTCTCTCTCTCTCTCTCTCTCTCTCCTCTCTCTCTCTTCTCTCTCTCTCTCTCTCTCCTCTCTCTCTCCTCTCTCTTCTCTCTTCCTCTCTCTCTCTCTACTCTCTCTCTCTCTCTCTACTCTCTCTCTCTCTCTCTCTCTCTACCTCCCGTCTCGCTCTCTCTCTCTCCTCTTCCTCTTCTTTTCGTCTCCCTCTCTCTCCCTTCTATCTCTCTTCTTCTCTCTCTCTCTCTCTCTCTCTCTCTCTCTTCTCTCTCTCTCTCCTCTCCTCTCTCTCTCTCTCTCTCTCTCTCTCTCTCTCTCTTTCTCCTACAAGACCATCTTTTCTCAACATCGAATTTTGAGCTGTCGTGAGGGAAACCGCTCGTCTAATTCGGCCGGCGGTCAAGTTTTCACCGCGCGGCCATCTGCCGAGCGCGGCCGAGTGGCCGGGCGGCGGCGCCGGGGAGACTGCACGGCCACAGCCCCCCGGACGCGCTCGCCATGCCCCGTCATCGACCGCGCGTCCGTGGTGTCGCTGATGTGTCGCCGGGCCGATAGTGTGAGCGAGCCCGCCGTCGACGGGTGTCGACGCCGACGACGTCACGTGCGTCGGACGCGCCCGTCCGTGAGCAGCGCCGGCCGGGATTGCGGCCCCGCCGGACCCTCCGTCCGGCCGGCACGTCGGCGGCGGGCACGTGCGACGCCCGTCCGGCCTGGACAGTCCGGCGGCGAGGCGGTGGCGGCGTCGGCCGCGCCCGTTCGGCGCCGTTTACTGCCGGCGCCGTCGCGTCGTGCGGCGTTGGACGCGGCGTGGGGTCGTGTGGGACGACCTGCTGTTGATCTCGAGTGGCCACGGCGCTGGGCGCCGCTAGGGTCCGATTTACGACCGACACCAGACTGCCGGGGCCACCGCAGATGACCTCCGTCACACGCGGGGCACGCGGCTATAGGCGCCGCTTCTGAAACGGCCGCCGGAAAATGTGTATGGTCTGGAATGGAAATGAGGTCTTTTCCACACCAGTGAACAAACGAGCTCTTGAGCCGCAAGAGCGTTGCTCGTACATGATTGCTTTGCGTGGCAGTCAGGGTAGGTGGCTTGTGTCACCGTTAGTGACCAGCCTTCCGTGACCGATGGCAGTGCCTCGGTGTCGTGGGAGCCGTCGCACCGATCCGCCCTCCCGAGTGGCCGCTGCCGGACGGACAGCTCGCGGGCTGTGATGCGCTCGTGAAGCGTCTCTTCGGCCAGCACGCGTGGCCGGCGTGATGTATGGCTGCCCAGCCGCGGGGTCGCCTCGTGCTGACCTCGGTGAAAGTGAATTCCCCGGGTTGGGTCAACAGCGCCCGTGGAGCGCGCCGCGGGCGGTCCGGTCCGGCCAGGCCACCAGGCGCGAACGTCATCAGCAGGGCGTCACCTGGAGAAAGTGATACAGCACCGCCCTCGGTCCAGCCCGCACAAATTACCTGTCCTCCTGCGTGTGCGTGACCTGGGAAGGCCACCTGGCGTTAATCGACGGCCAAGAGTGGCGCGAAGTACCACGTGCTCTACCGCCAACGATCTGGAGATTAACTAGGTAACCTGGTGGTCGTGCGTCACAACAGCGCCTCGGCGAAGCTGCTTGGCCCGTTTTACAGTGATCTGTGCGGTCCCATGGCACTGGCACGCGACAGGCACTAGTCCATGTCTGAAAACGGAACTGTGTAATGACGCGGCGTTTCAAATGAAAGGCCCTCTCGGATGCTTTTGAAGGGAATGTGTGGCTGCACATGTGCACCTGGTGATCGGAGAACGATAAGGTTTGGTTCAGATCCGTCCGGCGCACGGCGGCCCGCTTCACCTTGTGCTTTTGCAACGCGATTGCATTGCCAAGCTTTTGATAAACCTGCTGTATGCTGCCACAGCACAGTGTGACTTATTGGCTTTTCAGTCCGTGGGCCACGGACTTCTTTAAACGACACCCATCATTAAGAACATATGGACTTAATTATCTCTGATCTGCCCGTCGTCGGGCGACAGTTGCCTTAGCGTACTAGCCCAGATCTCGGCACTCAACCACTGCACTGAAAGCAAGCGGCTGTGAGCAGCTCGTCAGGATCTGATCTGGCTGGCTGGGTACAAACGGAGGCTGACGCCCGAAAGTTCCGACTCGGCAGCGACGCCAGATCTGAGAGGACGCGTGGACATAAGTTCGGGAAACAAAACGCCCGTGTTTAGCAATAAGTTCCCAATAAAACAGACGGAACCTCGGCAAATCAACGTCGGCACCAGTATTTTAAGCATGATCAGGCCGCGGGAATGCTTCTCAGGCCGCCTGAGTTATCGCCGGCCGCCGGTTACGTCGCGGCGCGTCCTCGGTGGGAGCCGCTACCCCTTGCCTCGCTCGGTGAGAAGTTCCCATTAGTCGCGACTGGCCGCGGGGCCTGCCAGGCCATTATTCGGATCACACGGGCCCTGGCGGTGGCGGCGCCGCCGACTCAGCCGTCACCACTTCCGTGCGACTGGACGTCCGGATGGGAAAATAATCGCGCCGCGTCGAGTAAATACCGACACGAGGCGTGTGCGGACCGAGCGGCGCGGGCCTCGGGCGGCACTGTCGAGCACCGCTAGCCGGGCACGCACTGCTGTCCTCGTCCGCACATCAGGCGCCACGGCCTGGACGGGCACGCTTGGAGTCGGGGCAATGTCCCTTGGAGTCAATGTCCCCTGGGGTAGGACCGTGTCCCATAGAGTCGGGACAGTACCTCTTCGAGTCGAGACACTCTGCATCGGAAACGGACCTTGTCCGGATGATCTCTTCTGAAGTTAGCATCCAAGCCTCCGTTACAAAGTGAGGCATATCTCCCGAGGAGCGGAGGAATCCTCCTTGGAGACCGGCAAGCACCTTGGACAGGAGCGCCGGACGCGTGCGATGGGCGATTATCCGAGCGGCAGCGGATGAATCCGATCATATTGCTGCCAGTTGTCGAGGGTGGCGGTCCTCGACTTGTTGACACCGACGACTGAGTGAGGGCACGCTCAGCACGCGCCAATTGGTGGTCGGATGACCTCCCTGACCCTACGCCGCCCGTGTCCAGTCCCAATTCGCCACACACAGTCGGCTAATGAACGCTGCCTGTGATAATATGCACAATGGCGTATGCCACCGCGCGGTCGGTATGGAAAACCATGTGAAATACTTTTAAGCATTAAATAATGAAGCGTGAAATACTTTAAAGCATTCCCTGCTTTACGCCTATAAAGCAGGGAATGCTTCCGATACGCGTTGAGCCAACTGTTTGGCGCGGCAAGTTCCGCAAACATGTAAGACCGCCGCTGATGTAGAGAGAGCCATTTCATCCAATCGTCCATTTGTTAGTCTCATATAACCCTAAAGCAATTTTTTTCCGGTGCGTTCCAAGTATGCCTTATGTTACAGGCGCTGGACCTACCAAAACGTTTATTTTTAGCTGCACACGTATTGAAAGTTACGACATCTGCTGCTTCCTTTTTGCTGATGATTTATTTTACACTGCGACATTTCTGGAAGCTTTTAAACGTAACATGAATCAAATGAGGAGCCGGTTGGCTGTAGCCGTACGAACACTGAAGCGGTGCCACAGGCCACAGTATTGTGATGCCGTGATCCAGAGCTTAACTGCAAAAATGGTGATACGTTCGTTGTATTCTGTCGTTCGTGGTGTCAATCTGTGTTTTCATAATGGATTGCTGCTTTTAAGGCTTGTTTTTCGGTAGGTCTGATTTCTTGGCGGTTAATTTCGTTCGTTGTGAAACTCAACGTTATCGATAATTTTTTATTCATGACATGTTTAACATAGGTCTAAGCTGTTTAGTACACACGTACCTCTAGTCATAGATAACGCGAATATTTGGTCCACTGAGGTGCTCCGCAGGTAAGCTTTAGTTGCTGTGGCAGCCTGAGTTAGTACCATGCGAACCTATATCCAACGCACCATATAAGTTTCTCCCATACGCCTCACGTTAATGAGGTGTCGGCGCATAGTATAAGCCAGTAGATCTACACTCAGGGGAATTGTTTCTGAAATGTGCGACATCAATCGTCCCGCTGAAAACTCTCTGCGAGCCGATTCAGACTTCTCCAATTAAAACATCGCCGCCTTCAGAAGCCGGAATATTCAGTCTACGCAATCAGTTTGAATAAGAATACCGCTGAAATGACATTAGGTTCGAATCCGGCTCAAACATCCGGATTGCATGCTTCTGAGACATGCCACGCAGAACCAGTTCCTGAGACCGTCTCTGCAGATTTCCACATTGAAACTGGTCGGCTCTCACGTTCCGTCTGACTTCTGAGTATCCTCCTTTGATGCCTTTGCTTGCGTGCCGACCTAAGGCGTACACCACCGACGAATAAACAGCTGATTTGTATGGAACCTACTCGGCGAGGCCTTCATTAGTTCAGCTATAAACAATTGTCTCCTGACGGCCTGAGCCGCCCCCTGACGGCGACCTGGGCAGGTGGGGCTCACCCACGCGTGGAGCGAGCCTGTGCCGGTCGCGTGGGCGAGTGGTGCGCAGGCGGAGCGGTGCTGCTCGCGCAGAGGTCTGCTGAAGCGGTAACGCAGCCACTCCAGTCGGTAATTACCGTTTAGAGACGGGCATTAATCACTGCCGCTGACCTCGTCTGCACCAGGTCACCCACGGCGTCCGTGTGAATTGCGCATCCCGACTGTCTGCATAATTATTATGATCCGGCAAATATCAATTCCATCACTCCGTCTGATGCAGTTAGGCACACAATGAACGGAATAGACGCGGAATAAATTTCGCCGGACTGAAATTAAACGGCGTATGCAAAGCGCGCTGGACGTCCAGCCGCGATGTGCGCGCATTTGAAATGATTTCTCAAAACAGCGGACGGTTAGGGCGCCGTGAATCTGGCTGCAGCTGCAAGTCAGTCGTGAAATAAGCAAGCGGCGGGGTTCCCGCCCAGCGTGTCGCCAGTTACGCTTTTGGTACGGCCCGTAAATCACCTCTCAGATGAGATTCGTGCCCTAGACGGCGACTGTGTGGTGCACACACTTCGCAGTCCGAATGGCTTTATTGTGACTCCTCAGGCGCCGGGCGCTCCAGCCAGCGCCGCCCCGTGCGGCCGGAGTCTTTTTGCCCAGTCGAAGCTTCCGTTGATCTAGAGGATAGCGTTGTTTTTACGGGCGGCGATGGTGCGATACGTCATGGGGTGGCCAGGTGATGGGCAGCACGAGCCTCCCCGCCGGTGCCGGTCCCCGGCCGTCCGTCCGGCCGGCTGCAGACGCCTGTAACAGGTGGGAGGCGGACGACTCTGGCCGCTCAGCCCCCCTCCAAAAAAGCCCCGCTGTAAACGGCTTCTGCTTTCGCCCCGGGCCGACCACAACTGCCTAGGTAACTGCCCCCCCCCCCCCTTCCCCCCTGTACACACCTGTCACTGGCTACTCAATCAATGGGGCGGAGTCACAAACGACCAGAGCACTTGGAGTTACGCGACTGGGCACTGATAGCGAGAGGCGGCACACGTGAACATCACGGCCCCGTAACACTGGCACATACCCCCTATTTCGCCGTGCAGATCCGCCATCTCCGATACAATGCCGTTGTTTTCGTAGACTCCACCTCATTGTGCTAACGTCGCCACGCTCTGAGGACGCGGTCTGGCTGCTGCAGGCGCCGAGGGCGGTTTCTCTTCCTGGAGCGGCTCGACTCAATCGCAGCAGTTTCCGCCGGCACACTTGCTGCAGACAAAGTCGGGCAGGCCCTCGTCGCCAAACGAATTACGGCCTGCCACTTCCTGCCTCCAAATTAAAAGAATCGCCCCGGACGCCACAAAACACCCTGTGGTTCGCCGCCTTTGCGGCTGTGAGAACACGTATGAGCCATTTAATTACAAGTTTCAGGCGCCCGCCTTCCTCGCTTGGTTCTAGTCGTGCCTTCCCGGTATTTGAAGCTTCCGAAAAAACGATGTAGCGGGGCGATTCATGACTCAATGTGCAAACAGCACTGCAGTCGATGGACGCCATCACGAGCCGCATCCGTCAGCCGCGGCGGTCGTTCTCACGTGACATGGCCGACACCGGGCCGGGTGGCCGGCGTCCCTCCCAGGCCCGCGTCTGAACTGGACCGAAACCGAGGCACTTCTCACCATTATCCGTGCTTCCTGCCCACGCCGCGGCCATCATTGTCAGCCGCGTACCGCAAATTATCACGTAATTCGACCGCGCGCCTGTTGCCGCGGCTGCGGCGGTTTCCCGGGAGACTCGCCCGTTGTCGTACCAACGGCTGCGCGGCGTCGCCGCCGGATTAGTGCGGCTGTGGCTTTGTCGCGTGGCGGCGGGGGCCGTTTGGCGACGCGTAATCGCGCCCTGCGGCGTTCGGGTGCCGGGCCGCGCTGCCACCAAATGGCGAAGGCGGCTCCGGCTCGCGTAATCCGAGCCTTCGCCGCCGGTGACGCGATGATGAGGGACGCCCCAGCTGCCGCCGGCGGTCGCACTGCGACGCATCGGACACGGTCGCCGCGGTTGTGCCGCTCCACCAGCGCCGGCGGCGGCCGTCAGCGCACGTCAGGCCTGGACCCCTGGGGGCATCGGCAATCTGCCGACGCCGCGCTCGTAACGCGGTATTGCACCTGCTCCAGGGGCGAGCGGCGCGCACCGGCGGCCCTGCCATAAATGAGCAATATCGCCAGCCGAGGGCGTCCGGTACCCCGCCAGCCCACTGCAGTAAAGCCAAGCCCAGCCGGCGGATTGGCAGAAAGTGGTTCCAGGATCGCTCTAGCGCCCGCCCTCGTCCAGCGCAGCTCAGTCGCACTGACCACCTATGAAGTCGAGCCTCGCCAATGGCGCGGTGGTCGCCCTCACCGGTGATGTCGGCTGTCTTCCGGGTGTCTTCGCTTGTGATTGGTGCAGCTGACTCCCTCGCCACAGGCGTCCAGTTCACCGACGGCCTCCACTCGCTGTCTACCGAGCCGATCGTCGCAGTCCACCAGCGGCCCTCGCCGTCCACTTCCGGACTCAGCCACCCTCGCCACGAGTCCGCCGGTGGCCGGCTCCCGCCGCGTGTCAAACCCTCGCTCGCCACGGGCTGCCGGCGGCGGCGATGGGGTCGTCGCGGCCGTCGCGGCCTGTCGGGCACGGCCGCGGCCGACCGCTCCCGCCGAGTGCCGCTATTCGGACGATAAGCGGCCGCGAGTGGGGTCCGATCGCCGCCAGGACCGTCGATGGCCGCCGCCAACGCCGTCGCTGACCTGTTGCGCGCCGTATGGGAAAGGTCACGCGGGGTCAGCCGGCGCCTCTGCAGATACAATCTGACACAGCGGGGAGGAAGGGCTGACACTTATTGCGGAGCTGAGTAATGTAAAGATCAGTATTGAAGTGCGCGGCCCGCTGTTGGACAAGATAGCTATCAATAAATTGGTAAGATGTTTGGGTATGCTAACGGAGATTAGGCAGCATCTCAACTCTGTGACAGGTAGAGTAAATAAATTGTATACGAGAACAAGTTCAGTTGAACCTACCGAGGACATTTTAACTCAGCCTTTTCACGGGGCATATACCGACGTTTTAACGGCCAGGTAAAGCCTGACTATCCTGCAGCTATGCTTTAATGCCTGGAAAAGCGAACGCAAAAAGTCGTGATGTCGCATCGTCGTTGCAGAAAAAAGGGTAATTGGAACAAATGCTATCCAACGACAGCTGATTTGTTGGTAACGCATCGCAGGGCCATCTCTTTTGTATGATCGTAACCACGGAAGTGCAATAATTTCGTTCGTCGTTTCAGTCTGCCTGTCTCTGCTCTATCTTGTGGAGTCTGAAGAGTTTGGTCGTTCAAATCATTTAGCAGATAAGACGACAATGACAACAATTCATCGCCCCGTTTATGACAACATTAACTATAATAGATGATCACCCACCGCCATACACAGCATCTACACAGCAGTTGAATGTCACAAGCGCGAATCGCCGTCTGGCTCGCGCAGATCGCAGCGCATGGACTGCAGAATCTCAACGTTTCGCGCCCCGCCAAACCGTCGCGAGCGCCCGGCCCAGGCGTCACACCGGCAGCCGCTCCGGCCGTCCTTGGAGCGCGGTGACAGCGAGCACGGCCACGAGACGCGATGACACTCATACCGCAGTCATGGCGCGAGCCGCGAGCCAGCCCGGTGTCTGGATGTCTGCATGAGCCCCTCGCCTGGAACAAGGTCGCCGGGCGGCGCGTCACTGCGCCGCGCGCCGGTGACGGGTTTTACCGCTGGCGCGGGCCGTCGCGACGGCGGCCGTGGCACGCTCCGGGGGCGGAAGATCGCGGCAGGGCGGACACGTCGCGTGGTCGGAGACCGGAGATAGAGGCGGACACGTCGCGTGGTCGGAGATGACCGGAGATAGAGGCGGACACGTCGCGTGGTCGGAGATGACCGGAGATAGAGGCGGACACGTCGCGTGGTCGGAGATGACCGGAGATAGAGGCGGACACGTCGCGTGGTCGGAGATGACCGCAGTTAGAGGCGGACACGTCGCGTGGTCGGAGATGACCGGAGATAGAGGCGGACACGTCGCGTGGTCGGAGATGACCGGAGGTAGAGGCGGACACGTCGCGTGGTCGGAGACCGGAGATAGAGGCGGACACGTCGCGTGGTCGGAGACCGGAGATAGAGGCGGACACGTCGCGTGGTCGGAGATGACCGGAGATAGAGGCGGACACGTCGCGTGGTCGGAGACCGGAGATAGAGGCGGACACGTCGCGTGGTCGGAGATGACCGGAGATAGAGGCGGACACGTCGCGTGGTCGGAGACCGGAGATAGAGGCGACCGGTGCGGCATGCAGCCGCCGTTCGATGTCTGCGCCGATATGCAGCGCAGGGCTCTGGGGCTCTACGGACTACGTGGGTGGGCCTTGTACAACCAGCAGTCTGTGGGTGCTGGTATGCCAAAAGTCGCCTGAATTTCAATTCTGTGATAGGTAAAGCAGTTGGGCTTTATCGGTATTTCGAAGACAGTTCAGCGAGATGAGAAATAAATAGCCGACGCGGCTCATTTGTCAGACCGGCTAGCTATGTATAAATATGCGATCAGCTGGCGGGTTTCGTTTTCAATCTCTGCATGAGCTGCACGTGGCTGAGGAACAGTCTTTTACGGTGTGGGTGGTCTGTGAATGTCTTTGTGATGTTAAAATCTGTGATAAGAAGAACGTTTTCCGAGGTACCTACAAAACAGTACCAGTGTTGCCCATTGGAGCGTCTAAGGAGTTCGTGCCATTACCTTAGAAGACATTACATCTGCCAAACTTTCCCCGACCGCTCTGTCTCAAAAGTTGTTCTGAATGCGTGCAGCGAGCGGAAATGTTTGCGCTGTCTGGCTCTCCCATACCTCGTAGTTCACAGCTCACAGAATTGGTCGTGAATGACCGGTCTCTTGTCTGCATTGTAGGTGGACCTTTTCCAACCGGGTCAACCGGGGCCAATTATTCAGAAAACGCCCGGGCCTTGTCCGTTGTGTGGCGTCCGCGTCACCTTCTGAACAGAAGCCGGCGTCGGCCGGGCGGACTCGATCGCGCGTGACCCCGTGACCTCACCGCCGCCGCGGCCGCCTGGAGGCACAATGCGGGACGCCGTCGCCGGGCGCAGCGCGCGTGGCGAGGCGGGGTCAGACAGACACTCGGCGCGGCCGAGTTGTTTGCATTGTGCCCGGGCCGGCCCCGCCTGACACGGGCCAATTGCCGGTGCGACGCTCTGTTGACTGAGACGCCTCCCGTCAGCGCCCAGGCCCCAGGCCGCCCGTCAAGAGGCGCAGCTCCCAAATCGGCGCCGCCGCGGGACGCTGCTACATAGCTCGACAGCGATGCTGCACGTGCCGAGTCCTCAAGATCGAGAGGACAATTGGCACGTCGCAGTACTTGGGCTGGCGACTGGGGACGTCGGTGTCCTCTTACTGGCGGTGGAATGCGCCGGCCACATGAGTCATGACTATAATAATCCACAGAAAAGATGACGTCGCTTACCACCCTGAGTTTCCAGCATAATATTCGTGACACTTGCTGGCACTGGCGCCGTGCGATAAATAATACACGACACGTCTGTCAGCCCAGATTATATCCTCTCGCCTTCAACTCCATGTCAACGGGTCTCCAACGTGACGCAGCTGCCAGAGCTCTCGCGTTTCATCGTTAAAATGCTCCTGCCCTCTTCCAATGCGGTCCCATGTGGGTGCCTATGGCAGGACGGCAGCAGATGATCAGCGGCGACGTCATCATACCGCAGCATCACCCCCACGCGACCTCTCGGGCGACCGGTGGAAAATGTCTGGACGCGTCCGCGCATTTAAATGCAGCCCATTGCGCTATCACTACCGCTTTGTTCCCCTGCGTTAGATCTTGAGATCACCCCATGCGTGCTGCCTCCATGCGGTTTGCGTCCGAGCCTCGCGCGGCGTGGTCGGGTCAGGCCGCGCTCCCGGCGTACCGCCGCTCTTTCCGCGGGACCTAACGAGACCCGCAGCAGTTCACCCGCCTCCCACAGCGCACCTGCCTCCCGTTTGAATACAGGCTTGAAGTACCTTGCACGATCGGGGCTGCTGCCCCGTGCCCAACCACAGTTCGTTGATATGAGAGAGGCCTCCCGGTGATGGGTCAGGTGACCCGTCGAACTGACGTGTCATCAGCTGACCCGCGCCCGAGCCCGCCGAGACGGCCTTAATCTAGGGGCCCGCGCGTGCGCGCCGCTGTTGTGTCTTAATAGACGAGCCGAGCCGAGATCCGGTTGGTGAGAATGGAACACTTGTGTCGCCTCGTCCGGCGGTAGCTGTGAGACGGCTCGAGCCGCCGCTGGATCGCCGGCCGGACCACCGTGACGGCTGCCAGCCTGGAGTTCGGACCGCCTCGAGCTCGGCGGCATCATCAGTTGGCCTGATTTGCCCCCGGCGCCGGTGCGATGAGAGGGGCCATAAATTTCCCGACACGACGCGTCGGCGGCGCCCGACTAAACGGCGGCTGACCGCGCGGATATTGACTGGCGCTGGATTGCACGAGTCTTGTAGGAGAAGCCAGAGAGACGGGGATGTGAGGAGAGGAGAGGGGGTGTGGGGCGAGGAGAGGAGAGGAGAGGAGATGTGATGTGAGGAGATGAGAGGAGAGGAGAGGAGAGGAGAGGAGAGGAGAGGAGAGGAGAGGAGAGGAGAGGAGAGGAGAGGAGAGGAGAGGGAGGAGAGGAGAGGAGAGGAGAGGAGATGGCTGATGACGGCTGTTGTCGCTCACAAAGACACGCTGCAGACGTTCGTGGCAGCATCGGAATTCCCAGTCAGTCTTTTCCCTGCGGCAGTTGGGAAGCATTGTTCAGCCGCCGAAGATACACACTGGCGTGTTTTGATATCGTGCAGACCTGGACCGACCATGTGAGTCAATATTTTTACAGCTGAAGGGTCTCCTTCGTGGGCCCACTGGCTCCCATTGATAAGCCCCATCCTCCCCGATGTCGCGCTCCTCTCCGGGTAGGAATACTTTCAGGATAACTGTCGCGGCTTGTTCGCTTAGTGGCAAGTTATCGGAACGTCAAAGCTTCTGCATATATCCCTAGGGCACACGGGAAGCTCCTTTTAGAAGCTAATCTATTCCAGCCAGGCTGGCCTCGGAACCCATCGCCGTGCTGCAGGCCTGCAATAAAGGACAACTCGCTCAGTAGGATCGGCGAGTAAGCCGTAATCACGTTTGCACGCGAAATGGAACGGCAAATTGCTTCATGGACGGCACATTTAAAGTGGCTCTGATGCCGCATTAAGACAAATTATGCCACGTTATATATGTAGCAGTGCTCTTAACGTGGCCGTCACAAAATGGCAAGATATTGTTTCACCCTTGTCTCAACTTAAGCCAAGTGTGGTGATATGTTTTTGCCCATAGAGACTGTTGCAGTATTGCATACCGTCGATCGATTTCTTTCGTCCTCGTGGTCCAGCTGTTGAGAACGTTCCAGCTGGGCCGTCCCGCGTCCCGTCAGTCCTCTCGTCCTCCAGGGCCGTCCCGCTGCCTGCCGGTCCTGTCGTCCTCCTAGGTCATCCCACTGCCTGTCGGTCCTCTCATCCTCCTAGCTTGTCCCACTTCCTGTTTGTCCTCTCGTCCCCCGTGGCCGTCCACTTCCTGTCGGTCCTCTCTTCCTGCAGGGCCGTCCCGCTGCCTGCCGGTCCTCTGGTCCTCCTGGCGGGCGGCGGCCGGATGGACCCGGCGTCGGTGGGCAGGTCGCGATCCGTCTTCCGGTCAGCTGAGTCAGTTTTTAGCGAGAGCCGCTGCAACGGGGCGGTGACGGATTGCCGCTGGTGCCGCCCGGTGTCGCTCGGCGGTGGCGCGCGCTCCCGTCCGATCCCCACCTCCCGAACAGTGCCACCTAGCGATTTCCGACTTCCGAAAGCGCTTGCGTAACGGTCCTGCCTGCTGTTGATATGGATGGGGACGTCTTCAAAGGCACATGGGGAGGTAATCATGCCTGGATAAATGCAGATATGACGGCACGCGCTGTCAACTGGAAAGTGCGTGTTGAAGATTGCACTTGCAAAGCAAATAGCACCAAATACCACTAATTGACCTTGGCACGATAAATTGCCACTAATCAAGTGGCTGCTGGCAGCTTATAACTATGTAACTTAACGTTAGCATTTCCGAATTAAGTAAAGAAGCTTAAGAACAGCTGCATCGCCGCTGCATTCTCCGCAGATTATCCAGTCGCACTGTCCGCGATGTTTAAGGAGGATTACACGCCAGATGAGTACATCCGGCTTCAAACCGAAAGCTGGGCGTCGACCGGCAGCTGCAGCGTTCGATTTGTGAATTCCTCGGATTACTGGAAAGGAACACAGGCCGCGCAATCAGCGCACGAAAACAAACGCCGGGCGATGCAAAAACATCGCGAATTTTTTAGCAACGGTGAGGGCTGACTCCATTGATGAAATGACATTTTGGTCCTGGACTGTGACGGTGTACTTTCAGCGAACTGTGTCGTATAACCGCTTGCTTCTTAATCATAATCGTACGAATCCCGGACGAATAGAATGAAGATCCATAACAAAGAGACTAGATGAGCAATATTTCCGGCTTTTACGTCTAAGCGGGTGGAATAGAAAAGACGTACCTTATTTGCACTGATCGCATGACGTCACTTGTGTGTGGTGCTTTCTTGGGCCCACTGTAACGCCGTACACGCCCGTGGGCCCTGTGCGGCCCGACATCAACAGTGACCCGACTGACCCGGTGCCGTGCGCCGTTTCAGACCCGGAGACGATTGTGGCGCGCACCGGAAGCCGCCTGGCACTCAGCTGTCCGGGCCGCTCGGCCGTCGGCGATCCGCTGCTGGTGCGGTGGCTGTGCAGGGACTGCGGCCGTGGCGCCGGGCTGGTGCCCGTGGCCGAGTACAGCCAGGACGGCACCGTCTCGCTGCTGGTCGACCCGGACCGGCTGCAGCTGGCCCGCCGCACCTTCCAGCTGGTGATGGACCCGGCCCTCACCAGCGACTCCGGCACCTACGTCTGCATGATCAACAACAGCCCCAGTCCGGAGTACATTCGCGTCGTCGTTCAAGGTACGTGGGTTCAGCGCTGAGCGTTGAGTTTGGCGGCCTCGGCGCTTTGCTGTATTGAAGAATTAGATTTCCACGAAGCATTCATATTTGAAAATGTCTAGGTCGTCAGTGCCTCGCTGTTCGGCAGTGTCGCCGCATTGGGGCAGTAACGTTGGAAAGGGCGTTCATGCAACACGTTTTCTGTCCGGAAAGATCCGGGCACAGTTCTGTTATACATTTCTTCGTTTCATCTCCAGCAGCACAATTTGCCGTGACGTGCTAAAACCCTTCCCTGGTCATTGTCTGCCTCACAATGGGACGGCGACAGTGACAGGGACGCTAATTCTTCCATTCGTTCTTTCCGCCCGCTTGCTGCATTTTGCGGTGGCTTGTCTCTTCCGGTAAGCATGCTGCCATCTCCCCTGTTTTCCCTGCCGTTGCGCGTACTTCTGGCCGGAACTTATGCGTGCCGCTCCCACGCCCGCTGAAAGAGGCGGAACCGGCCGCGCTCATCGCGTCACGTGACCATGCCCGGGGGCGGGCGGCCCTCCACGCCGGCCTCACGAGCGCATTCCGACGCGGCAATGCGGCGTCCGCTGGCGGGTCCCGTGAGACAGCGCGGTGCAACGACACAGCCGCCGCCCGCGGCCGTGCCGACGGAAAACGCCGGCGGCCGCTGCGCGAGCCGGCGGGCCAAGCTCGGCGGCGAGGCGGTCCGAACCCCGCTCGGGCGCGGAGCGGGCCGGGCGGAAACGGCGGGCGCGCGGGGCGCCGTCGGCTGCCAGCTCAGGGATGGCGGTGGGCAGGGGTGAGTCTGTTGCGGCTCTGTAGCGGACGGGGGTCGCTCATGGTCTGCTGGTGGTGCAATGGAGCCGAGGGCAGCCCGCTCGAGTGAGAGTCTCGCTGGCTGGGTGAGATCGAGAGAAGCCGAGCGTCGTAGCCACGGAAGTGGCCGGCTGTCCGGTGGATCCCCGACCAGCGCGGCTGTTCTGCTACGCTGGGGTTGGAGGCGCAATTGCCGGGAGTGGATGACGAAATTGCTGTGCTTTACGACCTGACCCCATCCAAGTTCGGTCGGTGACGAGGTGCGCTGCGAGCCACCGTCTCCGCACCGTCGGTATTGGCCCCGCGTCCGCGCAGCTGTGGTGAAGCCCCGCGGCCACCACGGCGCCTCGCAAAGCGGCAGCCGCGCCCGGCGGACTTCGGCGTTCGTTCGGACACCCTCCGCGGACGTCCCGCGGGTCACAGGTCACCTCGCCGGGTGCAGTGGTCGAGCGCGCGCCGAGCCCCGGGCGCTGCGGCTTTTTATCTGCGGGCGGCGCGCTGGAAACAAAGGTGCACCGGGCGGGGTCATGACCCCTGTATCTGCTGACCAGGGCCCGCCGCCGCGAGATATAACCTCGCCTCGCCGGCACGCCCCGGCCCGTGCTGAAGAGTGAGGAGGTGGGGGGGGGGGGGGGGGGGGGGGACGGTTCGCGGACGGAGCGCAGAGTCGCGGAGAATTACGGCCATTCCAGCACCGACATGCTTCACCCGAGGTGGCAGTCCAAAGTGGGCCGAGTTTCTCCGCCAGCGCCGACGTTCCGTAATTGCGGCCAGGTACGCGGGACAAGTTTTCTGCGAAGGTCGTAGTTCATCAAAGTTCACCATTGACTGGACTTCAGCACGTTCATTTCACGGAGGAGAAAAGGCAGCCTTGGTCGACGTGGTGTTTTGCTAAGTTAAGGCGGCAGCTACCCGTCTTCCCGATCTTCAGGACGCTGTAAACTTCACGCAGATAAAGGCGCCGTCTCTCTTGCCGCCCAGAGTTGCCCAATGGAATTGAATACATTTCACTGTGCATTACCATAATTACGAAAACAGATGACCCCTGAAATTTCTTCTGGAAAATGCTTCGCTCATGTTTGGCTCCTCGAAAGCGATGCCAGACTTCAGAAGACGTTATTGATGAGGCGGGTTGCGAAAATCTTCAGAAGCTCCCGACATCATTTTGCCGCGCCTCATCCCCGGCTATGAACTCGCTGTCGTCGGCCGGGAAACAATCTCGCTCTCGGTGGTTTTGAAACGCTGTACGCCTCCGCGGAAAGACAAGCGTCGACCCTCTTCGACACGCGTCCGGACGTGGCCCGCCCGCGGCCTGCTGTCCCATTAACGGTGACGGATGTGTGACCTGACCCGGGGTCACAGGCGCGGCGGTCCGTCGTGTGTCGCCTGACAGGGGATTACGCGCTTCAGCACGTGCCAGTATGTGGTACCTGCCGACGCGAGACTGGGGAAAGGTGAGCAGCGGCGGCACACCGAACCGACTGGCGCACCAAGCACGGGAGCCGCGGTGTGAAGTACGAACATGGGAGGACGGAGGGCGGCAGCGGGAACATGTGCTGACCACGAGCGCCGACAGAGCACGTCAGCGAAAGAACAAATGGCCAGGGAGCACCGCTGGCACCATCCGGCCGGCGCCGTTGATGGCGAAGCGTGGCCAGCCATATTTCCCGCCGCTATGAGCCCGTTCATTTGGCGTCGCCTGATGGTGGCGTGCATAAGAAGCGTCGATCTCTGGGGTGTGGGCGCGGCCCAGCTGCCGGGCTAATTCCGTCTGACGACCCCAGCAGCCGGTGCTGGCGGGGTATCATGGCCTGGCGGCGTGGCGGCGCGGCGGCAGTTGGTCGGCCGCTGTCCGCGCGGCCCTCTCATCAACGGCGCTCACGAAACAAGGCGTTGAACAAGAGTGAATGGGAGTTGAAGAGCGAGAGTGAACCGGAGAGAAGGGAGAAGGGAGATGGGTGGTGAGTGATGCGCGGCCGACAGGCGGAGTGGCACACCGAAGTGAAGAAGGGGAAAGTTAGAAAGTAGCGTGGAGGGAGATGGAAATGAGGGGAATGAGGTAAAACGCGCATTTGCTGCTGACTTAGCGCTGTCTTTACGTCAGGGTTTATTGCAAAATGTGCGTACAACTCGCTCTCCGTATATTTTACATTTCAGACAGCGCTGCGATAGTTGGCTTATCCCAGCGACATGGCCGTAATTCGATGACCCGTTTGCGGCTTTTATGCGGACATAAAATAGCATAGCGAATGCCGTTTACGTTGTTTCGAGGTCTCCTCTTCCAAAAGCCTCGGTCTGACGTTTTTCTTCGGGGCATACCTCTTTCGTTTAGCTGTCACCATAACTTAGCTCTTCTTGGAAAACAAAAACATTCAAGGAAAATGGGGTTCGTGGGAGATAGAGTCTACAGTGGCGTGTCTTATACATAGGATAACGTGTAAGCGTTGTGAGCATATCCACCTCAGATATAAGATTTTTCCGACATGTCCACCAGGAGAACTCAAAAGATTACTGATGGGCGTAGAAACGAGGCAAATGATTTCATTGCGAGCCACACCAGGGTGCGATTGTTCGGTTGCGGGAATTCAACGCCGCATACAACGCAGTCATGCGCGACGCAACCCGTCATGAGAGCCGGCATGGTCCGTCAGTAACCGACTGCCGGAGCTGAAATGACTTCGCGGCCGCGGCCGGAATGGTCCCAGCAGTCAACGCTCCTCCGCGCTCCCCTGGATCATCCACGGGCGTCGCAGACACCCGTTCAGCGGAGCGTGTCCGCCGGCGGCGTCAGACGCTCGGCGATCAGCTGGCGGTGCGGTGTCGTCCGCGCGGAGCGCTCAAAGGGTCGAGAGCGCCGGCGGCGGTCGGCGCGGCGCGTGAGGTCCAGCCGAACCCCGATCCGCGATAATGAAGCCTTTGAAGCGGACATTAATCAGGCGCTGGGCAGGCGGGCCGGACCGAGTCCCTGGCCGGCCGCGCGCCGGGGGGCCGGGCGGCGTGGTCCTGTCGACAGGCCGGCCATTGTGGCGGGCCGCGGGCCGGCGACGGCGGCGGCGCCCGCGGCGCCCGCGGCCAGGTGACGGCCGGGCCGGCCGTCTGGCTCGGCTGGCTCGCAGTGTCCCCGCTCCGCCGGGCCGCCGACACACAGGCTGATTTTTACCCTTGGCTGGCCGTATTGAGATGTCACCTGGGGCCGACACAATGGCGGCCATAATTTGGGGTGAGCAGTGGGGGTGAGCGGGCTACCCTTCCGCTTAATTTATTCTGGAGAACCCGCGTGGCTGGCCGCTTCGCTCTGTGGCCACCCAGGAGCGAGGGGTGGTCATGCACGGGCTGTAGGGTGGCGTCGGCTGCCCTCCAGCTCGGCCGCGCGCGGTAGGACGCAGCAACAGACGTCAGGCGACGCGGCGTTGTCACTGTTTTTGTAGCATGTTTGGACGCAGCGGCTGTGGCTGGCGGCATGACCATGTTCGGGACGAGGCGTGAAGCGGGATGCAGCTGATAAGGTGTTGTTTTGCAGATGTGCCTGACGCTCCCGGGCGACCGCTGGTCACCAGCTTCGCGTCCACGTGGGCTAACATCTCCTGGGCGCCCAGTGTCAAAGGCAGAAACACGCCCGTCCACCACTACTTGGTTCAAGTCCGGTAAGTTCGGCTGCCGGTGTACACAACTTCCCCACATGGAGTGATTCATGGACCCGCAGTGATAGAAGGGTGCAAACAGCTGAGTGTTATTGACTTGTGCTGTTTTAGATCGCATCGGGTGACTATAGGTATTGCAAAATACCGAGTTTCCGAGCATGAGCCCGATAGCCTAGGCCTTGGTAGCGCTCGGAATAGGTAAATTGTTCTGTACTAAATATGCATTGGGAGTTCAGAAGATGACGGAAATGAGCTGGCTCAGACAATTAATTTATGGGCTTTTTACAAGCCATTTTGTGCTATGAACCGACAGATAACCATTTACAGAACAGCATGCGAGTTAAGAAAGCGATAGAAATGAAATCCCGTAAACACCGCAGCAGGTGTTTGGTACACATCACATAACAAATCGCCTCCTGGTTCTGGCTGTGTGAGTTTGTGAGACGTCACACGTTTCATTTCCGAATGAGAACAATCCCACACGCCCATAACAAACAACACAGGCGGCGGGAGCTGTCGGTGGAGCGCCGCAGGCGGCCGGACCAAATCAGTCGGGATCTCCCGAGGCGGAAGACCCCGCGGCGCGGCCGGCGGCTGGCGGCGGCGGGGCCCGATTTACTGCGGCCGGCGCGGACTCGGCCGGCCGCCGTAAATCTCCGCTCGGAATGCTGCTAGCGGCGCGACGCGATCGGCCCTAGCGGGTCCTCGAAGGCATTAGTGGCCTGTACAGGCAGCGGCCGTTCGGGGAGCGAGCAGGCGCGGGGTCCGGGCCGGTCAGGACCCGTCCGTGGACAATGTCTCCAACAGTCGCCTGGCGTGGTGAACAGGCGGCCGGTCTGTCCGGCAGCTATACATCCCGAACATGCTCAAATGAGGCGTGTAGCTGACCGTTTGCTTTTCATGGTGTGCGTCGCTACAAGTTACGGGTTCATGGGACGAAGCTCACTCGGGTCTACCTGTTTCATGCACGAGCCCACATTGATGATAGGCAAAGCAAGAGCGGCTATTGTTGCTTTTCAAATATCAGAAACCTGCGTTCATGAAAACGAGGTGATGATGTCTCACTAGTCTCAAGCGAGATCTATAACAGTATGTTCAAGTTTCACAAGAATCGAGCGCTAACTAAAAAACATTGAAAATGAACATGACCGGAAGCATATTTTCAGCGTTACCCTGAATAACGACCCCTAGACACGCACAAGTAAGATCATGCATTCAGTTCCATGCGGGCGCTGCTTTGACGTACCACATTGTATAGCCCCTCACCGGGCTCTTACATGATGCAAAACCTTCTGGGAAGGAGCTGGCCTGGCCAAGCGAAATATTATGTTGATAATTAGGTAGAGGTGGATTAGTCGGTATACACGAGAGCGGCCTGCACAAATCTGGCTTCTATCGATTAAGTGAGAAGCGCCTGCCAGGCTGAAGTAGCAGGGGCGAGGCCAGAATTTGGGACAGGGAAGGGGCTACCATGATCTGCGACGGGGGTCCATGTGTTACGAACCAGTCCCAGTCCCATTGTGAGTACGTACACACTGCGCACGGTCCAACAGACCCCGCAAACGCTAAAAGATACGTGGTCTGGCGCATTGATGAGCTACCGACGTTGGTATGCCCTGATGCCTTAAAAAATTGTTTCAGCTGCGTACCGTACATGATCACTCGGCAATCCGCTAGTCTTGTGAATAAACGGCTGTTGACTCTACATGCCGCTGCCCATGATAGTGACTACGATATTTAAAATCAAAATGTTGCCCCTACTCGTCCTCGATGCCGGAATGTTATTCAGTAGTGTTGTGGTGAAAAAACTGCGCCCAAACCTGAGCAGGAGAGGAGGTCACTTTTGACCCAACGAAAGAAATAAGTAACGGTCCAAAGTAAATATGTCTCTGCCTATTGCACTGTCTGACAAGACGTTAAGATACGTAATTTGCCCCGTTCTAAAGAAATCGGTTTCTTTCTTGAGATTTCTGGATATATTTTTTTAATTGCAGCTGAAACAGAGTAGGATACATGTTCCACCTCACACACAAACTTATTTACCGGATCCAGCATCCTGGTCTCATATAACGAAAGTACGAACCCGCTCACTTTTTGAATCACGTCAGAACTTGTTTACTATTATGTAAGCAAGTTCTGACCTGTTTACATAATAGTCATCAATTTATTGATGCCAGGCCTTGAAGCGCCAAGCTAGTTGGTAACACTACAGCCGATCAGCACGACATGAGGCCTCCCTGACTTCTGCCGCACACGGACCTCCACCGATCCCTGACATCCGCTGTACGCGGGCCTCCACGGGTCCCTGACATCTGCTGCACGCGGACCTCCACCGATCCCTGACTGCGCACACTGCGTATTCTGGCCCCGTTCTCCCCGTGGACGGCCGGCGGCCGGCGGCGTCTGCCGTACGCGGATGAGGAGCGGTGGAGCCCGATCTCGTGGCCGTTGAAGGCCCGAGCTGCCGCTCGCCTTCCCACGGTCGGAACAGGTGAAGCGGCGTCCGGAGCTGGCCCGCGGCGGTAGACGCCTGCCGCGTCCGGCCTGAAAAAGGCCGCCCGATTATTCATAGCGCGCGGCGCGGGGTTGTGCAACCCCGCTCGAGGCGAATAGGCGGGATTGTTTCTGGAGGAGGTGGGGCGGTGCGCGTCTCATCAATAATCGGAGGATGGCCGGCACCCGCGGCGGCAGCTCGCTTCGGTCCAGGAATGCCGAACTGGTCCCCAGCGAGAGCAGATGGGACGTCCTGAGGAGCGTATGGTCCGTCTCGCTTTCTAAACGACGTTTGGTAATCAACGCTTGGCTGCCGTGCGAAGTGGCCTACAGGATAGCAAGACAGCGTGTTTGTAGGACGCTTTACTTCCGTTAATTACTTCACCCACTTCGAGCAGAAGACGATCGTGGGTGATAAACACTCCCAACAATGTGTCGGAAAAGGCCTCTTGACTCGCGGATACGATCACAAAAGCTCTCAGGTTCATGGGACGGAATATAAAGCGACTTTAAAATGGACTGCAAGCAGTTCACACACGGATTTAATGATAGTTCCCAGGCACACATATTGATCTGCAGAGCGGACGAATTAAAATGGCTGTGAATCTTGACGATATTGCTGCCGATGTTTGTTGATCATTAGGCTGGCTGCCTTTGAACTGGAGCAGTTGCAGGAAATGGGACCAGAATGATCTGCAACGAAAACCACAATTCTGTCTATCTAACCGTTTGGTACGATTTCCATTTCATCTTCATGTCTTGTGATACTGAGACGTAACGCATGTTCGTAACGTTCATAATCATTTGTCGAACGATGAACATTTCCATGAGTGCCTGTGAGAAGTATGCATTACAATCATTGTGCTCAAACCGCAGACACGTCCGGAGAAAGACGCAGTAACGCTTGGGTTCATTCAGATGCATAGCTTTGCTTTGTCATGATGCATGAATGCATGCATTATGCAGGACACGTCACGAGGGCTTAAAGAACTCCTTTGAATGCATCAGCCCCATGGCGGTTAACACGCGTTGGTCTTGGACGTTTCCTTCGCCATAGCACTGAAATAAAGCTGTAAACCAGCAATCATAACGGTACCCACAACTGTCCATCCCGTTCAAACAATAAGCCATCCACAGGTGCCTTCACAGACCTTTCAATCGCCGGGGCGGACTCGTGGCTCCGAGCGCCCCAGCTTTATGGCGACTTCAGTCACACACGTGTCCAGCGGACGAGACTCGCGAAGGTCAGAGGGCAACGGCGGTAACGGACCGGGGTTCCAGGAGAAGAATACGGCGCCGGCTTTGGGTCACCACCAACAACCGGTGTCTCTCTCCTCTCCACAGAGAGGGCGAGGCGGGCACCTGGTCGCTGTTGGGCGCCACAGTCACCCCCGACAACAGAACGGCCTTCACCGTGCACGAGCTGAGGCCCTACACCGCCTACAGCTTCAGGGTGCTCGGGGTCAACGATCTGGGCCAGGGCACCCCCAGCGAGCCCTCCTACTTCATGGTGACACTCCGGCAATGTGAGCAGCGTGCCAGTTACTCGTTTTGGATGGCGCTGCTCGGCTTTTTGGTCACGTCTGTTGCAAACTGGGAGCCGTTGAAATGTTCTGATTGTGCTGGCAGCGGTTGTCTGTGTTTCAGCCTCACTGGCGTTTTGATTACATTGGTATTCTGCTCCCCCAGCATTCATATAACTGGAAGCAACTTTATGCAGCAAACAGTTCGGATGTTTGTGGGGTGCGATGAAAATTTTCGTGTCACGTTCGCTTTTCCCCCGTTACTGAATTCGCCGAGCGGCAAAAGCCACCACATTTCGCGTCTCTTGTTCATCGTACATCTCGAAACAAGGCATTCTTGCATCTGGTTCCGCCGTCGCGACGTTTGATGTCCACGCCTGTCTGCTGACCGTCATGTGACACTTCACCCATGATCCTGCTGACCGTCATGTGACGCTTCACTCATGGTCCTGCTGTCCGTCATGTGACGCTTCACTCATGGTCCTGCTGACCGTCATGTGACGCTTCACCCGTGGTCCTGCTCACCGTCATGTGACATGTCACTCATGGTCCTGCTGACCTTCATGTGACACGTCACCCATGGTCCTGCTGACCGTCATGTGACACGTCACCCATGATCCTGCTGACCGTCATGTGACGCTTCACTCATGGTCCTGCTGACCGTCATGTGACGCTCACTCATGGTCCTGCTGACCGTCATGTGACGCTTCACCCGTGGTCCTGCTGACCGTCATGTGACACGTCACTCATGGTCCTGCTGACCTTCATGTGACACGTCACCCATGATCCTGCTGACCGTCATGTGACACGTCACCCATGATCCTGCTGACCGTCATATGACACTTCACCCGTGGTCCTGCTGACCGTCATGTGACACTTCACCCGTGGTCCTGCTGACCGTCATGTGACGCTTCACCCATGGTCCTGCAGTGCCGAGCACCAGACCGGTGCTAGTCTCGGCCCACAACGCCAGCGCCAACAGCATTGAGCTGGTATGGCGACCGCCCGCCTCTCTGAAGACGATGAACGGAGAGTTTCTGGGCTACCAGCTGACCTACCGACCAGTGGCCTCCGACCCGGAGGCGTGGTCGGAGGCTGACCTCCACGGCACAGACGTCACGGTCAGTGACCTCTGCCGACCTGCGATCCCTCAACCGCACGGAGAGGATGGGGCGGGTAGCGCCGAGGCGCTTCGTGAGAGCGCTCGGCCGTCGAAATCAGTTACTAACTCGCACCTAGCAGACGCGCGGAGTGATGGGGACGCTCAGCCACGAGCATTGAAAATCCTACGCCAGTTTCTCACACTGCCTTTTATCCGCGTTACCGTTAAAACTGAGCCGGCTTTGTTGATGGTCTGAGCTCACAAAGGCTTGAAGCAGACGGCGGGCTCGGCTCGAAACATCCGCGTTTTTCGGAATCCTGAAGCTCAGCCCTGCGCGTCGATTTCACTGTGCCGTTTCCCGTTCCCCGGCCCTGAGCCGTAGCGTGATGTGCTGGATGGAAACGACGCACGCGAGCCCTGCTACCCGTTCATTTATTCCGCCGGCCTGACTTGGCCCTGTCTTTTCTGATGGAAAACTAACTGTGTTTAAGTGGTTCTGGCTGGGCCGCGAACACCTGATGTTTGGAATGGTGCATTGTGATATTTTCCTTTGCGATATGAATGAGTTTCTGTCGGCGTTTGAAGTGATATCGTTACATAAACATCAGGGAGCCATATGCTTGAATATAAACGCAACGCGTGCTCTTTGTTCAGGTTGTTTTTTCTGCCGCATT
This sequence comes from Pollicipes pollicipes, assembly GCF_011947565.3. NCBI lineage: Eukaryota > Metazoa > Arthropoda > Thecostraca > Pollicipedomorpha > Pollicipedidae > Pollicipes > Pollicipes pollicipes. The sequence goes on along the minus strand of NW_023596297.1, from coordinate 8,265,436 downwards.
ATACGCGTTGCTTTCGGCACTTCAGCTCGCTTTCAAACGCGCATCGTTTCTCGCGGCGTCTGGCGCATTTCCGAATGTGCGTCTCTCCACCTCCCTCTCTCCATCACGCTCCACGTGCGTTTGCAGAGCTTCACCATCACGGGGCTGGAGCCGTATACGGAGTACGAGATCCGCCTACAGTACCACAACATGCTCGGCCTCGGCCAGCCGACCGTGGTCTCGGTGTGGACCGACGAGGGAGGTGGGTCTTCGGCAGGCATCCGGCGGGCGGGCCGCTGCGGCGTCGGCCGACGGGCCGCTAGCGGCAGCCGTCACGTGTCTCCGCTCTGGCACCTGCTGGCGTGGGATCGCGTACAAGAACAGCGTTGCGAGCCGACGCGTTTTTGCTTTGATGGGCGCGGAAGCAATAGTTGATAAGTCACGTGACGTTGACGTGTCACTGTCCTGTCACTTCAGAACCCGGAAGTCCAGAGGGGTTGAAAGAGGAGGAGATTGGCGACACCTGGGTCCGCCTCACCTGGTCCGAACCGTCCAAGCCAGCCGCGCTCATCGTTGGCTACCACGTGTACGTGGAGTCGGAAGAGGATGGCAAGAGACAGATGGATGGGCATGACGTGAAGCTGACAGGAGATCACATCTCTTTCAATCTCACCGGACTAGGTATGGCAATGAAGCGACATGTACACCACACACACACACACGACGTTGTCGAAAGCGCACCGTGGAATATAATGCAGTCAGACCTCCATCCCGCTCCGAAAACTAAACCAACTAAGATTAATGTTTAATTAAGTAGGCACGCCAAAGGCTTCTCCGACCGGGCATGATAAATAGCCTAATTCACTGATCCACTAATGGGCGACACTCACATTCAAACGACGCCCTTTATATCCAGCACTGAGTCAAAGCGTCTCCCGCGCGCCGCCGCGTGGTTCCGTTGCCGGGTCCGTTCTCAGATTCCTGGACGCCGTCCCCGTAACATGATCTGGAGGGGAGCCGCGCATTTATCTGCGCTGTGGAAGACACGTGGACGTATAGGGCCAAAACCGCGCTGGTGGGACTGATTTCTGACGGTCAGTCGGCGACTGGCCAACGGGCTTGCAAGGGACGCCAGTCTCATGGGTTTAAGTGACACGCTAAAAATCGCCGGCAAAATGTGTGCGATGAGCTGACGTTGCTCCGCAGTTGTGGCAGTGTCAGAGTTTCAGCAACAAACTATCAGTAGCCGGAACTCGGATTCCAAAACGATCTCCGTCAAACATTCAATCACATTTCGAGAACTGGACATGCGTCTTGACGCATGGTCCCTTCGGCAGCGCCCTACACCGAGTACCGCGTGTGGACGTGCGCCAAGTCGCGGCGCACCGAGGGGCGCCGCTCGACGGCCGTGGACGTGCGCACGGACGTGTCAGGACCGGGCGCGCCTCTGCTGGGCAACATCACATGTCGCGGCGGCAGTTCGGTGTACGTGCACTGGCGGCGGCCTCTGCAGCTGCATGGCACTGTGGACTTCTACCTGGTGCAGTACCGTAGCGAGGAGCAGCACGAGTTCGAGGAGCTGGTCATCCCGACCACGGCCAGCCGACAGGAGGAGACGGTGAGTGGGCAGCGGTGGCGGGGAGGCTTCGCCGGGAGCGACAGTGGTGGCGAGGAGGTGGGAGGTTTCCACCAGACGTTTGTGAGACAAACGACAAACGACAAACGAGGCTGGGACGACGAGGTTTCGAATGGTGGATTATTGGCTGGAGAAGACGCGAGGGACGATAGCTTTTTAACTCGCCGGAGGCTGTCAGACTAGTGGCGGCTACAGTCGGACGCAGTCCGATGGACTCGTCGGCCGAGTCGGCCCATCGGATCAGACACAGTCCAATGGACTCGTCGGCCGGGTCGGCCCATCGGATCAGACGCAGTTCGATAGACTCGTCTGCCGGGTCGGCCCATCGGATCAGACGCAGTCCAATGGACTCGTCGGCCGGGTCGGCCCATCGGATCAGACGCAGTTCGATAGACTCGTCTGCCGGGTCGGCCCATCGGATCAGACGCAGTCCGATGGACTCGTCGGCCGGGTTGGCCCATCGGATCAGACGCAGTCCGATGGACTCGTCGGCCGGGTCGGCCCATCGGATCAGACGCAGTCCGATGGACTCATCTACCGGGTCGGCCCATCGGATCAACTGAAATCATCGACGTCGTCTCCGCTCTAGAGCTGTCGCCTGTGCCTCTGCAGATGTTCCTGCCAAACCTGACTATGGACACGATGTACGAGGTCCGCGTGGTGGCCGGCACCAACTCGCTCTACCAGCCGCGCCTCACCTACCGCGGCCGGCCGTCGGACTCGCGCAAGGTTTACGTCCAGGAGAACTGCGAGTCGTTGCAGCAGCAGCGGCTGTTCGGCTCTCTGTGGAGCCTAAGTCCTGGCGTGGTTGCCGGCATAGCCTGCGGCGCCGGCGCCCTCCTGCTGGCCGCGCTCGCTCTCGTCATGTGGAAGTGAGTGGTCTGGGACGGCGACCTTCTTGAATTGAGTGTGGGGTTATCTATGATGAGGGACTGCAGTTTTGGCTCCACTTTCATGTTATATTAATGGGTTCAAAATGTCCTGAAGCTCTGTGACTGCTGCTCGGAGAATGCCCCGAAATGTATTGGTTTTGCCCGGCAATGGTATAGAAATGTTTGAATAGGTGGATGCGCGGTAACCATACAGCCTGTAGCGATTGGATAATTCATGAGACCCATATTTTAAGAACGCGCTGCCGTTCGCAGGAAGTACTTCCAGGCAGCGTACAATCACCTCGACGAGCAGAACAAGACGCCGTCGGTGATCTCCACCGACTGGGAGAACGACTCTCCGGACGGCAGCACAGCCGGCCCCATCCCCGTCCACCTGTTCCCCAAACACGTCAGCAGACTGCACGCCGACGGCGACATCGGCTTCAGCAAGGAGTACGAGGCGATCCAGACGCAGACGCTGCTGGACGGCTATACGTCAGAATATAGTCAGCATACCGAGAACAAGGACAAGAACAGATACCTCAACATCGTGGCCTGTGAGTAGTTGGCTCGGACAACTGCGGGATGGATGTTCGCTGAGGTCCATCATGCGAGCTAGCGGCCGTACCGGAAGTTGATATAATTTGATCCACTAAGTGAGTGTGCCTCGAAGGTACTTGGACGCATATAACGTGACATTGCTTATGTCTCCGCTGTTTCTAGCTGCAGTCAATTTAATCGACACCGAAATGTCACAACACTTCCGCGACTCACTTGTCGAACCTTGACGTCGTCTGACGCGGCCGCTCGCGTCTTCAGACGACCACAGTCGCGTGCCGCTCAGCCCGCTTCCCGGCCAGCACCGCTGCGACTACGTGAACGCCAACTTCATCGACGGCTACGAGCGCCCGCGGGCCTACATCGGCACGCAGGGTCCGCTGCCGGACACGTACGCCGCCTTCTGGCGCATGGTCTGGGAGCAGGACGTCCACATCGTCGTCATGATCACCAACCTCATGGAGAGGGGACGGGTAAGCAGGCCGTGAGCCATCACCATAGGTGCGTGGTCCGTTTGTTTTTTGTCTGTGTTTTTTTTATAGTTTTGTGAAGGCCTTGCCTTCGTGAAATTTGTGCATTTATGTATTTCCCACAAATCATGTATTCTTGTATGTCATTGATGCAACTCGTTGATACAAACTTTTCATACAATTCGTTGGTGCGAGTGATTTGTATAATTTGTGAGCCCATTTAATTCATATTTTGCATGCATATCTACGACGTGTTAAGCCACAAGATTCGCGTAGTTCTTTGATTATAATTTACTTAATAATTAATTCTTGTTACTCATTCACGCAATTAATTACATCAACAGTGGCTGGAGAGACAGGTAATTATGTGATGCTCTGTTCCACAGAAAAAGTGCGACATGTACTGGCCTCAGGAGGGTTCTGAGACTTACGGTGTCATCAAGGTGACGGCCTCTGGGGAGGACGTCATGGCCACGTACACCATACGCAAGTTCAAGCTGCAGCATCTCAAGGTAACCGACTTCAATCGTCGGTGTTTCAAACGCCGACGTTTAGAATTTGAATTGAACTAAGCTTCTCTTTCTTCGGACGTAATTTTTCAGCTTATGCATAGCGCAAACGGTCATTCGCCTCCTACTTCACCGCCTGTGACGTAGCTCCTTGGAGTCTAACTGAAGTTTCGCTGCGTTTCCCAGTCCAAGAAGCCGCGTCGGGTGGCGTCCAAGACGGTGTACCAGTACCACTACACCAACTGGCCGGACCACGGCATCCCCGAGAACCCGCTGCCGATCCTCAGCTTCGTCAGGAAGTCGGCGGCAGCCAACAGCGACGGCGCTGGTCCCATCATCGTCCACTGCAGGTGAAGGCACAGATTAAACGCCAGTACTGGAGGGGGACACGCTGTGACATGTCATTGCTTCGGACTCGAGGATCGTGGCTGAAAACAGCAATACCGGAACATTGTTATGCAGGGAGCAAAGGTGGCATACAAGCTGCTGGGAATTTTTCAGCGCTTCTGCGCACCCGACTTAAGTTCCTGTGAAGTGATGACGTGGTAACAGCATCATGTGTTCGGCAAACGTGTGACACCCTCGTTCAGCAGTGAGACACCTTCCTTTCTCCGCAGTGCTGGCGTGGGTCGCACGGGCACCTACATCCTCCTGGACTCGATGATGCGGATGATCCGCACGCGCGGCGAGCTCAACGTCTTCGGCTTCCTCAAGTACATCCGAACGCAGCGCAACTTCCTGGTGCAGACCGAGGACCAGTACATATTTGTACACGACGCCCTGCTGGAAGCCATCGAAAGCGGCGAGACGGACATCCACCGGAGCTTCCTCAGTCGCTACCTGCACAACCTGCAGACCACCGAGCAGGACATCTACCCCTGGTACAACCTCGACAGGCAGTTTAAGGTGAGGGTGACACTCGACTGATGTAGCAATGACCGCCTCAGTAAACATCGCCTTGAAGACATCCAACTACATATTGACTTTGGAAGTTGGCTGGCCATTGACGCGGTGCAAGTTTGCGACTTTTCTTCTTTCCGTTTCAGCAGTCCTTTGCAGATGCATGAGCGCTTCTCGCGCCGCCTGTTCACAGTCCTTTCGATGTCAAGTTTGCAGCCTCTTGAACAGGACGTTGACGACCGCCTCCGCCGCAGCTCATCACCTACGACCAGGCGACCGACTACGACATGACGTCGGCGCGCCACCCGGTCAACTACCGCAAGAACCGCAGCATGGAGCTGCTGCCGGTGGAGCGGTACCGGGTGTGCCTGACGCCGCGGCCCGGCGCCGAGGGCTCCGACTACATCAACGCCAGCTGGCTGCTCGGCCACAGCCGGCTGCAGGAGTTCATCGTGACGCAGCACCCGCTGGTCGGCACCGTCGCCGCCTTCTGGCAGATGGTGTGGGACCACAACGCGCAGACGGCTGTGCTGCTCAGCCCGGTGGATGATCAGGTCAGCCGGGCTCGGCGCAGGCGGGCGGGAGGGGTGCGCGATGGGGCACTGGCCACAGCGTGCTCAGGTCTACCTCAATGTACTAAGTAATCTCAAATGCAAGCAAGTCAGCAAAGCTATCCCGTGACTCTGAGCACTTGAGCAATGAGAGCCATGACGCTGACTGGCAGTTTGTTGCAATTGGATAAAACAAAGTTTGTTTGAAGTTGTTTGGCTATCGTCCCTTGCTAAGGTCCCTCTCCCAACAGGAATACTGCATCTTCTGGCCTCTTGAGCGCGAAGAGATCGACTGTGATCAGTTCCGGGTCAGGTTCACTTCAGAACGGCAGCACGGCCAGTTCGTCATCCGAGACTTTACCCTGCAGTCCTTCACCGTAAGTTCTGGCCGCTTGTTCACATGTCGACCATCGCGCTTTGGCTCATGACGCTGCCCTGTTCGTGCGACTGATTTTGAGGCATGATATGACATTCCAAAGTATACAGTATTACGTGACCGTTTTATTCATGGCCTTGCTTTTCCAGGACTGACTACGAGATGCCGATGAGGATCATCCAGTGTTCTGATTGGCCACTGAACTGCACGCCTCTTGGCCACGTGTTCGACCTGATCAAGCTTGTGCAGCGCGACCACCTTGAGTACCAGAACGGGCCGTGCGTGGTGGTGGACCGCTTCGGCGGCACCGAGGCCGCCACCTTCTGCTGCCTGACCACGCTGATGAAGCAGCTGGAGTACGAGTCGCACGCCGACGTGTACATGTACGCGCGGCTGTACCACACGCGGCGGCCGGGTCTGTGGCGCAACCAGGACGACTACCTGTACCTGTACCGCACCGTCGAGTCCCTCGTGTCGGGCACGGCCAATCCGCCGCTGCCCCCGGCACCGCCTGCCGCCGACGTCACTGTTGCCAGCATCCAGAACCACCTGCCGCAGCGCCAGCATAGCCAGCAGCAGCAGCAACAGCAGCAACAGCAGCTCAAGCCAATCCTGAAGAACTCAAACGTGCAGCTGCAGCAGTACCACGGCGTGCAGCACCCCGCCGTGACCCCCAGCAGGCACTCGATGGTTCAGCCGAACAGCTACACTGACGAGTACGTCAACCCGTGTCTCCCCACGCGCGGCAACGGGCATGTGAACGGACAGCTGAACGGACACGTGAACGGACACGGCAACGGACAGGCGAACGGGATCGGCCGGGCGTACCGCATCCCGCCTGACGGCCGCGAGAGCACGGTGCTCGACGTGGAGCACTACGTGAACACGTGAGCGGCCGGCTTGGCTGGTCCGCTGCTGTGATACCGCTGAGTGGGACGTGAAGTGCGCGGCTGCCCCAGCAAGCCGCACTTTCGACGCGTTGTGAAACATTGGCGCGCGGTGGAGCTGTCGCTGTGGGTCTGGCAAACCAAACGCCGTGAAAAATCAACACATCAGCTGTGTGTTTAGGTGCCGCAAGACCCCAGGCATAGACTTTGAATTTGTGATTCAGTCAAGCTTTTGCCACATTGCACCAGTGTGACCGAGTCAGCACGTGTGACTAAGTTATAAGCTAACAACTGTGAACATGTCGTTACGTTCCATTAGCTATGCCTGAAAGTACAAATCGAGCTTTTAGTCGTGAATGAAGTTAAAGGTGTCATGACTGTATTGCATGTACTTGGTTCAGCGCTGTGTTGCTTTTATATGCGTTGTGTGCAGCTTATGGCTTTAGTGTGACTCAAATACAATTGCTTTTTATGACCATCGAGGTTTGCCATGGGAGGATTTTTCCTAATGCGAGTTGCATTTGATATCATATCTAACTGCCACGCAAAAAAGATAACTAACAGATACGCTACCTGAAATGTATAGTTTTCAGTGAAACGACCGCTGATTATTGCGTTAAACTGGCAAAAAAAGAAAAGCAAATTCGAAACTTTGAAACGCCAGAAGACAGGCAACATTTTATAGCCGGCGTTTGCAGCCCGCTAACACCGACCAGTTTTTGGCGGCGCGTGGTTGTCATGCCGACCGTTCGGACATGCCAGCGACCGGCGGCCTGTAAGACCGGACAACCGGCACCGGACGGTCGCTGAGGTATGCTGCCGGCAACAGAGCCACCCAAGCCATAATTATCGCTTCGAGACGGACATTTATCACTGCGGCTAACCTCGTCCGAAGCGGGGTCGGCGTCTGCGTCCATGTTAATTGAGCAGCCCGAACGCCTGCATCATTGTAATCATATGGCAAAGGCCAATTTAGTTTTTGCTTCTAACTCAGCAGTGCATATGGAAGAGATGACTTGTAAATTTACTAAGGGCAGGCAGGCAGTTATCGGCAAATCGTTTCATTGGGTGGGTTAGGAAAAGATGTGCGCGACACACCAATGTTCACATCAAAGTGTTCAGAGTGAGCTGCCACTCAAGGCTCGGTGAAAAACAGAGGTGCCCGGACTATAACATACGAGTGCAGTTGTTCAGATACATCACCGTCTTAAGCAACTCGCCGAACTCGTTCTGCTGTCAAGATCAGCAGCTGCAGGTTTTCAAAAGTGGCTCTAAAGCCGATCAGCGCACCGACGGCACACCGCACGTCTCCTCTCTTGTCAACAGCACGCCGGGCTCCAGGAGGCCAGGTGACCGGCAGCACGAGCCTCCCCGCCGGTGCCGGTCCCCGGCCGTCCGTGCGGCCGGCTGCAGACGCCTGTAACAGGTGGGAGGCGGACGACCCTGGCCGCCCCGACAGCGGCCCGGCTGTAAACGGCCGCCTCGGGCGCACCACAACTGCCCGACCAAGGCCCCACACATGTCGGCACGCCGTAGCCACGCAATTATCAGTGGGAATGGGGGAGTCCGGAACGAAAGCGCGGGAGAGGCTGGGGCAACGGGAGAGGGTTGGAGTCAAAGGGGAGGTGCGGTGGTATCAAGGGCAAGGAAGAGTGAGGAAGAGGGAGAGGAAGATAGCAGAAGAGGAGAAAAGAGCTACCGGCAGGACAGGAGAGAGATCGACAGGTAAAGATAGCGTGCTGATGGAGGAGGGAGGGCAGGGGGGGGGGGGGGGAGTGCACGTGATAGCCATGGGTGGTCCAAGAAGGCATCAACGATATCATTGTATCCGCAGCAATTTTCACCACCTGAACCCCTGCCACCATCGTAGCTCGCAGAAAAGATGCCACTGTCCGCTACCCGGTGGCACCGGTTTGAGTTCCCGAGTACCTATGCTTTAGTTGGTTTTTACATTGCAACCTTGCACGACGCAAAAAACAGACCATTTATTCTTAGTTTTGTTCGCCGAAAATCCTGGAGAGCATGTGCTCCGCTGAGATAGAATCCCTCAATTAGGCAAACTTGTCTGGGCAAGTACGCCACAAGCACGACTCAGCAATTCGCATGAGCCGAATGACAAGCGTGCCAATTAGTTGAGCATACGTCTCAACAACTAAACCCGTCCGGGTTCCAGTCAGCTGACTGGTTTACCGATAACTCACCATCCCACACGTGCATGTCACACGTGACCAAGCCGAGCCCATGCCGATTCTGGGCTCCGCCTCTGTGTTGTCTCCGCTACCTCTGCGTCCGGCCCCTGGTGTATCTGGCAGCGCAGAGACGCAGTGAGGACCCAACGCAGTGACAATAACTGCGCATGTGAGACGGTAGCATTTATGTCCGCGCGTTCTATTCTTAACAATAGAAACTGCAAATTATCTTCCTCGTAACGTAAGCACATACATTTCCTTCACCCACTACCGGTTGTGGACGCTCAATTCGATCAATATGTGTTGATGAGTCTTTTACGTCATTTGTGTCTCACTTCGATCAGGTAAGAGAAAATATTTTGTGCGTCCGGCAGAAATTCTCGTCGACGTCACGCAGAATCTGTGGGTTATGACGTCATCAATGCCATCGACGACATATTTTGCCACTGTCCGGTTGGCTGTGAGTATACCCTAGGAGCCGGGTGGCGAAGCTAGCACCATCACGACGATGTATTTGATGCGGCCGCGGTGCGAGCGGGGATGGCACCTGGCTTAGCCTGTCCGTCGTCGGCGACAGTCGTCAAAGGACGCCGCGACGGTGAGCGGCGCCGCCGACGCCCGGCCGGCCGACGGCCTCTTCCCGCCCGCCTCCTCGGCAATCATCGCCGGCCTGCTTCCGCAGATTAGCCGGCGCGCCGCCGACAACAGGAAAGGTACAAATCGCCGCCGCTCCGGATAACGAGCAGCAGCGGCGGATGCTCGGCGCAATCTTCGGGCCGGTGCGGCGCGATTACCTGCTAATTCGGCGTCCGCGGCATCCGAACACTTGTCGGCCGCCGACGCGCCGATTGCCGGCGCACCGCCCGGCGAGGACGTGCGGACGCCGACCGTTCTGAGCACGCTGCAAATCGCCGGTAAATAATCCGCTGTCACAGCAGACCGGCCTCGGCCGCGGCGCTCTGCGGGGAGAGCCGTGCAGGCCGGCTGGCGGCGCACCTGTCAGACTCGCGACGGGTGACCCTGGAGCGAGAGATGACCCGCCCTCTGACGGGCGTGCACCGGCTGCGCCCACCGAGGTGCCCCGAATTCGAATGCAGGCCTCGTCGCCGACCGGCGGCTAACGGTTCACGTAGAGTGCCGCTCGTGATCGCTTCATTACACCGTAGCGGCGTGTTCGGGGCGGGCAAGTGACGGCCCCTCCCGATGCCCAGTCGTAACTGCGGACGAGCACGATGATCGGCGTCACGCCCTCGCTGCCAGAGATGTGGGTGATGACGGTGTAAAGGGTTGCGCACGGAGGTAGGTTTCTTCGGCGTTCGTTGGACGACGCCGGGCGTAGCGCACTTCGGTTGGGGGCAACGCCGACCGCCTTGCACAATGCACCTCACTCAAACGCTTGCAGCATTACAACAGCGTGTAATTATCACATGCTAACCGCAATGATTCAGCATCCTGTAGAGCCGCCGCGGGAATACAAAGCTGATTGTTGTGCAGTCAAGGCTGGCCATAAGTCCCACACTGCGAATAATTACACCATGTCAGACTGCCGCATTTGACAGTGGCTTAAAACGCACCACTGACCATTCGGTCTCGGCGCCCGGCGCGGCGATGGCTCTGGCCGGGTGGCTACGCGGGCCAGCGGGGGTCTGTGCCAGGGTCGGGGCCCGGCTATCGGCACCCGGCCCCGCGCCGCTCTCCCCGCCGTCTGGCTCCTCCCGCACCCCCAGCTGCGCCCCGTGCTCTATGAGAAAGGTCACGCGAGGTCAGCTCGCCCGCAGATAAAATCTACCTCGGACGCCTACCAAAACCGACACTAATTACAGTCAGGGGAAGAAAAAGCCAGAGACATCGCACGCCCTACCTGCTGGCGCCTGACGCCATTCAGATGCATCTAGGTCTAGACAAGAATTTGACCTCGCTGCTGGGACAAACCAAGAAGACGCAGCTTGCCACGGCATTGGAAACAAGTTAAAAGCAGAACAGATGATGACCAGTTTCGCTGCAACATACTGTCTTGCTTCTAGACTGCTTTAGGCTCACTCGCTCTCCCTCTTTCCCCTCCTCTCTCTCCATCTCCCTCTCTCTCATCTCTCCTCTCGTCCCTCTCTCTCTCCTCTCCTCATCTCTCTCTCTCTCTCTCTCTCGTCTCTCTCTCGCTCTCCTCGTCTCCTCTCTCTCTCTCTCTCTCTCTCTCTCTCTCTCTCTCTCTCTCTCTCTCTCTCTCTCTCGCTCTCTCTCTCTCTCGCTTTCTCGCTAGCCCTCTCACCTTCCCCCACTCGCTCTATCTGGGAGGTCGTACGCCGTCCAAATGTTGCCCGCAGCTCATAGCAGGAGTATTACACCAGCGTGGTAGAGTCCGGTTCCATTGCTTTACAGGCCTGGGATAGCGATTTCCCGAGAGATAGCTTGTTCTTCCACCGTGATAACCCTCGTTAAATAGGAACCGACGGCTTGATGAGAGAGGGTCAGGCACTGTGATGTGCGTTACTCGAACGAGTGGAATCAAAGTGAACGCGGAACATTTGGGGTGAGCTGCGGATTGAAGCAAATGTGAATTAGAGTAAACTGACATCGTATGTGATTGGATATTAATCTGCCAGTAATTATCAGACAGTCAAGATCACCTAAAAGTTGGCATGGTTCGCTCAGGTTTCAATGAACATCAGCACCTACATTATCACGTCACGTCGCTTAACACACATTCACTCAGGCTGTCAGCTTCGCGTCCAGCTCCATTCGGTGCACTCTAGCTGAAGGCTGAAATATTGAAGGCGGCATACTTTCATCCGGTGGTTTGATGCATACGAAAGTCCATGTGTAGGCACGTCTGCTCCAATTTCCCCGTCCGAAAAGCGCATGGCTGTGTCGTTGGCCTGTGTTGCCCAGGTCTTCCCCAGCACACCCGCAGCTTCGTCAGCTCATCCCTGCGACGAGCATTTCGGACAAACGCTTCTTCGTGTGATAGTTTGTGTTTACTCACGCTCGTTACCACTGGCTCATCTAGCCATGCTTTGAGCTAGAGAAGGTGCCAAGTTCAAGTGGAATCCGTTATTCAAGGTGCGATAATTCACCGGCTCTTACGTCTCATCCAAGCCCAGGATCCGGACCGCGGCGCTCGAGAAATCCACCTAAATTTGTCGAGTGTCCGAGCACAGCCGCGGGCTGGTTCGGCAAATTGCAGTGGAGTCTTAATAAACGTGAGCTTTGATTCCAAGGCCGGTCTGGACCAGATCAAGCTCTCCTGCTCTCTGGGGAGAGAGAGAGAGAGAGAGAGAGAGAGAGAGAGAGAGAGAGAGAGAGAGAGAGAGAGAGGAGAGGAGAGAGAGAGAGAGAGAGAGAGAGAGAGAGAGAGAGAGAGAGAGAGAGAGAGAGAGAGAGAGAGAGAGGAGAGAGAGAGAGAGAGAGAGAGAGAGAGAGAGAGAGAGAGAGAGAGAGAGAGAGAGAGAGAGAGAGAGAGAGAGGAGAGAGAGAGAGAGAGAGAGAGAGAGAGAGAGAGAGAGAGAGAGAGAGAGAGAGAGAGGAGAGAGAGAGAGAGAGAGAGAGAGAGAGAGAGAGAGAGAGAGAGAGACGATTAAAGGAGATGCAGACAAAACAAATGGTGGTAGTACCACAGAGCAAATTTATGTGGTGCCAACCTCATTTCATTCTGCATGACGTCAAATCACTGAGCGATCGTGTTTCTCTGGTCATTTCTCTGTTCATTACAGCTGAGATAAAATACATGACGCTTCGACAGGTGGAGCAGCAAGGCTCCGTCATTAGCCGTTAATGAGGGAGCGGTGCACACGGCCACCGGCTTCACGACAGGCCACCGGCGCGGGTATTAGCGGACCTCCCACGGCCTGTGCGCGATTGTGGGCGGCCAGACACTGCACGTGGGTACGGAGTGCTGTGCAGAGGGGAGGCTCCACCCACCCCCCTGCAGGGCGAGGCTGAGCTGCACACGCCGGCTTCATTGGAAGATGTGGGATACGCCACATTATTAGCAGGAAGAGGGTGGGTCCGGAGATGGCTGCAGCTCAGCGGGGTGCCGGCCAGCACGCTGCCAGAGCTGTGCCCTCTTACGAGCCAGTATCTCCGGTACATACTGTGGCAATCGCCAGGTTCGTACAGGAGCAATGTGCCTGACACCACTCCATTCGCTGCTGAGGTATTCTGGGTATCGGAGGGAGACATCAAGCGACGTTTCTCGTTGGGTGCCATCTTTCACGGCGTTCACTGCAGCACATCACTACACATAGGTCAAAGGTCCAAAAAATTGAAAAATGCATTATCATGGTCTGCAACTGCAGCTCATTAGACGTCCTTCGTGACTGACCCACGCTGCCTCTTGTAGGCAGAGATCATCTGCAGATGACACTTCATACCCTCCATCTGGCGATACCCCAATTAACTGAAAAGAACAGGGCGTTTTATCTGCATCGGCCAGACATCTAATGTTAGGACGGAAGAGAATGACAATTTGATTGAATACATAGTGCCTTTAAGCAATGTGCATTTTGTCTAAAGTTGACGTTGGGAGAGGAGGCATGCGTTGGATCAAGTTGCATCAGAAGTCCACTGAAGACAGCTCATCGCACGATCCGCTCTACAAAATGCCGATTCACTGATAGCTGTAGTACGTAACTTGTCTCATGAGATCACTTTTAAACAAATGCTATCTCATGGCGCTATAACCACTCAACACACAGTCACATGCCTATCGCTAATGACATGCTTATATTATTACATGATGTCAGTCGCGTTAATATTAAGTCAGCGCGTCAATCTTCGAGAAAAAAAACAGTAAATAGATCGAAAAGACCATTGCGCTCAGAGCAGCTACATACTAGTCTTACATCGAGCCTTAAACGGAGGCCATAAGGCAGCGCATCAGACTGAGGAGAATGACATGTCTGCAGTCCTTTCGGAAGCTGCAGTTGAATGACTTCCAACTATTGGCATTTCGATACTTTGATCATCGTCAGGCACCGCGTGTGTCGCATAGCCTCGACGCGGGATTTATTGGGAAGAAAGGAACTTGGTTTAGGTGAATAGGGCGGCGGAGAGAGGGATGTGGAGGGGAAAGGCACAATACGTCGATGATTCACGCAGGTCAAGCGTGCGTCAGGCCTGCTACACAGCGGCAGCGTGCGATTCCACTCTCGCCAAAACACGCCTTCCGCCGTTGCTAGCATGCAGAAGCCCGCGCTGAGGCCCACGGCCCGAACCCGTCCAGTTTTTGTTCCATTTTGCCGCGCTACACCCGGACGGCGAAGGCCACCCGTGCCGTGCGTGGCGTGATGGAGGCGGGCCGGTGCAGTCGCAACCGGCCGCACGCCACCGGATGAGGCCCGCACGGCACGGCCAATTTAGTCGTCGCGATCCGACGATCCCCGTTTCCGCGGCGGTCCGGTCCGGTCCGGTCCGGTCCGGTCCGGTCGCGGCGGCGGGTCTCTGCCTGCTGTGAGCGCCGCGCCCCGAGGCAGCGCTGTCTCGCGCCAACTCAGCTGTTTGCACTGATGGCCCGCTGCCTGCGGAATCCGCCGGATTGACCCATTTGTAAACGTTGGATGTCCTGCCAGACCCTTCCCCGCGGCCCTGCGATAAAAACGCGCGCATATATCAGGCCATCATTCCCTGAGCAGTGACTGTTTTTGTTCCGTCTGAGTTATGCATGAAGGGAGGCCTCGAAAGAGATGGCGCAAGTATGCTGTGCTCGCTGTGCACGGGCTGACTTCACAGACATCAATGAAAGAGCGTCGGGAATTTAACGCCTGCAAACACGTTACTTTTCTCAGCCGGTCGCCGAATATCTCTTGTGCTATGGTATTGCACATCAGTGGAAGGAAAACTGACACTCGATTGACACCTCTAAATTCCAACCACGCAGTCACCCGCTCCTAAATGCCAGCGAAGGATCGTTTGGATCGCATGGGAATCGAATCCCATCAGCTGTATTGTCTGAACAATGCCTCCATCACATTGCTTCCAGAAATATGGGAGCAATAACATTTCGCTGCTCTTTTACAACTAGCTGGGAATGATTGCCTGAAGTGTTCCCGCTTTGTCGCCGGGAATCCAATATCGCCGATGGTTTATCTAAGGGTCATAACACAATTACCTTGGCAACATCACTCGCTTATTTTTGTGTTGAAGGCAACCTACACATTGTAAATGCGCGCATATTGTCAGACATACTATAGAAATGTGACGAAACCTTTCTGCCGAGGCACCACAATGCCCTAAGCTGGGGTGGATGCGGATCACATGAGTTTTAGTCTGAGACAACACAGATGTAAGTATTTTTGGTCCCATGGCTGCCCGTGTCCTAAAGCAGCTCGCGGCATTGAGTCACTTTGTCTCAGGTGGGTTCGGTAATAACTCTGTCTGTGAAATTATTCTGAACACACTGCAAATCTTCCTTTCCCAGTGGACTAGCCACAGGGCAGATTTTAAACTAAGATGAATGATGACTTGGATAAGTAGGGGGTTTATGGAGCACTTACGTCGCGGCGAGGAAACACCTCAGCTTCACAACAAATTATCAAATTCAGAACCATTTGTGCTCCAGTCAGTGCGTGAAAAAAAAACACGAATAGCTCACTGCGCAGAACACCAGAGAACCGCTGCCCTAGCCGAGCTGTTGTGCACCGATGTCATTGCCATTCCGAACGGAGTTCTAGCAGCAGCGCTTGGACCAGGGCTAGCCGCCTCGACGTAATTAACTGTGTTCATTTATATTGGGGAGGCACAGCCTTACAAGCTGCGAATGACAGTGACCATACTTCAGGGCCACTCCCAGCTGCGTCCAAGGGTGCCTGGGATCGCTCGTTTGCCGCCGATGCATGCAGAGAGGATTGCCAGCTAGCGGGCAACATTTGACGGGCCCATTTACCACGGGGTGGTGCTGAAGCTGCTGTCATGCCTCGTCCAACGCCTCCAAAATTCGAGTCGTTTGTCTGAATCGCGCGCAGGGAAACGTGTACGTCAGAAATTACAGGCCTGATAAGGTTCTAAGTGAATGGAAGCCAGTTGGTGAGTTGCAGCGCTATCCCTAGGCGAGGCGCCTGCAAGAGGGGTTTGAGAGGCCTCCTTATAAAGCCATTAGCTGTTGAGAAGAGGCATTGGCGTGCATGCATGGACTGTGTTGTGACTTCATGCGCAATGATATGCTGATATGTCTGGTTTACGTGCTTTGAATATGGAATGTTGATTTGTCAGGTTTCCAGCCTTGGTCTATTTAGCACAACATACGTCCACAATCTTGTCAAGTGTTGGGAATTCCTTTTTGGAGTGCCCAAAACATTGTGAGAATTTTCTCGGGGAATAAAGTAGTTATCTCATTCCAAGGAGGTCAGAGCGACAGCGACGTTAGTGAAAAGCAAGAAAAGGTGTCACAAAAAGATAGGGAGCAAATATTGGGGAAACGCCAAAAAACAGACAGGGAGAATATGTAGCCAAGATCCACTCTTCCTTATCTGGCTTCTTATATAACCATGCAGACGCGTTAGCGTGTGCCCTGCGATCGAAGCAGCTACCACGGCTATCCAGCTATAAATGCACCTCGGACGCAAGCCGTCCTGCACTCCACAGCGCAGCGAACGTTTCCTTTACGATGTCACCCACCGCTTCAGCGAACCGCCAGCCCACCACGTCCAAACCTTGCACCCGCGCGCCGCGCCGCGCCGCCTGCATGGCGATCAAGCATTTTCGCCGCCACTTTTCTGGGCGACGCCGACAAGACATGCATCACGCGGCCGGCTGTCATCTGCATGCCGGCGGGCCGAGGTGGCGCCGCGGCAGCGGACGCGTCGCCGTTGATGGCCAGAACAGCCGGCTACTGTCGGCGCGGCCGCCCGGCGGATATCGCCGGCCCAGTAATGGATGGTCCCGACCCGTCATCGACGCCCGGCTGCTGGAGTTTTGCCGTCGCCGGCCGACCACATGGCACGATGAATCGTGCGAATCCGGAACCGCCGTCGCCGCTGAAATAGACTTGTTTCCGAGGAGTTTTTACGAGGCTGTGGATGAGGCCCCCCGCTGTTCCTGCGATGAATTGGCGCACTTTGTATTTTGTTCTCATTAGAGGGCTTGCTGGGTGCACTGAGTTTGGCCGCCACTTACTAAAATGTTAGGGATAGTTTCCCTAGTTTATTGGGGATAACATGCTCGCAAGAATCTTTCCTTGCTAACTATTAAACAGCGTGAATCCAAACCATACCACGTTGTGAATAGCCTTGTGCCCCCATTAGCATTCATCCTACTTGTCTGTGTCCTTCATCGACATATGCTTTACTGCGCGGCATTGCATGCTTTTCCATTGACTGACGTCTCTGAATGCTTTTCCACACATTCGTTTTGGCGCTGGCCGTCTTTATTGACCACCTCGGCTCCCAGAGCCTGTGGCCACGCCTCAGCAGGGTCCTCTCTGGAGGAGCCGTCGCCGCAGCCGCTGTGGCTCCGGCTCCGGGGCCGATCGCGGCGCCGGTAGTCCGGCGGTGGTGGGGCCGGCGCGTGGGGTCTCACCTGGCCCGGCCGCGGCCCTAATGAAGTTATCCGAGTCGACATTAATCAGGGGGTGCGCCCCCCTTCCCCGGGCGGGGACCCGGCGGCCGGGCCCGGCCGACTGCCCGCTTATTACGGTGGGTCAGGAGTGGGAGGAGAGATGCGTTTCATGTGTGCTGAATCGCCACACGATGGACTCCGTGACGGATGTGTTGGGCACTTTGTTACCACCTGCCTGCACTGCCCCATTTCATGTCGGTAGATGATGATAAACACACGGAACTGAAAATAGTAATTCAACACCCTTGCGTTCCGTTTGCCCCTGTTGTTCGCTCTCACTTACGATTGACACAGGAGCGGCGTCACGATTTCAATGTTGCATGATTCCAACACCCAATTTGCTGGCAGTTTCAGACCCCGGTTCCCTCTTTCTGGGCGTCTATAATTAATCAGGATCAGGCTTGTCCCTGAATATAAGCCGCCACCGCCCGAGAAATGGCAAAGCCGGCGTTAGCAGGATTGTGAAGCGCTGAGTGCCACGGGCGATGAATGCGAAACTCGTTTTCAGAGGTACTTGCTGAAACATAGTCTCTTACAAAGCAATATCCGAGCAGTTGTCAGTCGTCATACACCTTGTCATACGTCATACGTCATACGTCATACGTCATACACTTGTAACACCTAAACTCACGTGCACGAAACACTGGTCATTTCACTGCTACTGATCCCTCGAGCTTCTTGTTAAGCTCCAAATTTGAAATGCGTCTACATTTTCCATGGTTTATCTGTGTATCTAAGCCGATTGATTGTCCAAGGGCTACGTCACGTCCAGCTTCGCGGCCCGCGGTGTGGGCGTGCTGTGACGCCGTACAGGGAGACTGCGTTGGTGTACACAACAATATCGGAACCATTTACACGCGCAGTGTGCTACATAAAGACCACGTAAACCTCCGAATGCCATTCCATGATTACGTTATCTGTTTTCCTGCAGGCAGACTGTGAGATAAAATGATTTCTTGCATTCAATGTATCCGGATGAGTCCTCAGCCAAAAGGAGAACGATAGTGCTGAGGCTGTCCGGCGATAAGAGACGCGTTTCTAAGGTTTTCTCTTTTCATTATAATCAATATAAGCATATACTGAGCATTGTATGTACGTCATGACCACGATCTTTAATCAAACATCACATTGAAAACGTAGCATTAGTACCATAAACGTAAACGTATGCACATGTGTTTGTTATAAACACGAGCTATATCCACCCACTACCACAGCCTTTTAATGGAATAGCCAAAGAAGCAAAATACCAGGGCTGATAGCGGCTGAAGGGCTCGGATGTGTGTGTCGTTAGGACTGAACGGTGCTCTCGGGAACGGAGCTCTTGTGACACGGGTCAGATGGATGGACTCAGCTGATCGGAAAGGGCCAGGAAGACATGCTCTGTTTCGGGGACAGATTGCCCGTTTTCTAGGATGACGTTTGTGTGCAGGTAACGTGCATGTAGGAACGTCTGTAGTCCAGCACTGCCTGCATATTGCATTTAATCTGGCGTTGCGACAAATCAGTGGGAACTGAAGCTCAATGCAGCAATGGCGTAATTACGTTTTTAATGCCGCGATAATGGCGTCGTTGCCTCGGATAACTTCAGTCGTTTTTGCAGTTGACCAGCGGACGTGACGTCGTAGATGCTATTACCAGAGCCGCCGCAAAAACTGGCGCTTGTGACTGGCTCCGGCTCCGTGTGTGTTCCAGCGCACCACATTCCCATCCGCTTCAGACGCGGCATACGCGCCTGTGACGCTCGTCCAGCGGAGCCATCACAGTCGCCGCCGTTTCGCCGCATTTGGAAGCTACCAATTTGTATGCACGCGCAGTCATAGAACAATAGCACTTTTTATCAGCTTTGGCCGCCGAGCAGCATGCAGTGTGCATTGATGCATCCAGTCGGGCTGGCTTTCTCGTCTCAGATTTCTTAACGACCGATGAGTATTGTCCGAGCCGGTTATACAATAGGGCGGCTGTCTGTTGGGAGATCATAGGTCACAGAGGTTGTCCATTGCTCCCACGTGAAGCCAGGCCACTGCCTACAGCGGCTGGGCAGGGCAGGCTAACGGCAACATAATGTAGCTCAGGCTGGGGGTTAGAGGGGTTCAAGCAGATTAATCGCCAGTTGTGGCCGTTCATGTAGGTGGTTCATCTGTTAAATCTTGGGCAACTGTGTTAGTTCTTGTGCAACTGCACTGGATGGAGCCGGATGGCTCTTGCAGAGGAAAACTACCAACGAATGCTTAATTCTGTTTAAGAGCATCCTATGGTGAACTTGGCAATTGATGAGCTCATGAAAAAGGCAGCCGAAATGTGTGTGGGGTTGGTGGAAAGGGCCATGCCCACCCGACTGTGCTTTCATGTTAGCTAGCCAGTGGCGTAAGTAGATATTTTGTCATAAACTATCAGAAGCTATGTATTTCCCACCGTAATGTTTTGAAATCCGTGAGTCGGCTCTGTGTGTTCATGGACACTCTTGATGTGCTCATCAGCAAACTTAAGTGAGGAAGAGCCTAGGCTGAGATGACACTGCATCGCAAATATTCTACGGGATACACGTTCCGTTCGTCCCTGACTGGGCCTGAAATAGTTCAGTTAATCTTCTCCACAAATAACTTTGAACATGAGTGCATTTTGAGCTCTTCCCCAGCCTTCATGCATCGCATTACATTGGTCCCACACGATACGACCGCGATATGGCTCGAGGAACCACTCGCTTGCCTCAAATCACATAGCAACTAGCTAGGCGCAGCGCACCCACCCTTGGAAACGTAAAGTGGAGCGGCAGGAAATCGCGGAATGGGCGACTAAAACTGAACTGAAAACTATGTCTAGGACTGGCATGGACTGGGACTGCCAGAGCGGCTGGACCAGACTTCGTCCATTTCGTGACGCACTGTACTGCGCGGCATCTCTTGACTCGACGTTACTGTAAGATGCTGAGTGTGTTTCAAATCCCGATTTCGGGCACATGTTATCTCGAAAAGGCAGTGCCAACATGGCTGAGGACGCTATGTTCTGGAAAAACTTGCCAGAGGTTACTTGTTCCCATGTGCCTTGAAGACGGATGTTCAAAAGTGCTTATGGTATGCTTATTCTATCGCCTTCTATAAACACACACACACATAAACACACACACACAAACACACACACACACACACTCACTCACACACACAAACACACACGCACACACACACACACGCACACACACACACATACATACATATATATATATATATATATATATATATATATATATATATATATATACATATAACTCAGGGGTAGACACGCGTTCAGTTCATTTGGGCATTGTCTGCGTGTGTAGTCCAGCGAAAGGTATTTATCGTGAGTGTACCAACAAAAATGATGATAACGGCTATGTACTTCGCAGTGATTAGTTGCATTGACGCGTCACATAGGCCTCGGCAAAGGTACGGGCGCCTTCGCTTGGCTGACCATCTCCGTGAAGCAGTGATGCATGGCTCTCCAGTGGCGGGGTCGCCTCGTGCTGACCTCGGTGAAAGTGAATGCTGAGTTTGGGTCAACAGCACGTCTGATGATCCCAGTGAGGGTCCCGGGTCCACCCTCAGTTTGACCCGTGAACATTAACGGGGTGCTCAAGGTACCGACGAGAACGGCAAAGCTGTTTTAACGCACTGTGCATCATAATGTTATTGAAATGCTATCGCAAGTGAGTTGAGAGCTCCTTTCCTGACAATAATCGGCTTGTAGTACACCACTGACCCAGTTTCTCTCGGTATATGTCACGCTGTGACATACCCAAAGCAAGCTTTAAAAACGGTGTCACTGGCCGTTTCCCAATGTGTCGCTGGTGTACTCACGGGATGCACAGTGTTCGTGTAGTTTGATTGGGATCAGAGCCCCGCCAGCAGTGGCCATTCCAGGACCATAGGATGAAGGTGGGAATGATCGGTGCTGCAACACTCCAATCATCTGGGGGTCCTCCGTGACCGAGACTTGCCACACACAAGCGCTTCTCTGAGGTATACGTGAGCGCGCGGGAGGGATCCCGCCAGGGGGGGGGGGGGGGGGTAAGTCACTAAAGCCGGCTCATGGCTGACGCACGCAGACTGCCACAGGTGTTGCGAGGATTCAGGATGAAGCGGTGAGTACGAGAAGAAAGGCAAATTGTACGGTTTGAGATCTCCTTGAAATCTGTGGGCGGAACTTTCGCTTGCACAACGCAGTTAGGTTTGCGTCCTCCATCTACTTTGGTTGCCGAGTTCTGACATCAACCACTAATACCTCGCAAGACTGGGCGAAGCCATGGCATGCTCTCGGAGGCACGTGACCAGCTTTCCACAGCGGCCCAAGCGCTTGGCTAGCACGATAACTGCCCTTCCGTCGTCAGCGTGAAACGGTTTTGTTTTTCCACGACGCCGGAATGTCGAGATCTGACCTGGTTTTGTTCCGCTGCTGTCGAATTTTACGCGCCTTATGCTGATCGCGTAAATGGAAAAAGTTATGGTGATGCCGCAATGTTTCAAGGAAACTCCAAACAATCAAAACATTTGTGATGTAAAAACCTTAAGCGGAACTGCACGACATGTAATGTTGCCACCTTTTGCTGAGAATTACATCTCCGTCCTATCAGCGACTGCCAAGATATAGGCTAGGTAAACGAGTTATTGGGAGGGCCGACCTGTGTCAGATTGTTGAAACCATAGAATTCCGCTTGGTTGACATAAATACCCAATAGGCCTTCGGCCCCTTTCGTAATCATGCTGATGTTATGCTCGGCTTTATACATATTTTTCGTATGCATTCAAACACATTTGCCATCCCTGTGAAGGCCAACTAGCTGCTTTCCTGTACAACATTCTGACAGCGTTTAACAAAAACTGAGAATGGTTTTGCATATGCATGTAATCACAACGTACACACATTGAAAACAGCCTTTCAGCTTTGACACGAAGTGGCGTTTTCCGCTTCTAAAATATTATTTAATGATATCAGGTGGGATGTCTTACGAGGCGTGAGCCGGGCAAGGTGATAACAGACTGAGAATTGTCAGTTCTCTTGTAGGTGATATCAAATGCTAAGCTAATGGATCCATACACTTTTGGTGGCCGCTACCAATGAGCTATATCTGTGTGTAGGAAAGGCTTCCTTTCATACGAATGTAATGGGCAAAATTCTGTTAATATAGAATCCGCGCACTTATAGACAAATAGCATCGGTTGGAAAATAGCTGACTAGATGCCGGGACGTTGGTTCGGCTATTTGTTGTTAAATGGAATGCGTAATTATGAACCGATAATGAGATGATGTTGTGCTTAACTAATTCTGACTTGACAATGGTCAGTGGCTAAAAGGGTGTCCATGATAAGTAAAGAACATGGTTAAGATCATTTCCTGCTTTACAATAATGTTGACAGTACCATGAACACAACATTGAGAAATGAGAGAATTTGTATCATTTACAGGTCTAAATACTGTAACCAAAATATGGTGAAAAAATAATTCGGCATTAGTGACAAGAAACGCTATCATCTACCTGAGCAGTCTTAATGCTCTCCATTGTCTCCCGGCTTAAGCCACAGCTTGTAGTATCTTATACAGTTTTCGGAATATATGACAGAGACCACCTTCGTTCAAATAGTTACCGACTTACCGGCCGTTCGGACATTTTAAGGATCGTTCATCGGTTGCAACAGGACGTCCAGCTGCTCCCTTCAGTTGGTTTTACAACTCTATTCACGCCTGTTGTATTTGTATTTTGTGTTACCAAGATCTGACACCAATGCTGACAGCGGCACAGAACGGATGAATCCATATTTTTACGCACCAGAGCGGTGACCGGATGCGCACATGGACCCACACTTTTGCCGATTCGACCGTCCGCTCTCTGTCTCAGTTGGTCTGTGTTGCTGTGACGTCGGGTAATGCAAATCACTATCAAAACACCGGGATGTTCTGCAGCTCTTTCGATCCCTTCCCTTCGCTTCTTTGTGCAGGCAAACAATTTTACCTTCTCATGTTCATCAAATGAGGAGGGTTGCACGTTGTTTGACTTGCAGTTTTACAGGAAAAACAAACGTAGTCGAAAAGATTGCAAGCAAACGTCAGCGAACTTGTAACTCGTGACATCTAAGTAACTGACCCCCTTGTTGCTGACAACTGTATGCTTTTGTGATCATACATTGCACAGATATCAGCGCCTTCATAATGCTCTAGCAGTGCCACTTAACTTGAAAATATATCCGTAGTTCAAATACCACTTATCCGGCCCGGCGCCTCGCTCGTATCCGGAAGGCATGTCAGTAGAAATGACGCTTGATTCATTCCTATAACAATGAACCGATGACATTCTGTAAATACACCAGACACTGGAGAAAATAACGCCTACCATTTTTTACTGGTCGCCGTTACTCCAAAGTGGCTCGATTACCAAGTCGCGGTCAGCGCAACCGCACGCACCAACGAGGCTTCCGTTCGCCGCGCGGCTCGCTCGTGTCCAGTAATCGCCGCGCCTCCCGAAGCAGCCCACCTTCCAACGCGATCAACAGCTTGTCGCACCGTTTCCGGGTGCGCCGGTGTTCGAATGGGAAAATAATGGCGTCTGGTTGAAGTAAACGCTCTGGTTTTCCGACTCCAGATGGCCCGCGGGCCGGCGGTGCCCGCGGCGTTCGTCCCGTGCGCCGCTACTCGCGCACAAAGGGCGCGCGCGCGCCATTGTTTGGCCAGCCAGACGGCTCGTGACGGACAGCAACGCGGCTTTCGTGAAATAGACCACAAACAAAGAGTGTAGCGGGCTCCTCGAGCGGCGTCGTGCTGCCGCGACAGCCACACAGTAGTCAGCCATCCATCTTGTTTTTCGGGCGGACGAATAGCGTTCGGGCGTCACCGAAGAGTGGACCTGCGGTTGTGGATTCGTCGTGGAAATGGTGCCAGGACCGTACTCTGTGGCTAGGCTATTGTGGTGGACCACTCGAAATGTTCGGTGAGAATCGAGCTTCCGAAGGACTTGGTTAGCTCACTGCTCATTCCCTGCATTTTTTGCAGTTTGAGTTATATACACATGACGACCATTACATTGCATATAACACATACACAGTGCACACAGCATAACACAATTCACTCCTTTCTTCCTCGCAGGTCGGGCGTTTTTTATATTAGCCGGACGAGGGGACCATAGAGGTCTAATGCAGTCTTAAACCAAACATGCCCATTGAAAACTACTCATGCCAGAGAAAGGCGGAAAGCAGATACATCGGCTAGTTTACGTAAGTCTGTAGCAGATTGGTAAAAATGAGCATTAGTTAGAATCAAACAGGCCAGCTTGATAAAACGAGTGAATAAGTGAATTGCGACTGTTTTCTTTGGTCAGAACCATGTCAGCTTTGGCAGTGAGAAAAGCGAGATTGTACAACCATTGGTGGAATGACTCATACATGAATCCCCCTCGCGCGGATTCATGTATGAGTCATTCATGTCACTGAGTCATCATGTATGAGCCAGCTACAACTTTATTGACGCCTGTTGTATTTGTACTTTGTGTTGCCGCAATCTGATATCAATTCTAAATGCGGCACAGAACGGGTGGACTCATATTTGAGGCACGAGCGCGCGTGACCGGATTCGCACATGGACCCACACTTTGCCGATTCGACTGTCGGCCCTCCCCTCTGTCTCAGTTAGTTGGTCTCTGTCGCTGTGGGCATTGTCCATCATCTAAGCTTCGGACAGGCCCATGGGCCACCGCCAGCAGCAGTAATAAAGACAGACCAAAATTTGTTTCACAATTTGGTCCCAAAAGTTCTTACTGTCAGGCATCCTGAAGGTTCATTGTTTTTCTGTTAACGAAACTGATATCTCTTGGACCACACACACATTTATGATAACTTGCCCACAATTTGCTTTTTCTTAAAATCAAGTCCATTATCAACGTATGTTGTACGAAATGTCAATGGCTTTTCTGAAAAGCCTCTTCTTGGAGCTTTTGTCATGCTTGTCATGACATGCTTTTGTCATGCTTGAAATGTCATGCTTCTTGCTAGCATGGGGCAAGAGCACGGACGAGAACAAGACGAACTGTCAAGAACATCTCACCGGAATGCCACTTGCCAAAATCTGTCTTCTCGCTGATCTTTCAAAAGTTAAGCACGAATGCGGGGGACGCAAATTGGACCCGTATCTCCATACCTCACCCTTATAACACAGTACACCTAGTGCCAAGTTTGTCGCTGGCCGTGGGTGCGGCAGCACTCCCGATGGCCACCGCAGCTCAGCTCGCGCCCACGCTGCCGGCCCGGCCGCAGTGCCCCCTCCCCCTGCGGACGACTTCGCGCCGATAGCCGGAACCGGGCCGAGCGAGCGATCGGTGCCGGCGCGTGACACGGCCATCCACCGCCGCCGGGCTCGATTAGCGTTGTGAATTGGCCGTTTGCGGGTCGTTTGTGGGTCGTCTGGCGACATCGCAGTCGTGCAGCAGCCCGGTGGGTACGTCCGGGGCCGTGACGGCCACTTGGCGGCGGGAGAAGCCAAGTGGTGTCATTCGGGCGCCACGATCGTGCCCAGATCCGGGGCCGTGACGGCCACTTGGCGGCGGGAGAAGCCAAGTGGTGTCATTCGGGCGCCACGATCGTGCCCAGATCCGGGGCCGTGACGGCCACTTGGCGGCGGGAGAAGCCAAGTGGTGTCATTCGGGGCCACGATCGTGCCCAGATCCGGGGCCGTGACGGCCACTTGGCGGCGGGAGAAGCCACGTGGTGTCATTCGGGCGCCACGATCGTGCAGGGAGCTTTTGGAGTGACCTGGGCACGGGGACGGCACAGGGCGACACGAGACGGTCCCTGGTTGCCAGTCTCCCCCTTCGCTTATTTGATCGTGCAGAGGTTTTGCCGCCGAAT
>NW_023596297.1:8230895-8238101 GCF_011947565.3 Pollicipes pollicipes | reverse complement strand
CCGCTGCCCCCGGCACCGCCTGCCGCCGACGTCACTGTTGCCAGCATCCAGAACCACCTGCCGCAGCGCCAGCATAGCCAGCAGCAGCAGCAACAGCAGCAACAGCAGCTCAAGCCAATCCTGAAGAACTCAAACGTGCAGCTGCAGCAGTACCACGGCGTGCAGCACCCCGCCGTGACCCCCAGCAGGCACTCGATGGTTCAGCCGAACAGCTACACTGACGAGTACGTCAACCCGTGTCTCCCCACGCGCGGCAACGGGCATGTGAACGGACAGCTGAACGGACACGTGAACGGACACGGCAACGGACAGGCGAACGGGATCGGCCGGGCGTACCGCATCCCGCCTGACGGCCGC
Source organism: Pollicipes pollicipes (assembly GCF_011947565.3). Classification (NCBI taxonomy): domain Eukaryota; kingdom Metazoa; phylum Arthropoda; class Thecostraca; order Pollicipedomorpha; family Pollicipedidae; genus Pollicipes; species Pollicipes pollicipes. Next base: position 8,237,744 of record NW_023596297.1, on the reverse strand, counting down.
GAGAGCACGGTGCTCGACGTGGAGCACTACGTGAACACGTGAGCGGCCGGCTTGGCTGGTCCGCTGCTGTGATACCGCTGAGTGGGACGTGAAGTGCGCGGCTGCCCCAGCAAGCCGCATTTTCGACGCGTTGTGAAACATTGGCGCGCGGTGGAGCTGTCGCTGTGGGTCCGGCAAACCAAACGCCGTGAAAAATCAACACATCAGCTGTGTGTTTAGGTGCCGCAAGACCCCAGGCATAGACTTTGAATTTGTGATTCAGTCAAGCTTTTGCCACATTGCACCAGTGTGACCGAGTCAGCACGTGTGACTAAGTTATAAGCTAACAACTGTGAACATGTCGTTACGTTCCATTAGCTATGCCTGAAAGTACAAATCGAGCTTTTAGTCGTGAATGAAGTTAAAGGTGTCATGATTGTATTGCATGTACTTGGTTCAGCGCTGTGTTGCTTTTATATGCGTTGCGTGCAGCTTATGGCTTTAGTGTGACTCAAATACAATTGCTTTTTATGACCATCGAGGTTTGCCATGGGAGGATTTTTCCTAATGCGAGTTGCATTTGATATCATATCTAACTGCCACGCAAAAAAGATAACTAACAGATACGCTACCTGAAATGTATAGTTTTCAGTGAAACGACCGCTGATTATTGCGTTAAACTGGCAAAAAAAGAAAAGCAAATTCGAAACTTTGAAACGCCAGAAGACAGGCAACATTTTATAGCCGGCGTTTGCAGCCCGCTAACACCGACCAGTTTTTGGCGGCGCGTGGTTGTCATGCCGACCGTTCAAACATGCCAGCGACCGGCGGCCTGTAAGACCGGACAACCGGCACCGGATGGTCGCTGAGGTATGCTGCCGGTAACAGAGCCGCCCAAGCCATAATTATCGCTTCGAGACGGACATTTATCACTGCGGCTAACCTCGTCCGAAGCGGGGTCGGCGTCTGCGTCCATGTTAATTGAGCAGCCCGAACGCCTGCATCATTGTAATCATATGGCAAACGGCAATTTAGTTTTTGCTTCTAACTCAGCAGTGCATATGGAAGAGATGACTTGTAAATTTACTAAGGGCAGGCAGGCAGTTATCGGCAAATCGTTTCATTGGGTGGGTTAGGAAAAGATGTGCGTGACACACCAATGTTCACATCAAAGCGTTCAGAGTGAGCTGCCACTCAAGGCTCGGTGAAAAACAGAGGTGCCCGGACTATAACATACGAGTGCAGTTGTTCAGATACATCACCGCCCTAAGCAACTCGCCGAACTCGTTCTGCTGTCAAGATCAGCAGCTGCAGGTTTTCAAAAGTGGCTCTAAAGCCGATCAGCGCACCGACGGCACACCGCACGTCTCCTCTCTTGTCAACAGCACGCCGGGCTCCAGGAGGCCAGGTGACCGGCAGCACGAGCCTCCCCGCCGGTGCCGGTCCCCGGCCGTCCGTGCGGCCGGCTGCAGACGCCTGTAACAGGTGGGAGGCGGACGACCCTGGCCGCCCCGACAGCGGCCCGCTGTAAACGGCCGCCTCGGGCGCACCACAACTGCCCGACCAAGGCCCCACACATGTCGGCACGCCGTAGCCACGCAATTATCAGTGGGAATGGGGGAGTCCGGAACGAAAGCGCGGGAGAGGCTGGGGCAACGGGAGAGGGTTGGAGTCAAAGGGGAGGTGCGGTGGTATCAAGGGCAAGGAAGAGTGAGGAAGAGAGGAAGATAGCAGAAGAGGAGAAAAGAGCTACCGGCAGGACAGGAGAGAGATCGACAGGTAAAGATAGCGTGCTGATGGAGGAGGAGGGCAGGGGGGGGGGGGAGTGCACGTGATAGCCATGGGTGGTCCAAGAAGGCATCAACGATATCATTGTATCGCAGCAATTTTCACCACCTGAACCCCTGCCACCATCGTAGCTCGCAGAAAAGATGCCACTGTCCGCTACCCGGTGGCACCGGTTTGAGTTCCCGAGTACCTATGCTTTAGTTGGTTTTTACATTGCAACCTTGCACGACGCAAAAAACAGACCATTTATTCTTAGTTTTTGTTCGCCGAAAATCCTGGAGAGCATGTGCTCCGCTGAGATAGAATCCCTCAATTAGGCAAACTTGTCTGGGCAAGTACGCCACAAGCACGACTCAGCAATTCGCATGAGCCGAATGACAAGCGTGCCAATTAGTTGAGCATACGTCTCAACAACTAAACCCGTCCGGGTTCCAGTCAGCTGGCTGGTTTACCGATAACTCACCATCCCACACGTGCATGTCACACGTGACCAAGCCGAGCCCATGCCGATTCTGGGCTCCGCCTCTGTGTTGTCTCCGCTACCTCTGCGTCCGGCCCCTGGTGTATCTGGCAGCGCAGAGACGCAGTGAGGACCCAACGCAGTGACAATAACTGCGCATGTGAGACGGTAGCATTTATGTCCGCGCGTTCTATTCTTAACAACAGAAACTGCAAATTATCTTCCTCGTAACGTAAGCACATACATTTCCTTCACCCACTACCGGTTGTGGACGCTCAATTCGATCAGTATGTGTTGATGAGTCTTTTACGTCATTTGTGTCTCACTTCGATCAGGTAAGAGAAAATATTTTGTGCGTCCGGCAGAAATTCTCGTCGACGTCACGCAGAATCTGTGGGTTATGACGTCATCAATGCCATCGACGACATATTTTGCCACTGTCCGGTTGGCTGTGAGTATACCCTAGGAGCCGGGTGGCGAAGCTAGCACCATCACGACGATGTATTTGATGCGCCCGCGGTGCGAGCGGGGATGGCACCTGGCTTAGCCTGTCCGTCGTCGGCGACAGTCGTCAAAGGACGCCGCGACGGTGAGCGGCGCCGCCGACGCCCGGCCGGCCGACGGCCTCTTCCCGCCCGCCTCCTCGGCAATCATCGCCGGCCTGCTTCCGCAGATTAGCCGGCGCGCCGCCGACAACAGGAAAGGTACAAATCGCCGCCGCTCCGGATAACGAGCAGCAGCGGCGGATGCTCGGCGCAATCTTCGGGCCGGTGCGGCGCGATTACCTGCTAATTCAGCGTCCGCGGCATCCGAACACTTGTCGGCCGCCGACGCGCCGATTGCCGGCGCACCGCCCGGCGAGGACGTGCGGACGCCGACCGTTCTGAGCACGCTGCAAATCGCCGGTAAATAATCCGCTGTCACAGCAGACCGGCCTCGGCCGCGGCGCTCTGCGGGGAGAGCCGTGCAGGCCGGCTGGCGGCGCACCTGTCAGACTCGCGACGGGTGACCCTGGAGCGAGAGATGACCCGCCCTCTGACGGGCGTGCACCGGCTGCGCCCACCGAGGTGCCCCGAATTCGAATGCAGGCCTCGTCGCCGACCGGCGGCTAACGGTTCACGTAGAGTGCCGCTCGTGATCGCTTCATTACACCGTAGCGGCGTGTTCGGGGCGGGCAAGTGACGGCCCCTCCCGATGCCCAGTCGTAACTGCGGACGAGCACGATGATCGGCGTCACGCCCTCGCTGCCAGAGATGTGGGTGATGACGGTGTAAAGGGTTGCGCACGGAGGTAGGTTTCTTCGGCGTTCGTTGGACGACGCCGGGCGTAGCGCACTTCGGTTGGGGGCAACGCCGACCGCCTTGCACAATGCACCTCACTCAAACGCTTGCAGCATTACAACAGCGTGTAATTATCACATGCTAACCGCAATGATTCAGCATCCTGTAGAGCCGCCGCGGGAATACAAAGCTGATTGTTGTGCAGTCAAGGCTGGCCATAAGTCCCACACTGCGAATAATTACACCATGTCAGACTGCCGCATTTGACAGTGGCTTAAAACGCACCACTGACCATTCGGTCTCGGCGCCCGGCGCGGCGATGGCTCTGGCCGGGTGGCTACGCGGGCCAGCGGGGGTCTGTGCCAGGGTCGGGGCCCGGCTATCGGCACCCGGCCCCGCGCCGCTCTCCCCGCCGTCTGGCTCCTCCCGCACCCCCAGCTGCGCCCCGTGCTCTATGAGAAAGGTCACGCGAGGTCAGCTCGCCCGCAGATAAAATCTACCTCGGACGCCTACCAAAACCGACACTAATTACAGTCAGGGGAAGAAAAAGCCAGAGACATCGCACGCCCTACCTGCTGGCGCCTGACGCGCATTCAGATGCATCTAGGTCTAGACAAGAATTTGACCTCGCTGCTGGGACAAACCAAGAAGACGCAGCTTGCCACGGCATTGGAAACAAGTTAAAAGCAGAACAATGATGACCAGTTTCGCTGCAACATACTGTCTTGCTTCTAGACTGCTTTAGGCTCACTCGCTCTCCCTCTTTCCCCCTCCTCTCTCTCCATCTCCCTCTCTCTCTCTCTCTCCTCTCTCTCTCTCTCCTCTCTCTCTCTCTCTCTCTCTCTCTCCTCTCCCTCTCCTCCTCTCTCTCTCGCCTCTCGCTCTCTCTCTCTCTCGCTTTCTCGCTAGCCCCTCACCTTCCCCCACTCGCTCTATCTGGGAGGTCGTACACCGTCCAAATGTTGCCCGCAGCTCATAGCAGGAGTATTACACCAGCGTAGTCCGGTTCCATTGCTTTACAGGCCTGGGATAGCGATTTCCCGAGAGATAGCTTGTTCTTCCACCGTGATAACCCTCGTTAAATGGAACCGACGGCTTGATGAGAGAGGGTCAGGCACTGTGATGTGCGTTACTCGAACGAGTGGAATCAAAGTGAACGCGGAACATTTGGGGTGGCGGCGGATTGAAGCAAATGTGAATTAGAGTAAACTGACATCGTATGTGATTGGATATTACTCTGCCAGTAATTATCAGACAGTCAAGATCACCTAAAAGTTGGCATGGTTCGCTCAGGTTTCAATGAACATCAGCACCTACATTATCACGCACGCGTCGCTTAACACACATTCACTCAGGCTGTCAGCTCGCGTCCGCTCCATTCGGTGCACTCTAGCTGAAGGCTGAAATATGAAGGCGGCATACTTTCATCCGGTGGTTTTGATGCATACGAAAGTCCATGTGTAGGCACGTCTGCTCCAATTTCCCCGTCCGAAAAGCGCATGGCTGTGTCATTGGCCTGTGTGCCCAGGTCTTCCCCAGCACACCCGCAGCTTCGTCAGCTCATCCCTGCGACGAGCATTTCGGACAAGCGCTTCTTCGTGTGATAGTTTGTGTTTACTCACGCTCGTTACCACTGGCTCATCTAGCCATGCTTTGAGCTAGAGGAGGTGCCAAGTTCAAGTGGAATCCGTTATTCAAGGTGCGATAATTCACCGGCTCTTACGTCTCATCCAAGCCCAGGATCCGGACCGCGGCGCTCGAGAAATCCACCTAAATTTGTCGAGTGTCCGAGCACAGCCGCGGGCTGGTTCGGCAATTGCCGTGGAGTCTTAATAAACGTGAGCTTTGATTCCAAGGCCGGTCTGGACCAGATCAAGCTCTCCTGCTCTCTGGGGAGAAGAGAGAGAGAGAGAGAGAGAGAGAGAGAGAGAGAGAGAGAGAGAGAGAGAGAGAGAGAGAGAGAAGAGAGAGAGAGAGAGGAGAGAGAGAGAGCGAGAGAGAGCGAGAGAGAGAAGAGAGAAGAGAGATAGAGAGAGAGAGAGAGAGAGAAAGATAGAGCGATAGAGAGAGAGAGAGAGAGAGAGAGAAGAGAGAGAGAGAGAGAGAGAGAGAGAGAGGAGGCGAGAGAGAGAGAGGAGAGAGCTAGAGAGAGAGATAGAGAGAAGAGAGAGCGAGAGAGAGAGAGAGAGAGAGAGAGAGAGACGATTAAAGGAATGCAGACAAAACAAATGGTGTAGTACCACAGAGCAAATTTATGTGGTGCCAACCTCATTTCATTCTTCATGACGTCAAATCACTGACGATCGTGTTTCCTCGGTCATTTCTCTGTTCATTACAGCTGAGATAAAATACATGACGCTTCGACAGGTGGAGCAGCAAGGCTCCGTCATTAGCCGTTAATGAGGGAGCGGTGCACACACGGCCACCGGCTTCACGACAGGCCACCGGGCGCGGGTATTAGCGGACCTCCCACGGCCTGTGCGCGATTGTGGGCGGCCGAAACTGCACGTGGGTACGGAGTGCTGTGCAGAGGGGAGGCTCCACCACCACCCCCCTGCAGGGCGAGGCTGAGCTGCACACGCCGGCTTCATTGGAAGATGTGGGATACGCCACATTTATAGCAGGAGAGGGTGGGTCCGAGATGGCTGCAGCTCAGCGGGGTGCCGGCCAGCACGCTGCCAGAGCTTGTGCCCTCTTACGAGCCAGTATCTCCGGTACATACTGTGGCAATCGCCAGTTCGTACAGAGCATGTGCCTGACACCACTCCATTCGCTGCTGAGGTATTCTGGGATCGGAGGAGACATCGAGCGACGTTCTCGTTGGGTGCCATCTTCACGGCGTTCACTGCAGCACATCACTACACATAGGCAAGGTCCCAAAAAATTGAAAAATGCATTATCATGGTCTGCAACTGCAGCTCATTAGACGTCCTTCGTGACTGACCACCTGCCCTCTTGTAGGCAGAGATCACTGCAGATGACACTTCATAATACCCTCCATCTGGCGATACCCCAATTAACTGAAAAGAACAGGCGTTTTATCGCAATCGGCCAGACATCTAATGTTAGGACGGAAGAGAATGACAATTTGATGAATACATAGTGCCTTTAAGCAATGTGCATTTTGTCTAAAGTTGACGTTGGGAAGGAGGCATGCGTTTGGATCAAGTTGCATCAGAAGTCCACTGAAGACAGCTCATCGCACGATCCGCTCTACAAAAGCCGATTCACTGATATCTGTAGTCGTAACTTGTCTCATGAGATCACTTTTAAACAAAGCTATCTCATGCGCTATAACCACTCAACACACAGTCACATGCCTATCGCTAATGACATGCTTAT
>NW_023596297.1:8073086-8230795 GCF_011947565.3 Pollicipes pollicipes | reverse complement strand
GTCTGTGGTGATTTTCGATGCGATATGTTCACCCAGTATCGCCGAATACTGTTACCGTCGCACAGCCATCGAATTCGGAAACGATGCTCAAGTGACGAAAATGATCAACGAAGACGCGTATGTTGATGTCAGGGCTACAGTGTCAAACAGTGAAGACGCGGCTATCACCCTGATCAAAAAGATGATCCAAACGCTGCGATGTTGGACGTTTGGAGCTGGGTCCCTGGACCTCCAACTCGTCTGCCCTTCTCAGCCTGCTGAACCCAATGCGGGGCAGTCAGGAAGAGGCCAGCTTGGACTCTGACGTCACTCATTACAAGTTGAGAGTATTATGGAACCCTGAGACGAATGTGTCAGAAGGATGCCCGGGTGATAATGATATCTTTATCAGCGGCAAAGAACTTCAGCACAATAATATGTTTACTAGAAAAGGATGAAAACACATTTGAGAGCTTAAAGTCACGAAAATATCGAAAATCAAGCACACTGACCTGTTGCTTAGCATCCGCAAAACTGAAACGGCCTAGCAGCGGATAGTAAATCGCTCAGTGCGCGAACTAGTTGGTCAAAACGTAGAAAGTATTTGAAAAAATTCGACTTCCTCAACGTGAGTCTGGAGCCCGAACCAAAGGCTAGAAGAATCTTCACACACTTAGGTATACATTTAGAGTACAGGGCTGAAGATCACGAGAGAATGGGGAGATCGTAGCCCATTGTGGTATGCCGAGGTTTCGTAGTTTTCCCCTTTGGACATCTTCTGTATTATTGACGAATGCACTGATTGTCTTCAGTAGCTGCTTTGGAGAAAGTGGTATAACAAAGCTCAGTGAAGCTGACAAACGAAATGTCGATGCGTCTATCAAGCGGCGAATGGCTGCTATTTTCCTCTAACGTCTTGATCCAGAAGCCCATCTTGCCGATAGAGCTTCGAGTTTCGGGGAGCCTTCTGGTATTGCTTAAATCTCAAGAACTTGGGAAGAATGTAGTATGTAACACAACTTTTGAAAACGTGATGCCAAGAGCAGTTCTCTTTTTTTTTGCTTGAGAGGAGAGAAGTATTTCTGCACCTGACACACAGAATCCTCGCCACGGTCTCGCCTCAAGATCTCATATATGAAATATGCTCGGATGTTAAGAAGTAGCAAAAACCTGATGGCAAAGACAGGATTCGCTATCACTTTGGTAATACGTCAACGTTTGATTCATCGCATGTCATCATCAGCACAAGGGAGCAATGGTACAGAGTTAAAATGTATTGTGAATACGTTGCACTGACATCGTGGAAACATAGCAACGGTTACAGTAAGCACAATCAACAACATCCTCCTTGCGCATAAGCAGAACAGCTTGAAAAATAAGGAGATCATGCGACGAAACATCTTTTTGACCTCCGCATGAAAAAAGGCTACCTTATAATCAGCAGAGCATATGTCAGACCCTACGATATTCGATGGCGACGATTTTAGTGAATATGTAGTGATTCTAAAAATCTTAAGATCAAGACTACTGCTGCAGCACCCTAATAAGGCAAGTTTTCGATGCTAAAGTGAGTATCGCACGTAAATGAATGGGCTCGGATGGGCGAGAGGTCTGAGTTAGAAAGCATATTACCTGTAATGTTACCTTCCCAAATGTTGGTGTACCCTGCAGTGCAAGCTACGAAGGGTCGAATGGTTGAGCCCACGTAAGATGCTGCACACGAAAAAAAAACATTGATAAATATCTGAAAACACAGAACATTTGAGAAACTTGTCTCTTACTTAACTTGAGGACAGATCCAACAGCAAACAAAAAAATCAATATGATGCTAGGAGACAGCAAAGGGTAAAATTCCTGTAGCAGGTTGCAGGCTCCTTTTCAGCTGCATCGACTGTTTTCCAAAATAACACAACACCAACTGTCTAGTTGGTCGTAGGAATTCATGAAAGGTGGGAGCTTCGATCACTGAAAGAAATATCTGAGTCAATCAAATTCAGGACACAAGAGGCTCTGTGAGTCGCTGTTTTCGCACCACTCAGCTTAATAGCGTTGGGAATGAAAGAGAAAAAAGCTCAATGTAAGACCAGTAAACGTGGGCTTGTGCCCTAGCAATTTATCTTGATAAAATGCTAAAAAAACTCTAAAAATTTCATTATCAGTAGCAGCTTAAAGTGCGCGCAGGCTCGAGAACATTGAAATATATTAGGGGTGTAGAGGATAGGATTAACATATTTCTAAGCAAGACCAAGAGACTTAGAATGATCACTGACGAATCCTATCAAGAGCTTCACGCATCTGAGAGTACCCCTGGGTTTCTGTTTGGTCTTCCAAAAGGCCACAAACCCTATGTTCCTTTAAGACCGATTTTTTGGCCCGTGGACGCCTTCTTATAAACTATTCAAATGGCTAGCACCGATGTTCACATCTTTAAGCATACATTAATTCGCCTCGATTAATGCTACTCAATTTGCGTAAGGAACTTCACAGTTTGAGTTTTTGGAAAGTATAGCCATGGCAAGGTTTGACGTTGAGAACTTTTCTCAAATGTTACGCTAAAGGGAGCAATAGACATTTACGGGAAGGACCACTTCTTTATTTTCAATGCGAACTGTATAAACAAAAAGAAGACGTGGGTATGGGACCTCCACTTAGACCGATTTTTGCCGATGTCCTTATGTGCTTGCACACAAATTACTGGCTATCCAAGTGCTCCCTGACTTTCGCCTAGTATTCTAGCGGGGACATATGTATGATTCCCTTCTGCTGTTTCGGCATAGGTCGCATATTAATTAAATTTTCACTAATTTCAACGTCATTCTAGCATAACAATCTAACATGAAGTGAAAGTTAACATGATTTTCTAACATTTAACCATAAAGTTTACGAGGGAGGAGAAGGATGGCATTGGCTCCTTACCTTTCCTTGATGTGCCAGTTTGAAAGTTGCAAAGCGAATTCGAAACTTCTTTATTGAAAGCCCACGCTCACTGATGTTAGACTGAAGCTTTTCTCATCTAGTCCCGACGCGTTTCAGCTTTGTGGTGTGAAAAAAGCTATCAACAGAGCTTTTCGTTTGAGTTCTTACTATAACCTCTTTTGTTCCGAAATTGATCGGCTCATATATTTTTTTCAGGCAAACGGCTTCCAACTTTCAGTCATTTATATATGATACATATCTCACGTGTGTGTGGACTTTTAACTTAGGAAGCAGGGCTTTCTTTAAACATGTTTTTAAAAAAATTACAGCGGACTCAACATTGACGAGCTTCTTTCATCTTTTCTCTATAAACTTGATGACAGCTTTCGCTTCTTCTCAATGCCCGTTTAAAATCACACCAAAGCTCATGATACAAGGAGATGTACATCTCCATATTGCATCGCCTGGTATAAGCTATATTCTCAACACTTCATCCTTAGACATTTTATAGGGTGGTGATTTTAGACAAAGTCGATACAATAACGTTTTTGTCACAGAGGTGGGCATCTGGTGTGGTGAGAAGCCCTCTGGCCGAAGCCGCCGGCTAATGACCTCAGCGGGCTTCATTTATCATTGTCAGGTAGAAGTTAGGCAGTCGGGTAAAAGTTAGGTCCCGCTCTCTATCGTCTTTAATTGCTCTCTTCATACACAGCCTATTAATGCGTTACCAGGCCATGCAATATTGCAGTCTATACCGTCCTTTGTACCATGATCGTTGGTACCCTTTTTAAACAAACATCGAAAAAAGCGAAAGCTGTACTCAGGCTTATCAAGAAAACATAAAAAAGATCGCCAATGGTGCGTCCACCGTGGCTTTAACCTATATATATATATATATATATATATATATATATCTCTCTCTCTCTCTCTCTCTCTCTCTCTCTCTCTCTCCTCTCTCTGTCTGTCTGTCTGTCTGTCTGTCTGTCTGTCTGTCTGTCTCTCTCTCTCTCTCTCTCTCTCTCTCTCTCTCTCTCTCTCTCTCTCTCTCTCTCTCTCTCTCTCTCTCTCTCTCTCTCTCTTTCTCCCTCTCTCTCTTTTGTAAAAGGCTGACAAGTTGCATTAATTCTAAATCATGCCCATCAATCAATACTGCACAGCGAGTGTGCGTACACGTGCACGCCTGTGCAAGCATGCTGCTGTCTTATGGGACACCGTTCTGAGGCCCGCGGCTACCACGACTGGCTGGCCTTTGGTGGGCGCTCGATCGCTGATTTCCCCGGGGCCCTGGGGCGCGTGGACCGAGACACCTCAAACAATGCAGCTCATCAGCGGCAGGGCAGTCGCGATCTTCGGCAGACCAGCCGGCCGGGGCGGCACTGTCTACCTGCCAGCTGCACGCTCCCAATGGGAGATAGAACAGCTGGCTAAACATAGCCAAGGCACTGCAGATGCTAGAACGGCACGAAATTAGGCGATTTCCGTCTGTGGTCGACCCAACACGGCGTTGTTCCGGGCGGTACGGATGCGCCAAGATTGCCGGACCACCCTTCCTCAGGGACGGCACAGCAGCTGAGGCGCGGAGGGGGCTGTTGGACCGTGTCGCAAAGCAGATGTGCAATGTTTTCTACCCTCAAAATGCTGCGAGGCCCCCTTCCCCGAACCAAGATATCTGTAGCCCAAATAGATTGCAAAAATTCAAATCAAGGATGGCCTCACAACTGAGCTAGAGGGCAATAAACTGGGCTCAGAAGACCCTTATCTGCATTAAGGGACATTCCCTGGGTCATGAGAGCCTCGTTTATAAATTAGCCAGTCCACGCTCTTGATTAGGAGGCCCGATTTTGTGTCAAGGAGGCTTTTTCTACCTCTGGAGGCTCGCGCTGCGAACTAAAAGATGCATCCGTTCTGGATTAGAAGGCACCCTCTATATATTAGAACGCCACTTTTATGGAGCGGGATGCCCCTCTTGTGAACGTCGCAGCTCCGCCTCAGGATGACCTCTGTCGGGATACTGAGGTCCTTTGCTGGACCTGGAGGCCCCATTTGTCAATCGGAAGGATCATGTTCAGGATCAGGAGGCTCCTATATGCATTGGAAGGCCCATCGCTAGGACACAGGCCCTTTCTGGGATAGGCAGGGAGGCCTTTTGGTGAATCGAGAGGATCCCGGTACTAATCAGATCACCTGGACTGTGGATTTTGTTTCTAAGGATATTTGAATGGGACATATTTACGGACGGATACGATACATGCAATTATTTGATAAATCAACCTGTGCCCCGTTGACCCTCCCTCTTCAACGTGTCATTACCAAGACAGCCCCTTGTGAGGAAGACCCATTTTGTTCAGGAGGTCTTGGAAAAGTCTTGGCTCCCTCCCATTTAAAATCTATGACGCCGCCGTCGCTTCTCCTAACATTTATGTCTGACTTCATACTAAAACGGCCATCAAAGAAAAGATCGCGTCCAATGATGGTTGTCATACTCCTTGCATGGTTTGCGGATACATGACACGGCGTGAAGTCCGAAAGCCAAGCGAGACTTCACGGCGGATAGGAACAGTTAACTGCGTCTTTTAAGATCTTCAGCAAGGACGCGAGAACCGGGAGCCAGTAGGGCAGCTCCCTCCCAAACTTAAAAGCTGGGCGGTGCCCCTCCCCCATCTTGGAGGCCCTGTGGGAGGCCGATTCTGGTATGTTAATGGCCAATTCTGAACTGTAAACGGTTTATGTAAGCCTGTAAAGGTCCTTTCTATCTAGTCGAGGGCGCATTTCTGGCCTATTTAGGACTCGCTCTGACCAAAAGAAGACACGTTTTAGGGGCATTTGTACCTGACGAAGCCTCATTATTAACTATGAGTGGTCAATTCCAGCGTGTAGAGATCCATTTTGATTTGTAGGCCGTCAATTATTGACTGGAGGGCCCTTTTTGGCCAGTAGAGGGTCCATTTTGGCCTTTGACGACTCATTCTGCTCTTGGGACGGCCCATTCTAGCCTATAGATGGCCCATTATGGCCTGCAGAGGGCCCGTTGTGAGCTGCAGAGCTGCTCGTTCTGACCCGCAGAAGAGCCATTATTGGCTGGAGGGCGTATTCTGGCTTTCAAAGACCCATTCTGACCAATATAAGGCTCATTATTGATTGTGGACAGTCCCTTTTGGCTTCTAGATGACACATTCTAGCGCTCAAAGGGGCTTATTCAGACCCGTAGAGAGCCGATTCTGACATGGAGACGGCGTGCTATCGACTATGGAGAGCCCATGCTGTCCTCCAGAGCGGCTCATTCAGGCCAGTGGAGGGCCTATCGTGATCTAACGTGGACCCATTCTAAATCGTAGAGGTCCCATTCTGATCAGCAGTGGGCCCATTCTAACCTGAAGAGAGCCCATTATTGACTGTGTAGGGCCTATTTTGTCCTGCAGAGTGTCCATTCTGACCCTATGTGACCCAACCTTATCTGTGCAGGGCCCAAATATTGAATGGACTGGAGAACCCCAATATCACTAAAATATTATCCGCAGATTTAAACTTTTTAAGTATCAACCCTGAAAAGTGGCCTTGAGAGTTGAGAACTTTTGACGAATGCTATTTCATGAGGTGGTAAATATTTTGATGCTAAAAAGTTTAATTGGCCGGTAATTGTAGGTGATATAGAGTCTTTCATCTTTTGACCTTCCATTTGACCTGAAAAGGTGACCTTACGTTTTCAGCACTTTTTGACGGACGTTAGTTGCTTTTGTGGTGAATATTCTGAATCTTGAAGACTTGAAACCGGTCGGTATTTTTGGTGATTTCGTTTTTGGAGCTACCGTACTTTGCGCGGGACTTCGACCTTGAACGGCGATATTGAGAGGTCAGGACTATTTGAGAACGCCAGTTCATACCCTAGTGGTTCTTCTATGACTTAAAAATCCGAAATTGCGCGGCAAGCTTTAAGTCATAAGGATTTCCCGTCTTCTCAGCCTAAATTTAATCTTGAAGGGTGGACTTGAGAGATCATGAGTTTTTCACGGACGATTATTGATGCGCTAATGATAATTCTAGTTGTTGAAAATTCGAAGTGAAGAGGTAATTTTTTGGGAGATGTTGAATCCTCCGTCAATCAAGCATGAATTTGACCTCGAAGGGTGACCTTGGGAGCTCAGAATATTTCTTACCGGATGATTGCTGTTTGCTCATGACCATTCTGATGCTTGGATCTCTCAAATCGGCCGGCATTCTTTAGTGATGTTTAGTTTCCCCGTCTTTAAACCTGAACTTGACCTTAAAAGACTGCCTGGAATTCTGATATTTTTTTGACCGGTGCTAGTTTTGACTCGTGTTCTGATACGTATTCTGATGCCGCAAATTCAAAATTTGCGAGTGGCTTTTGGTGATGTTAAGTTTTACGTGATTTAAGCGTGAAGTTGAACTTGAAGGTGGCCTTGACATTTCAGTTTTCTTGACGGACGTTGGTTATTGCACTGGCGAATATTCTGATGTTTTAAAAATAAAAATTGGCGGTTAAATTTGTATCTTAGATCCTCTGTGCTTTGATCCTTAATTTGACCTCGAAGGTCACTTGATGTTGCTAAATCAACGCTATTTTTGAAGGTCTCGTGCCGTTTTCGGCCATGCGTCATGCTTTCAGGGAGAAGTCGTTGCTGAAAAAAATCGCTAACCTCATGAAAATCTGAACAGACTTCGTCAAGTGCGGTTGCGTATGAACTGAGTCGGTCTGAATTTTTACGGATGCCTCAAACACCAAGGTTCTATTTGGGCCGTTTTCGCACCCTTGCGACACGGCAGATCAGGTGGCTACAGTGAAGGCTGCCTGGATCAATAAACCGTCGGCGGCGGTGAGGGGAACGCCCTAGAATAGCATCTCACGGATCTCGGACGAATTATTGTGCTGTGAAATTCGGCAAGAGGTACGACCTTCCTTTGCAATGTGTTACCGCAAAAAGGTCCCGAACTATGCGTCGTTAGTAAGCCATGGTGCCATTGTTGAAGGCGTATATTGCTATTTTTGATACACTTCGCCTTTTTTGCTGATTGATAGCCTTTTTCCTGTTCAGTTTCCATGCCTGGTACGTTTAAGGACAGGCTGCATCATTGAGTGATGGTACCCAGGCAGAACAAGTATCATAAACGACCAATGATCACCTTTCCAAGGTCCAGCAAGTCAGCGAACCATAAGAGGTTAACATCAGACTGGGTCTTTGCAATGATTCTTATTCAGTCCACGATTATGTGCCCACATGGCTTAAAGGTTCTCCCCTATGATCCAGAGATCCGCGACTGTCTTGCTCCTGGTTTCCCAGCACTAAGATTGTTTACATCATCTGGAAAGGTGTCTTGTATGAAATTGTGATTGGTAAAAAACAGCCGCGATGGTGGCGTGAAAAATGTATCCAGCTGGGATGCACATGAAGTGCGCGATATTTTCATAACAAGCAGTGCTTAATGTCGAGTGGGATATCGTAGGCAGGGAAACCCGTTCGTCAAAGCGATCGTCAATCATTGTATTTCATGGTATGTCATTGTGACCTTTGGTTATCAATTTCGATAGCTGCCGAAGCTTGCAACCTTTTCAAGCTAAATCCACTCCAGGCTGCTTAATTCCGACAGGCTTTGAAATGCGATGGACGCTATAAGCCGTGTGCGGCACTCAGCGCCTGCGAGGTGACATCTGTAAACTGGTTCTACTAGCGTCACCTATTCGCTGCGAATAAAACTAGGCACTAGATTTTTCCCGCTAGCTGCGAATGTAGCGCCACTCGGTGGCCGATACTTGCCCTGTTATGAAGGAAGTCTGTGCCCCAAGCAGAGCCGCGGTAGCATGTCTATGCGGACTGACTACCTTGCTCGCGTCGTCACATGATGCTAAAACTCACGATTTTCCTTTGATGCCTCATGCAAATTATGGGCGTTGAATACACCGATCGAAGGGGTTCAGTGGCCACATGGGTGGCGGGAGCTGACGCGAGTGTTATCATTTGGAGTGGGTGGAGGGGAGGGGTCTTGGAAATGTACTCCCCAATATTCCCCGTAAAGTCTTTTTGCACCCCTACAATTTTTGAGTCGAATATACGTTTCATTCAAGATGTGAGCTCCATATCAAGATGTCCCCAGATTCTACTTGACCCCCTCAATCCTCTTTTGTCTCGCTAATCTGACAGACGTGGTTACACGTATGGTGACTGTTTGGGGACCATACGCGATAGGTAGCATCATGGAGCTAGTGCATCACCGATGAGGAACTCATCATTCGGATATATATATATATATATATATATATATATATATATATATATATATATATATAGGCTGATAGGCAGAACTTATAAACACGCACAATCTGAGCATCCATTATCTAACCAGCATCTGCGAAGGTAATAGTGATGGCGAAAATTAGGCTACCCTACCGTAGCTTACCAATAGACGATACAAGGGATATCAATGACATATATATATATATATATATATATATATATATATATATATATATATATATATATGAACTTTGACATGAGCACACGGCATGGAACAGCTTCCCTCTAGCAGTGAGATGTGGTTGTGAGTATGGATAAAAGCGATAACGAGACTAACATCGCAACAAAAAAGGAAACCGACACTGGGTTCATGGGTCATCCTACATCTTGCCAGTTCGATGGTTCGGTTGAAATTCCTTGCCATCCTTTATTCATATCAATAGAAGAATGCATGTAATATATATATATATATACATATATATATGTATAATGTATATATATATGTAATATATATATATATACATCATTAATTTATATACTAATTAACATATGCATTATTAATATATATATATATATATATATATATATATATATATATATATATATATATATATATATATATATTATATATTATATATATATAATATATATATATATATATATATATATATATATATATATATATATATACATGCATTCTTCTATTGATATAAATAAAGGATGGCAAGGAATTTCAACCGAACCATCGAACTGGCAAGATGTAGGATGACCCATGAACCCAGTGTCGGTTTCCTTTTTTGTTGCGACGTTAGTCTCGTTATCGCCTTTATCCATCCTCACAACCACATCTCCCTGCTAGAGGGAAGCTGTTCCACGCCGTGTGCTCATGTCAAAGTTCATCTACACCCATCCAACGGCGTCCGATGGCAAAAAGCTTCTTCGAAGAAAGGTCAAACGTATAAATTCAGAAATCGAAATTCCATTTATATATATATATATATATATATATATATATATATATATATATATATATATATACACATCATATTGCAGGGGCCCTGCGCTTGGAAGGAGAATGTCCTCTCCTCTCTCTCTCCTCTCTCTCTCTCTCTCTCTCTCTCTCTCTCTCTCTCTCTCTCTCTCCCTTTCTCTCTCTCTCTCTCGCTACCTCTCGCTCGCTTGCTTGCGCGCTTATCAGTGCTGTGTTCTGTGCTTTTGCATTTATGCCCTGTGTTTTAGAGTAAGCACTCTATACTCCCTCCGACCAGTGACCCACGCCCCGTACGCTACGCGCTGTGCGGTTCTCTTTGTTCTCTCTTCTCTGCCTGTTTCGCGTGCCTTTTCAGCTCACTTCAGTCGGTAGATGATTGGAAATCCCCTTCGCTCAGCCAGATTTAATAAAACTCCAGCCGAGCTATAACATTTAGCCACTCGGCGGCACAGTATGCGGCAGACGGCAGGGGCGGAGTGCGACGCGCTCAACGCCTGTCGGCGAGAGCATGCTGTTCCGCACAACAAGAAGCGGGCGGGAATGATCTCAGCCGAGTGTCGGCCAGTCCTGGAAATCCTGTATCAGTGCGCCCACATCGACACAACTTTGACCATGCTTCGTTGGATACTTCATCGGATGAAATCAAATGGGATCGTTGCATTGGCGTGAACATTTTATTCTGTGACCAGTGGGTATTATAGGAGTTCTGGCATGCCTGAATTGCCCTGCTCCACACGCTCCAGTTATTTAAGCATGCGATGATATCCGGAATCTGAATAGAGCGGGAGACAGTGAACTCTGGTTTTCAAGCGGAGACGTTCAGCCCCCAAACTATAACATTTGGTGGTGGAACATTGGAAGTTGCAGACAGAAAGGTTCTCTCAGTGAGCAAGCCCCTGAATTGAAAGTTTGTCGTCGCAGCCGTCAGTGACTACAGACATGCGCTGAAGACAAGAATGCTTCACAGGAATATGATTCGAGATCGCATCAGTGCCAACAACGCTTGTCACGAAAAACAAGACCTGGTTGTCTGTGTGCGCCCTCGACCAGGACGGAGAAGCGACGAACTACTTGAGGCTGGCTGATAGGCAGAACTTATAAACACGCACAATCTGAGCATCCATTATCTAACTAGCATCTGCGAAGGTAATAGTGATGGCGAAAATTAGGCTACCCTACCGTAGCTTTCCAATAGACGATACAAGGGATATCAATGACATATATATATATATATATATATATATATATATATATATATTATATGTATTCTTCTATTGATATAAACAAAGGATGGCAAGGAATTTCAACCGAACCACCGAACTGGCGAGATGTAGGATGACACATGAACCCAGTGTCGGTTTCCTTTTTTGTTGCGACGTTAGTCTCGTTATCGCCTTTATCCATCCTCACAACCACATCTCCCTGCTAGAGGGAAGCTGTTCCATGCCGTGTGCTCATGTCAAAGTTCATCTACGCCCATCCAACGGCGTCCGATGGCAAAGAGCGTCTTCAAAGAAAGGTCAAACGCATAAATTCAGAAATAGAAATTCACTGCATTCAAAAGTAGCTCAACCATGTCCAAAATTTCTGCAGATTAGCACGCAAAGGAATTCGCTGTCGCTTTACCGCAATGAATATAACATAAGTTAGTTGGGTGACACGTGCTCAAGCAATATTTGCCTGCTAAAGTCGAGAGCAAAAGCGATACACATACTTTTCCCCTGCACGAATGTCTATTTTTCACAAGGAGATCGAAGTGATACTCGATCGCAAAGCGACGCCATTGCATACTTGCTAGCCCCCGCCCTTTATCAAATGTTTTGATCCTCCGCGCACGCTTGGGGTTTTAGCTGAAATCCTGCGACAGGTTTTGACCATTGACACTGTGACGCCATATGCACGTCGTGTTGTCAGACAAGTGGTAGCCTGTTCTGTATTAGTACCCCACATGACCTAACGGACTTTCAGAACAATCACGAAGAAGCAATCGCCGGTTCGTGGCAAGATGCTCTTGACAAAGTTTGCAACGTTCCTGGGTGCAAAAAACTGGAGGACCATCCCTTGGTCTAAATTTGCCTAGATCGATGCTTCTAAATAACGAAAACGGCGATGAAAAGTTGCTTTAATCTCGTTGCGGCCTTGGTCTCGTTAAGAACACTTCCGTTCGTATTTCGCCTGCCATTTATTTTCAACGGCTGGTGCGCGTGTTCACGTAGTTTTCCTCGTTTACCCCACTAAACTATTCATTGGCCAACAATTGTGGAAGGAGCTGGGCGGAGTGACTGGCAAAAGTCATCAGGGTCAGCGTGTGGCGAGCCGGGATCGACTGGATCGAGTCCTCGTCGTCATCCGACCGCACATCGACTGCACAGAAGGTATGTGATGAGACAGAGGACAGACGTGTGCCCGCCAGTGGTTGGGAGCGTGTGACTTACCGAAGCTACTGTGTCTTTTGTTGCAGTTCCGGTGCGGATGTTATTCGGAGTGTGCAGATAACAAATCCGTCAGCTGCTACCGCTGGGCTTCTTAAAATATTTCCCCGGCAAAAATGTCAGTGGGCTGATGGGAGGTCAGACAATTAATTGACCCTAAGCTCAGCGTCCCTGCGACGCATCACTGACGTCGCAGTCCTGGTGACGTCAGTCATTCCCACGACAAATTGTCAGCTGGTGACGACAGTCGACCCCACGGCCTGGTGGCAATCTCATGTTGTTCAATTTCTTGGCGGGTATCGCTTACAGTCACGCCCGTCGGTCTGAAGGCCGCTAATTTTGCTCGAGAAACTCACGGTCCGTTGAATGCGAATGTGTGGTGCGAGTTCTCCTCTGTCAAACGATGACGATTGGAGAGGTCTGCACGGGTACGCGCTGGGACCAGAGGCTGTGTCGTTCGCACTGAGCTGCCGCGTTCATTTCCGTGAAGTAACTCTGCTGTGTCTAGCATTTCTGGCCTTCTGCAGACAGCCGTGTTTACATACAGGCGCTTCGTTGTCATGCCCAGTGCAGACAATTTTGTTTCGTAGCCTGGCACAAAAAAGTTTGGAACATGTACACCGCCACATTATTGCGACTGCTTCTCGGATCCCTCATTTTGGCCAGGGACTCATGAGATGTGGTCCTGAGGGAATTTGCCATTTGTATTTGCGTACTTCTGTACGGTTGGTTTTGTTTCAGCCGAGACCGCCTCCGCCTTATTCCATCTTCTGCCGGCGGACGAAAGCGCTGCCTTCGGTGAACAGCTGGGCTCATCCGGCACATGGCAGCCTGGTCCTGCAGGGAGATGTGGTGTGTGAGGTAGAGCCGAGAAGGCTCTGCCCTGTGGGCCTCCTACCTTGTGATTTTTTTTCCGAACTCCCCGCCCAAAAGTAAGGCAGATGTTTTTCCTCGTCGAGCGCTTTGCCCTTCATATGAGTGAGACAGGATGCCCGCAGGACGTGATCAGGTTCGCCAGGACCCTGGGCCTGGACGACGGAGAGAAGGACACAGCCGCCATCATATCAGTGTAGATATCAGTGTGAATACCTACACCATGCCATATCAGTCGCATGGACTGATATGGTATGGCTGACTCTGAAGTGATAATAATTTCGCGCGCAACGATGGTAGGTTTAGTGACAACTGTAGTCAAGAAACGTCATTGTGCATATTGTTGTTGCTTTAAGTTGTGCATGCGTTCGCGCGTTGTTGGTGCGGATGCTGCCAGGACTACAAGCTGTGCCGGAAATCTTATGGTTTTGATTGCAAAATAGGTGCGAGACATGTTATCTCTTTGCTTGCGTCAAGTGACCCATTATGTCGTATCAAGTGCTCTGAGCCTGTGACAGCTGTTTGCTGAGGTTATACTGTTTTATCACAACATGAATGTATATATATATATATATATATATATATATATATATATATATATATAAAGTACACCTGCATAAGTATAACACATTGCTGGCCATTCTTGAGCGCAAACGGTGAGCACAGGAAATTGAGCAGTGGGTTTGGCTGGACAGGTTGCCGCTTCAAACAGCCGAAGGTACCCAAGAGGGGCTCACTACTGACGCTCCGCATAACAGCGGTTGGCCGGCGCCTTGATGCGCATGGCCTCCACGCTCGGCCAGCATCGATGACCATTGCCTACCAGCCAATAAAGTCCATGTGGCCAATGCGCGGTGCTATAAAAGCCGTCGAACCGATTCTGCCGGTCAGTCTTGATTTAAATTGATGACATGGGCTATCTCGGTTCATTAGCTTTCAGTGCCTTTCGTGCCATTTCTCTCCAAACGGGCAGACCTCCCGCGGCTCGCGGCGTCCAGCTTTCTCTGCACGGTACAATACCGATCTTCCAGCCATCGGGCAGCGGGGCCGGGATTTGGCAGAGCTAAGGGCAAGACGTGCTATTCATAACCCTGGCCCGAGCCTGGCATTTCGCCACCTTTTATGGCACACGGGGATGATGGTGCACATTATGCCGAGCCATAAAAAGCTGGTGCGGTGCCCTCTGGCGTTTCGGAACCTGGTCTGCTAGAGTGATGAAACCGATTTCAGCGTGCAGATTTGACCATCGTTAATGCGTTAGCATGCCATCTCGCCTTGTGGGGTCATCCATTGACGTGTCGGGTCAATTAGTGAGAAAATGTATGAGTGAAAATGACTGTTTCTTAACAACCTTAAAATGCATTTTCAAACTATAGGAGAGATAAAGACTCATAACTCATATGTACTTGGATAGCAAGCATAACTTGAAACCCTAGGAAAGTTTTGGTACACTGTTTTCTCTTTTTTGGTAAGCTGGTTGCATACCCAGGTCTTTGTCAGGGGTTTTGGTTAGTGTAAACCTGACTTGCGTCAGACCGGGCGAGAGGAGCTGCGGAACAGGCAGTGCCTAAAGCGATCTCAAAACAGTGGATGTGGTACGAGTTCATGCAGTCCCTCTCTGGTTCCACTCTCACTTCAGTTTCCATTGACCAATCTACGCTGAACGATCGGTTCACATCAGCCAAATCACGATGAGACGGGTCGAGTTTGAAATTGCTTATCTTGCAAGCAGCCGTGTTCATAAAATACCCACACCAGGGAACCAAAAGGCTGCATGATTACCGTAAATATTAAGATCAGGTCAGGCCATGTAAGAATGCCCACCTCATTATGCTGCGATTTACTTGGAATATGCCAATTTAAAAAGGGAACTACGACGACCTCCTCACAATAATTATATGCGTAGTTTTCGTTAACTAAAATGATCATGCCTTTTCGGTCACGGACCGTGCTCACAGTGTCAATAACCTTTCTTGGCCCTGTGAGTTCGTGACCGAAAATCAATCAAAATGCAACTTACTTGACACATGTCGCATGTATAATGATTGCAATGAGATCGCCTTAATTCACTCTTAATATTCTCCATGCCTTATAGATAAGACAGCAGAAATATCCTTATTCCTCGGAGAAAAGTTAGGAGAATAGAAACATAGATGCGTCGATATTTCGGTAAGATGTCTTTATCGAAACTAATAGCAGAAGTGAATTCAAAATTGCATGCCGATGATCCCACTCGAGCTTTCAGCTTTTTTTAGGCAGCGAACCACGGTTTTAACAGGACACCAACATTCAGGGAATTAAGCAAGGAGCCATTGCCAGTCATTACTACGATACAATACATACCTAACTTAGAGGAATCAGGCTATTGCTGCTGTCTTATCTACGTGAATAATGTGCTTGCAAATGCACTAAACATATTTTCATGCCTTACATTGCAGAAGCACTGCACCATCTTGGAATACGCCATTCTTACTTTGATTGCTCGTTGATGCCAGCTGCATGGTATATGCGATTTACTATCATACTTTATATGCTATATGCAATATATCTTGTTTCATTATCGTAATATATATATACACACACACATATATATATATATATATATATATATATATATATATATATGTGTATATATATTATCAGGCATTATATATGATTACGTCAAGATAGACTGATGTTTCGACGGATATTTCACGTTCTTAAAAATACTAGCAATCCATAGCAATCTGTCAACCAGTAGTACAAATACTGGAAATCATAGTAATCATAGTAATCCACTGGGAATCCATAGTAACATTCCGAGTTTTCTGCGACGTTTCGTGTGGATGCTATATGTAATTCATTTTACATGACCTTAACTTTAACACAATCTTGTCATCTTCACATGCATACCGGATGTCCCACAAACACTACCAATTTTGGTGGCGTGTTTTCCAAAAAAATTGTGAGCTACGTACGCAATATGTTGCAGTAGAGAGCGTCTGTGCTGAATTTCAGTGTTTTTCGTCTGTGTTTATTTGCATTACCAGCTTAACATCACAAACGGGTAACAAACGTTGTTTTGGACAGCCTTTTATTGGAATATGTCAACAATTAGATCATCATTATTCTGTACAAACGCATTCAGCCTCTATTTGCACCGTCGAATGCCGTTCCCTATGGCGTCTAGTGTCGGACCTCCTCCCATGAGGTCATAATGGCCTCCTTCAGCTTTTCTAGATTGGGTAACTTCTAATGGCGGGAGCGGCAGACTTCCCCTGCATTCCAAACGCAGTAGTCCAGAGGACCCAGGTTAGGGAAGTTTGTTGGCCACTCGTCCTTTCTGATAAGGTGGCAGCGCGCGGCAAGGAGCTCGTGAGTGGCCCGGATTATGTGGAAATGGTCGCCGTTCTGCTGCCGGGTGGAGCCTTAAAGGCCGGCGGCAACTTCAGCAACTTCTGGCGAATGTACAGAGCTGGAGGCGAATGTACGCGGCGAAATCAGTTTTCGCGATTTTAATGTAAGCAGAAGTATTTTCGCTCGAGAAGACTACAGCGTTAACCATGAGATTCTTCGAAAATCTTGATTTTTTGCGGTACGGTCGGCCCGTTGGAACCTCGCGCTTCTTGCTCCTTCCCCTCCCGCAGACGCGCTGTCCAGAGCGGTCAGCCGCACATAAAGGCCTCGCGGTTTTGATTTCGAGATTGCACCTCAGCGACGTGAGATCCTTCTCATCGGTGAAAATGTTGTTCTTTATGTTTGCAGCCAATCCTCTGGTGTGCAATCTGGCATCATTCAAGTTTTTGATAGAACTGGTTTTTGTTTTGTTTTGCAGTCATCTGCTGGGCACTTAAACTTCTGATGCACACCTTGCATTCAATATGCTACCGCATATCTCACACTTTTTTAGCATAAGCATGGTTAAATTCGAATTCTCTGTCATCACCTAAACATGTGGCGTTTGTTCTCCATCAGTTGTAAGAACAGCGTCACGCTGCTGTCCTGGTGCTGGCGAAGTAGCCCGACCATTTTACAACAAATGCAGCAGGCGGTGCGCACACTATAGGCGCATAAATCCGAGATAAAAATAGCATTCTTCATCGTCATAATTTAACTGGTTAAAAGGGAGAAAAGCCCACCTGTCAGCACCGGCTTCCCGGGCGGCGTCTTTTTCCGCCCACCGCCCTCCACGGAAAGGTGGTGACACGTGATATCCACTCAGCTGAACCTCCAGCCTGGACGGGTGACGGGTGTCATCTGCCCCGCTCATAACAGGGCAGCAACAGGGCAGCAAGCAGCAGGGCAGCAGCAGCAGGGCAGGGCAACATAACAGGGCAGCAAATGACACTACGCGTCGGGTCTCTACATGTGCTGAATAACATGATCTGGGTGAAAGAGAGAAGCCGATCGGTGACATTAAACCAGGAAAACGTGCTAAAAACAACCGACTACAAAGTCACGGGTGGAGCTAGCGAGTGTCAGGTAACCACGCTTGCCAATGATACGAAAGCTGATCTAATAAGATACGACCGGCTCGAGTGTTCAGCGCGCCGCAGGACGCAGTTTTGGTGTTCGTCAAAGAGCTTCAAAGATGAAATTTTCAGGATCCGGTCCGGTCCAGTCCGGCTAGGCCAGATCCAGTCCGCCCGCCAGTCCGCTTTTTCCGAGATTACTCCATCGGATCCGGCCCGGTCCGCCGTCCCAGAGAAATATCATGTGAATCCGTGCTACTCCGCTTTCACATTAAATAGGTACCTGTTTAAATCTTAACAGGAAATGCGATTCAGTTTCATCTGAGTATCTAAAATGTAAGAAACTTGTTCATTTCCATTGGAAAAACGTACACTAAATTGGACTCAGCCGGTGGGTGCAAAGATGGTTGCCTGTTAGGAATGCAATTCTACACAGAAATAAGAACAGACAATGCTCACCGTGTTTTATCACATCACAAATGTTCTAGTCAGTATTTCACAATGACCACCGCACCACAGGTAACAAAATCAATTCTGGTTCCAATAACCTATAGGCATGAGCGCACTATCCAACATTTTCAGACTCCATGCTTAGGATATAGACCTCAGGAGTGCGCAACCTTTTGATGTCCCAAGAACACTTGGACACCACCCAGAACGGGAACTTCGGAAACATCAGGACAACATCAACGCCCGAGGTCTAGAAAATTTAGGGGCGCCGAAAGGCATCATTGAAAGTTCAAAAGTGAGAAGATGTCCAGAGGTTATGGGATGGATAGGGTAGGGTCAGATCGGGTCGGGTCGGGTCGGGTTGGGTGGCGTCAGGTCAAGTCATAGCGGATCGGAATGGAGCGGTACGGCACGGCACGGCGTGCCAACACGACACGGTATGGCGTGTCATCGCTTGGTACGGCACGTCATGCCGACACGACACAGCATAGCATGGCATGGCATGGCATGCCATGAGACGGGACGGGACCAGCTGTTGCAAGAAGTGCACCGATCGATCATCGGACCGCCTGGAGGCCCACGATCGCCAGAATGTCCTGGGAATACTCAAAACGTCACAACGTAACGACAGTTTTCTTTCTTTTTTTTGGGGGGGGGGGAGAAGAAATACTCGGTACATCATGCATAACTTAGAACCCATCTACCTAGAAGCCGGTGTCAAAAATCGCCAGCGTAGCAGTCATCTCAAGACGTAGTATATTCTTAATCGAATGTTCTATTCCATGCTACCTGTAATATGGGCTGTCAAATATGAGGTGAATATTTGGGTTCTAACTCATGAGTGCAGCCCAATCCGATCTTATTGGTAGTCTGGATAGGCATTTATGCACTCAGTCACACCCAGAGCACCGTTTTCAACGAGCAACTGACATTTCATCTAGGTGCAGTTTGTGTTTGTCAGTCAACACGCTGATCAGCGCCGCTTGTACTCATTGTGACGATCCCACACGAATAGCTGCGCTTCGGATAAGATCTTGATCATGAAAACCAACAAAAGGCAACGGCCGGTTCACACTCAACAACTGGCACATCCCCAGCAGCAGGTGTAGACGCATTCACGAACCTAAACTTGCTTATAGCCAATCGAGAAGGGGCTTCGCCTGCCACGGGCATAAGGCCCTCGCAAGACGTCACCGACCGGTACAGCAGGTCCAACATCACACCAAGCACCTACTCACTGGTACGGGTTATGGCATCCTCGTGCAAGCACTAACTGGAAGTATGCTACGCCTGCACCAATGCGACCATTCCTATGACTTCCGAGGCTGGGTGTCAATATGAACGGCAGGTAAGCGTCGATTAGTTTTTTGAGCTTGGTCCCGGCATGTGCCTGCTGCAATGTAAGCCACGAGCCGGATCGCCCCTTCAGGCGGTGCGAGTGCGTTGACCGTACGATGCATGTGATATGCATGCATGCATGATATGCATGCATGTATGTGCATGCTGTGCAAGGTAGGAGTATGCCCTTAGCGCCGAGAAAATCAGCATGCGTCGGTTATTTGTTCAGACTAATCTATTCTTCGACACAAGACCACACAGTCGAACTATCTTCGGTCTGACGGTTCGACACGATCTCTTGAGCACGTGTTTACTCGTCTTTAGTTGTTGGAATAGTTTTGCACCAGATGCCTATGAGTCTTAGCAGTCTACCGTGAACTCTGTAGACCTTACATGGAAATCGGCGATGACTGAAGAAGCATTCGAAATCTGTGCCCGAAATTTAGCTCCACAAGACCCCTTGCTTATGGGGACTTAACTAGGAGTCAAAAGTCGGGGAGGACACGGAGCTCTCCGGGTACGCTTCTTGTCAGGAAGCGTTGATAGGTGTAATGTGAAGTTCCACAAGGTGTGGAGAATTTCCCTCGCCGCTCCCTCTCGTGGAGCAGGAGTTCGTTAGCCAGTAGAAGTGCTCGGCTTGTAAGCAGGACTGTTGGACACAGCAGCGCTGGTTTCTATTTTCCTGTTATTGGAATGTCAACCTTGTAATCTAATCTGATACAAAATGTCAGCCTTCGTGGTTTCCTGTTATTGGAATGTCAGCCCACGTCAGCCTTGCTGGCGTGCAAGAAGCGTAAATGATAGCATCCATGATTGCTCATCATTCCGTGAAACATTGCAACTACTAAAACATATGATTTACAGTGCAGTGGGAGCAGACAACAACCAAGCACCATACATACAGGAGCGTAGCTTAATAATGAGCTCCGCTCGAATGCGGGTGTCGCCGCGATCTACGCTGGAGGGGGATCAGATGTTAATGTAAACGTAATGTTATCATAGATCGTACTTCGGCGTCCTCAGCCAGAGTCCAATTGTTTTTTTAATAATTACCAGCGAGTACATCGACAACACTGGGGTCGTAAGTCCAGCATTCCACAAACACCAAACTTCATGTTCCAATAATATATTTTTCAGTGACTGACACGAGTCGATTTAACATATAAACTGGCAAAATGCAGTGAATTCGTTCACTCGAACCCGACTACAAGGCCTTCATTGACAGAATGTGTTCATTTTGCACGTTCTCAAAATTTTCTTTTGGACAGTTTCTTAAGCGGTGGTTTTCAGCAGCTGCAGCATTCCTCGCTCAAGGCATTGTATGCGCATGCATATGAACCACAGCGGCGGGAAGCGGCCGCGCTTCCGGTGACGTGCATCGGCGTAACTGAGGACAAGCATCGGCATCGGCATCGGCATCGGCATCGGCATAGGTGTAACTGAGGACAAGCATCGGCATCGGCATCGGCGTAACTGAGGACAAGCATCGGCATCGGCATCGGCATCGGCGTAACTGAGGACAAGCATCGGCATCGGTGTAACTGAGGACAAACATCGGCATCGGCATCGGTGTAACTGAGGACAAGCATCGGCATCGGCATCGGCATCGGCATAGGTGTAACTGAGGACAAGCATCGGCATCGGCATCGGTGTAACTGAGGACAAGCATCGGCATCGGCATCGGCGTAACTGAGGACAGGCATCGGCATCGGCATCGGCGTAACTGAGGCCAGGCATCAGCATCGGCATCGGTGTAACTGAGGACAGACGGTGAGACGCGGTCTGCAGCGTCACAGGGCAGCAGCGGGCGATCACCTGGAGCCGGCGGCGACACCAGCCAGCCGGCACCGACGCCGGCCAGTCGCGTGTGCTCGCCGACAGCCGGCGGCGACACCGGCCAGCCGGCACCCCGTGTGTGCTCGCCGACAGCCGTGAGCCGCCGCGCTGCCCGTGGGCCACGCCCCGGCGCCAGGGCTCTGTGACCAGGTGAGCCGGCGGGCTCCCACCCTCCTTCGAGTCGTCCCCACCAGTGCGACGGCACGAACCAACGAGACGCAGCAGCTCTTGATCCACACTCTCGGGGGCTCTCCTCCTCCAGGGGCGCAGCCAGAGCCTAGGGGGGGGGGGACACAGGGTTGAGAAAGGGTGCTCTGATGGCAAAAGATCCCCTAAAAAGATTGTCGCATCTGGAGCACTTGTTAATGAGGGGCACGATTTTTTTTGTTTTTATGACTATTTCTACCTTTCAGACCAGGAATAAAAACCAGCAGCTATCGCGATATCAATTCTGTTTAAATTTTGAAGGCATTAAACTGAATAAATCAGGTGTTTAGCGCCTGCATCGAAAAAGTCGCGGCGTCTTCGTCGTCACCACTGGCAGGAACGGCAAACGCCGCAGGGAAGCGAATGCTGTACCTCTGAATTCCTAGACGCGCAGTGGTTCCCCTCGAGCCCCATTGAACCTGGTACGCTTGTTGGACTCGGCGCCCCGCACCAACACAGGACCCCCGGTAGGCATCATGGGCCCCTGGGGGATACAGAGGCCCGACCAGTGTAGTCGCTGCTTGGGAAGCGGGCCGTCAGGCCAATACCGACACGAAGGCGACTGTGCGGTACTGTGTTGCGACCCCCACCGCCATATAGGCCGTTATTGACTCAGGGGGTCCCCAATCATCGCAAAGGGCCCTCCGTCATCCGATGGTTTGTCCCCACAGGCCGAAGAAAGCCCGGAAGAAGACTTCAGGAGTCCCTGAAGAAGACTCCGACGGCCCGGCCAGCCATTCGTGCCCTTAGGCTCTTTAATCGGGCCCTTGATCGCCAGTCCCGATGAGCCCCCTAAGCTCCCTTCAGGCCTCCTCCAACACTGCCTCTGGCCGATTCAAGGCTCTATGCTAACATATGGGTCCTTGTTAGGCACTGTAGGCCTCTGACTGATGCTGGGGCCCCGACCAACGTAAATCACTGGCCCCGGCTTTGTCCCTGCTTGGGAAAGGGGCCCTCAGGCCCATGCCGACAGGGAGCCGACGGTGCGGTACTAATGGTGTCTGACAGATATAAATGACCTTTATTAACTCAGGAGGCACCCGATCGACACAATGGGCCCTCTAGCTAGCATTGTAATGCCAGGCCCTGCGGGTCAAGGTCCCTAAATACCGGCCGGCCGGCCTTTTGGGCATTCAAATTGACCCTTAATCGTCGGTTCCGAGGGGCACAAAGGGCCCCTCGGAACCTAGGGGAGGGGGCACGTGCCCCTGTGCGCCCCCTATCTGCGCCACTGCCTTCGTTTCTACGGAGAGCGCACACGCGCGCAGGAATCGCATCGGAAGCTGAACTGTTTTGACCTTGGCATCCTATATGTCAAGGTCATTAGCTGAAACTGACTGAATACAACTCGGCATCGGGAACGCGGCCGCGGCGAGGCCGGCCCGGCGCGGCTCGGCAGCAGCTTCTCCAGCCAGTCGACGGGCCTGCCGCGGCCTCCTCTGCTCTCCAGAAGATGCTTCCAGAATCGAACGGGGTCAGCGTCGTCTGAAACAACAACAGGCGTCTTCTGTTGCCATTCATGACGTCATCGCTCGATGAATGCGCTATCACCGACCCGCCGCACGTATGGTTCACTGCGGAATTGCATATGCAAGTCGTGAATAGTTTATTGGAAGATGATGAAAAGACGTCATAATGTGTGCTGCTTGCTAATGGAGCTGAAACATGCATGATAGGCTGGATAAGAATGACAAATTTTCTTTCGTAGAAAACAACATGTTGTCGTGGGACTAATAAGTCCAAAAGTGTGACACCTTGGGCTTGAAAAACATGGAAACTGGCTGTCAAGTGCAAATCGCTTCAGGTACCCAGGACTTGTAATGATTGTTTGAAATCGTCTGGTGCTTCGGGAAAATGATGCATCTGCAGTGTCAGCCGCAGCCTTGTATTTACGCTGCTTATGCTCGGTACATTTCAAACGTGTCTATTTTAATATTCGATGCATCAATGGGCGTCGCTCCGTCGTTTGCTGCAGAGCGGAAAAGGCGCTCATTGAAGTCCACGCGTTTGTGGTGAAGACTAGATATACCAACATCAATAATTTCAGTATAAGACTGGGTGACACACCTTTGAACACTATATTTCCACGCAGCTCAATAGTAGCCTGGGCGTTTGGCGTTGAATAGCTACATGCATGTTTCGCAGCGGCTCATGCGCTACGGTCAAAACATTGCTAGCGGCCATGAGCGCTTCTGCGTAGCTTCACGCTGCCCACACTTACGTCTGTGATAAGACCGCCGGAGCGCCCAGTTCTATGACCTGAGGTTGTACGAGAACTAAAACCTGCTTGTCCGCGTCGAATCACGGCACGAACGTGCCTTCCATCATTAAAGTTAGGCCGACGGTATTAGAAGGGATGATGAACGACCACTTCACGTCACTCATAATTTACGCAGAAATCAAGCGGCATTGACGCGAATGACCGAGGCGCGCCGGCCGTCCCAACAGCAGTGTGCGCGGCCACGTTGGGTGACCTTTGGGGGTTTGGAACGCTCCCGCCCGAGGCGAGCGGGGCGGGACGAGCAGTGACAGCGAGCGCGTGCTCAGTGAGCGCCGCGTGCGCGCACTGCGAGAGCGGGACACCTTTCTGGATGCGCGGCGGCGTCGGACGGGTGACACAGTGGGCTGAAGGGCGAGTGCATATTTCAGGGGCGAGTGTCGAGTACGCAGCGTACCCGCTCTTCTTGTCGAGATGAGAGGCCGGCGGCACCAGGGAGTCGCGGCTACCCAGCGCGTCGTGAAGCCGCGATCGCGACGACGGCGAGTACGCAGCGGTGAGATGCCCGCGAGCGTTCTGCATGGCGACCTGACGCCTCCTAGCACCATCAGTGCTTACCAGCTGTTAGTGCTAATCGAGTGCTAAAACAGTGCTAATCGAGGCACGTTTGGATGTACTACTACAAAGAAAAAGAATAGTTTTGTCTGGATTCGTTGCGGCTCCAACTTGGAAGCCTGTGTTCCGTGCACGTTCTCGACGGCAGTGAATTTCAATAGGACCCGATACGCAAGTTTGAAAGAGTGTGTAAAACAGGAAAAGCTTTCAGTGGACTCGCCCATTCTCTATCCCGAACCAATGCCGAATAACCGGAACACAGCGCGGACAATGCAAGCCTGCGATGGGACGTATATTCCGCACATTTCCGGCAACTGGTTTCCTTAATGAGCCCCAGCTGCTCGGCTGCGGCCGGCCGGCCATTGCGTCACATTCCACATTCGGCGCCGGGCGCCATATTTCGTTAAGATGTCGTCCAATAGCGGCATGGCGATTTTATCCGGGCGTGACTCAACGGGCCATTTCCCTGCAGGAAACGTCAACGCCGGCGTCCGCGCGTGGGGAATCGGGCCTCGCCCACGGAACTTCATGGCGCGTGAAAAGACGGATTTTGCGCAGCGCCGGCTGGTTTGACACGGGCCGGCCGGCAATTATCTGCTAGTTAAATTAACAGCGTGTCGGTTTGACAGCCGGCAATTTGTGATGCTCCTCCTGCCTTGTTTGTACCGTTTATTAATTAGTAGCTTTTGGCCACCGGTTCCATGACCGTTGTTACCGCTTCAACACGTTAATCATCCACGATGTGCACGTGATGCTCACCACCGCAGGAGCGATCTGCAGCCCGTGCGTGGGACTCACCACAGCTGAGACCACCCGTGGGCCGCAAGCGGCGCCCACCAGAGTGGCGCACGCGGCGGCGGAGTGGCGCCCGGCGGGGACGGCGGCCGCCGCAGCTGGGGCGGCGGCTGACAGAGCCGTGCTCCGCCGTGGCCGGTCACGCCTGTCGCCGAGCTGCAGCCGGCACCGGCCCGCGCATCATTTCCGTGAGCAGGGCCAGCGCTGCCGGCCATGGAGCATCGATCGGCGCTGGAACGGGCTGCGTTCCCATGCCCCTAGGCGATAGAGCCCGACCGGAGCCGTCCTGTTACCGGCCGCCGTGTGCCGGAAATGGCCACAGCCTGCCCACCGGTTCCGGCCGCCAGAGGGCGGCGCTTCAAGCGCGCGGAATTTCCGCGGCGCCCAGTTGCGAACAGCGCTGTAAGTCGGGGCAGGATCGGGCAGGGTCAGCCTGATGTCCGAAAAGGACCAGCGGCATCGTGTTTTCGTGCGGTGCGAACGCACCGCTTGCACCCTGGGTAGCCGAGGGGGCTTTCGAAGTCATGCTCCTTCCTCTTCCCTCCTGGAGATGGCGGAGTCTCCAGTGCTTTTGGCAGTTTAAGACGCTCGAAGGGCTTCTAAAACATAAGACAGTCCACGTAACATCGAAGTGATTTTCGGGCCTAAAAAGGACTGCGGGAAAATTCTGCGAGCCTGAGCGCTGATGAGGAGCCTCCTTTGCTTCAAGGGGGCCCTGTCTATGCTTCGCCTATGTTTCGCCTTTCCTAAACAAAATCTTCGCATCGCTACTGAGACAGGCTTTGACAGACATGTGTCTCAGTACTTGTGCATGCGCTCATGTGGCTCCTCTTCCCACGTTTCTAATTTACGTTTTTAATCGCCTGCCGCTGCTGCGTTTATTCGAATTTTAGGCAGCCTCGCCTGGTAAAAACTAGATGCACACGCGTGCAAGCGGTTATTAAGTTTTAAGACACTCAGCAGCTGTGCTCCTTTGCTGCTGTTCAGCATTTCTCGAGCCTGCCAGTTGGTAGTTTTGTGACCACGCAGTTGTGGTTGCGCATCGATTGTCGTGCTAATTCAAGCTCCTCACCAAAATCGATGGTTCATTTTTATGGCAATCATTTTGCTGGCGCTCAGCCTCTTGAAAGATTAAAGGCTCGGGTAATTAAACTCACAATGTCGCCTTGGAACGAACTGGCGGCAATATCTTCCAGACAAGGACGACGGCAGAGACAAAGGGTGCGTCATTTGAATAGCAAAACACGTTTCTCTTGATTTTTTTCCCGACAGCTGCGCCAAAATGACCGCATAATGCAGTATATGTCCTATAGTGCCAGCTCTTTTCGGTCTTCCAAAGCGCTGGTGATTAGTCGCAAGATTTATGGCAATAAACCGCCTGAATTGATAGGATTTGAGTTGGAGCCTTTCCTCTCTACCTCGTCTTTACACTTTGAGCTACGTTCGTCCGTGAAACAGACCACGCTTGGCCACCGGGCGCAACTGTCAGCGTGATGCCGCGGAGGCCGGTGAGGAACGATGGATGGTAGAGATCAGTGGAAATATGTAGAGGGCGGTGGGGCGGTGGAAGTGGCGGGGGCTGCAGAGAGCAGTGAAGGAAAGAGATCGATGACATGGGATAGAGGGAGCTGGAAGCGGTGGAGGCTGTAGAGAAACATTGGAGAGTAGAGAGCAGTCAAATGAGGTAGAGAGCGGTGGAAGTGGTGGAGACTGTGGGGAACGGTGAAGGGTAGAGATGAATGGAATGATATAGGGGGCGGTAGATATGATGAATGTTTGCAGGCGGTAATGAGTTAGAGGCTCTGATATTACCCTAACAACAAGGGCGTAGCAGAATATCATTTCTGACAGACACTGTTCATTAGGCAGAGGTACTATCTTAGTGCTCTAAGAAAAGCCTGAGAACAGGACCAAAATTGCCCCAAATACGTATGGGAATATGCGTCAAAATTTTCCCGGACGTAAGAGCACGCACTTCCTGTGGGCGTATCCACCCCTTCCCTTAAGTATGCCCAGCGTTGCATGTGGAAGATTTGGAGGCGCCAGCTAGCTGCTTACCAGAGGCTTAATCGGTCGGTCTGGGGTGTGCGGGTGCCCTGTCATTGGGAGGGGGGGGGGGGGGAGGGGGGAAGGTGGAGTGGGGCACCTGATCCCCTGCCCGGCCTGTGGGGATGATTCCGTGATGCCCGGCCCGCGCTCGCAGCGCTCGAGGCGCACGGCACGGGGTCATTGGAGGCGTCGGGCACGTGGCGTGACTTTTCTCATGACGCGGCCATAAGAGACACCGGGGGCAGACAGCTTCCGGCCGGCTCACCTGTTCAGCTCACACCGGTCCGCCCACCGCCAGCGAGACGAGCGCAGCTTACCAGTCACGTCATCTCGGCCAGTCGTTTCCGCTCAAAAGCGGTTCTTCACACGAACCGTAGTTTTCGGGCATCATGTTTCGAGCTGAGCGATTACCGTTTTAAATACTTAAATTGCTCCGGTCGATGTGTGCGCAACGTGGGGCGGATGAAAAAGTGCTTGCCCACTGCACTGTCGCACAGACTGTAACAAGGGCTTCGCAAAGTTTTCCACAAGCTATGTTCGGTCGGAACATTTGTCACAGCCACCCATAAGTCACGAGCTAATTGTCGTTTGGGTCGGCGAGGTGTTTGGGCACGGCTCCGTCGACCCGTTCGGATCATTACGTCGCCATGGATAGCGGAGACAGGTTTGGGCAGAACCACAACGGCTGCCAGCCGAGGGGACCATCCGAGACGCGCGGCGCGCCATCCGCCGCCGCAGCGGGTGACAGGCGCTCTGTCACGCGGCGGGTGGCGCCGCTGTGCCGTGCCCGTTGTCGGGGTCCAAGCCCGCCGACTGGCGCCCGCCGCCGGGGCAGGGGGACCGCCGAGCTGTCCCCGAGTGGCGAGGCTGCCATGGAGGGATCGAAGCAGCGAAAGCTGCAGACCATGTGGCGAACTGACCGTTGCGGCGTTCGCGTACGTGCTGCTTGAAGTCATCGCCATTTTGATGTTCAGGCCGGTGATGACTAAAGCCAGTACACATTTTGCCACAGGCCCGGTAGGCGTTCGACAACATATCCTCCCATTGGCCATGTTGAAGAGAATGTTTCACGTTTAAAGATACTGAAGCGGGTATCAGATGTGATAAAAGAAGCTTACTTATTGCCATTGATAGAATTTTAAGTAGAAAAGACTGCTGTAGACAACACAATTTCTCTGTTTAATCAATATACTCCTGGATACGTCATTGTTGGGCTACGTCATCGTACCTCGCACAGCATTGATTAATAGCTAATTGACAGCGTTATATCTGGAAATGGTGCTCACGAACGCCAGATATCCTGACTCGACCATTGCATTTTTATTCGTCTTAATCGCCTCATGGCTTATGAAGTGACAGGATTTCGCCAAGACGACCTTGAAATACTCTCCCCTAAGTATCCCCATCTTCGCGGACGTTTTACTCAGCAACTTAAGGGGTTTAGGATCTTAAGACAAGCAGAGCTGTGAACTGCAACAAATGATCTTCAAGACGGCTACTTCATCACAAAACTCCATAGAAATGCGGACCACTCCTTTTAATCGACAATGCGTCGTTCTTAACACTACGGGCTCCCTGAAGCCGCCGGACTCCGAAGGACGCGGGGGTCGGCTCCAAAGGACGCGGCCGCTCGGGCTCCCCGAGGCCGCTCGGCTCCAATGGACGCGGCCGCTCGGGCTCCCGTGGCCGCTCGGTTCCAAAGGACGCGGTCGCTCGGGCTCCCCGAGGCCGCTCGGCTCCAATGGACGCGGCCGCTCGGGCTCCCCGAGGCTGCTCGGCTCGAGAGGACGCGGCCGCTCCGCAATCATCATATGCTTGGTTAATCTCTTATCAGCCAAATGAAAATGATTCTGTGTCGCAGCTAACTCCCTGGTTGTCGAGATGTGAGCCGGGTATCGCTTCATGTTTGGCAATCCTTTCCAAGTTGAAAGACAGTACATTTCTCATGAAAAACGAATGAGAAAAAGTTCCTTTTTGGTTACATTTCAGGTGTTCACAAAACCCCCGGCTGATAAACAGCTTTAATGGATAAGTGCCCATTCAGAGCGTAACCCCTTCAATTTTATACCTATCGCGATACATGAGGAGAATAACCGAGAAAACTTCACAACTACTGCTAGAACCCTCTGCAACATTTTTGGAAGGCGCTCCCCTCGATGATACGTAAATACATCACCAATTCTCATGTGTGTTTACATGTGGCGATCCAATAGCGATACGCCTTTCGTCGTCGCGCAGGAGCATCGCGATACAATTGCGCCGTGACACTGTAACCCTTTTCACACTGGCATTACCACACAATGATGTAACTCGGTACGCAACATGAAACACACGAACACTGGGATAACAGGATCGAAACCCGTGTAATTCCCTCAGGGTTTTCAAAACAGCCAGTCAGTTGGGCTCCAGAAGCGTTATTCTTTGGGTATCATGTACTTACTCGTTATGTAACGCCTGTGGTGCCTCATAATTTGGTCCCATGAAACAGAGCTCACAAAAACGAAATGGCCAATAGGGGCATGATGACGGAACAATTTTTTTCGTAGCCACATTTAGCGGCTTTTTTATATACCAGACGACAAACGGTTGGTGTCGCTAACGTTTCTCCCAGTTGCATGCATGCCAGGTTTTGTACCGAATTTGGCTCCAGCCTGCAAACGTAAAAATCCCTTGTTAGTAGACGTTAGTCAAATACACCCATATGTTACGACGCACTCAGCTACCGAGGCTACATGACGTCATCCAGCTCATATGGCAGAAAGTGCGCGAACCGCGTGTAATCGAATTTCGAGTTTCGTGCCTCTGGTTTCCAAGAGGCGCAACTTGACCGCTACTCTACTGGTACCCAGGCACATCCATGCAGTTGTACTGCCAAACATCACTGTCGAACTTATCCCATGCTCAAAAAGGTCGAACATCAGCATACTATCATCTTTCTAAGCCCGAGTAGCCCCAACGGCTCCGGTTGATCTGTTGTAGATGTGCTCTTATGCGAGCGCTGCATCCAGTAATATCAGCTATACATGTTATAAGAGCTGTTACGTGTCGAACTGCATTTTCTTCGGGCCCTATTTTTAGCGAGAACCGCGCGTGTGCAATCTGGAATAGAATCAAATTGCGTCTGCGCAGTCCGTGTCTCACGTCCTAGAACTCCATCATGTCGTTCTCTCGTGACGGCCCAGGCTGCGAGCCTGAGGGCCTTGTCCATGCGATGGCGTTGCTGCTGACTAGGGAGGGGGGGGGGGGGAGGGTGGCCAGACCGGCCGGCATAAGGCGCTGAGCGGAAAGACGGGACGGTGATCACGGATAAGGTTCAATTTCAGCCATGAAAACCGGCTGGAGACTAAATGCATTTATGAACGAATGCATTCCGAAAGCTATCACCTCAGTGTTGGTGGGACGTGGACTAGGAACGTGAGTGTTAAGGAGCGCGTGGCCCGTCTCAGCCCTGATACGCAGGTCGGCGAGGTCGGCTGGGCGGCCGGAGCGCCGCGGCCGATTTTGCGTTACGAGCTGCCAAAAGCTGCCAGGGCGGCGGTACGATTAATGGTGATATGGAGGATATAAGCCGGTCAGACCGTGCCTGGCGGAGCTGGGCCGCTGAAGCCGCAACATTTCCGGTTAGTTGACGTTAAGACAAGCTCGGCTTTAGGCCCCGTCCGTGGCAGCTGACGCGGTGGCGGCCGCGAGGCCTCGGCGGGGTGGCCTGACGAGGCCGGCCGGACGGTCCGAACGGCGCGGCCGGCCACCCAAGCGACGAACCTCAACCCCAACACGGACATGTAGCAGGCACGCTGCATAGCGTATGCATTGGCCATCAGGTGCTCGAATGTGACGGCTATATTGCTGGAGACCGATTCTCATGTCGTTCCACGAAACGCTACGATGACCGGACAGCGGGATGGCAGCAGGATGTCCGCTCGGCAAGGGGCGTGACCGTCACCGCGCGCGACGAGTCTCTACACCTCAGAGCGCCGCTGGCTGGGGGCCAGCAGAGTACCTGCGGGCCCTCGTGAGCGAGTGGATGGCCGGCCGGAGTTGATGGACGGGCAGCCGTCCGGCGCCGTCCGGAGCGCCTGACCCGGCCGCTCTCTCGGGACGATCGCCCGCCGCTGTCTGCCGGCCACGGTCGATTCGACGCTGCTGCCGTTTCCCAGAGCTATCCGATTGCAAGCAGAATGCCGCGGACGGGGGCGGCCGCGATGCCGGCCTCCGGTGGCAGCTCGGCCTGGCGCAAATGACCCGTCGCCGGGCCAGAATAATTGGTCGGCCGCTCCCAGGGTGGTCGCCACACACGCACCGGTGGCGTTCTCCACATTGGCCGTGCTGAATAATTGCCGCCCGGTCGAAGCGCTGTTCGGTATTGACGAGTATGAGCGAGCGGTCCCCTGCGCGATCGCAGATTGCTCACGAAAGGATGGCCCGCGGCAGGTAACGACCTGGTGTTGTGGGTCGGACGATCCACTGCAGTGTACGACGGCATTTCGGGGATTTCACGGCTTACAAGTTTGGCAACAGAACCGGCAGACGGGAAGCCTACGGTGACAACGAACGTGCTGTGGAGAATCCGACACGCCAGTAAAGATAGATATCTAATTGTTGACCACGTTTTTATTTGGTTTGGTTTAAAATGGCTTGAAGTTGACTGCCAGCGTAAAGAAACAGTGGCGTGGCGTGAATGACCAATGGCGTAGGTCACCGAGTGCGCGAAATACCTAACTTAAAATGCAGGTCAGCACCATGATAAGACATCAAAAGGTGGCATATGGGCAGCCAGCTGACGGTATCTTCCCCGAATGCTGAGCGTTATTGAGCTGTTGTCGGAAGCCGGCTAGCCTTCTCCGTTCCGGTGGGGCTGTGAGATCAGCCCAGCACCCTCCCGGTCAGCAGCCGGCGGGGTGCGACATCAGCCCACCACCCTCCCCGGTCAGCAGCCGGCGGGGGTGCGACATCAGCCCAGCACGCTCCCCGGTCAGCAGCCGCCGGGGGTGCGACATCAGCCCAGCACCCTCCCCGGCCAGCAGCCGTCGGGGGTGCGACATCAGCCCAGCACCCTCCCCGGCCAGCAGCCGCCGGGCCTACTGGCACGTCGACCCATTGGCGCGCATTTGATGGCCGTGTTATTGCGGCGCACCGGAAGAACGGTGTCGGGGCGGCAGGTGGGTCACGGTCCGAGACGGCGCGCACCTCCGGCACGGCGGCCGCCCAAGGTGCCGGCACGCACGCACTGTGCGACAGCCTGTGCCGTCACAGTTCGACCGCACTCCGCTAGAGACGCCGCGCCGGTCGACCGAAGTTTGGTGATCGCGTGGAGTTCCCCAGAGTGAAAAAGTGGCAAGGTGCTGTTAGTTGCAGTATTCTGCCGCGCGAGTTAACCCATGTCGTCAGCTGTTGGATTCATTGTGGGATGTGGGAAGGTTATTGGGTCCCTTTGAGAAAGTGGTGACACAAATAGTAAGCAGGTGATAACGGCACGTGGTCCAGCGGATGCTGCGTGAAAAAAAACACACTCACCAGATTATCGTCAACATTTTTAGCACGGGTTACTTTGCCTCCTCGCACCGTCCATTAGGACCACGCTAGGGCCTCCCTGCTGCCCACTTATGCCATACAAATAATTCAACAGCCATCTCTTAAGATAAACAGGCTCGGGTTCAGACTGCCGCACCGCTCTGGGTTACCACATTTATTAATGTAAAGCTGGCTGGTAATGCCCCTGGGGGCCGGCACAGGAACGGCTGCCGAGCTGACGGCCACACTACTGGCTGGTGACACCCGCTGAGGCCGGCACTGGGACGGCTGCCGAGCTGGCGGCCACGCTACTGGCTGGTGACACCCGCTGAGGCCGGCACTGGGACGGCTGCCGAGCTGGCGGCCACACTGCTGGCTGGAGACACCCGCTGGGGACCGGCACTGGGACGGCTGCCGAGCTGGTGGTTACATTGCTGGCTGGTGACACCCGCTGAGGCCGGCACAGGGACGGCTGCCGAGCTGGTGGCTACACTGCTGGCTGGTGACACCCGCTGAGGCCGGCACTGGGACGGCTGCCGAGCTGGCCGCCTCACTGCTGCCTGGTGACAC
The DNA here is from genome assembly GCF_011947565.3 of Pollicipes pollicipes. NCBI lineage: Eukaryota > Metazoa > Arthropoda > Thecostraca > Pollicipedomorpha > Pollicipedidae > Pollicipes > Pollicipes pollicipes. The sequence goes on along the minus strand of NW_023596297.1, from coordinate 8,197,313 downwards.
CCGCTGAGGCCGGCACAGGAACGACTGCCGAGCTGGCCGCCTCACTGCTGCCTGGTGACACCCGCTGAGGCCGGCACAGGGACGGCTACCGAGCTGGCGGCTACACTGCTGGCTGGTGACACCCGCTGAGGCCGGCACTGAGACGGCTGCCGAGCTGGCGGCCACACTGCTGGCTGGTGACACCCGCTGAGGCCGGCACTGGGGCGGCTGCCGAGCTGGTGGCTACACTGCTGGCTGGTGACACCCGCTGAGACCGGCACTGGGACGGCTGCCGAGCTGGCGGCCACACTGCTGGCTGGTGACACCCGCTGAGGCCGGCACAGGGACGGCTGCCGAGCTGGTGGCTACACTGCTGGTTGGTGACACCCGCTGAGGCCGGCACTGGGACGGCTGCCGAGCTGGTGGCTACACTGCTGGCTGGTGACACCCGCTGAGGCCGGCACTGGGACGGCTGCCGAGCTGGCGGCCACACTGCTGGCTGGTGACACCCGCTGAGACCGGCACTGGGACGGCTGCCGAGCTGGTGGCTACACTGCTGGCTGGTGACACCCGCTGAGACCGGCACTGGGACGGCTGCCGAGCTGGCGGCCACACTGCTGGCTGGTGACACCCGCTGAGACCGGCACAGGGATGGCTGCCGAGCTGGCGGCCACACTGCTGGCTGGTGACACCCGCTGAGGCCGGCACTGGACCGCTGTTGAGCTGACGGCCACACTGCTGGCTGGTGACACCCGCTGAGACCGGCACTGGGACGGCTGCCGAGCTGGCGGCCACACTGCTGGCTGGTGACACCCGCTGAGACCGGCACTGGGACGGCTGCCGAGCTGGTGGCTACACTGCTGGCTGGTGACACCCGCTGAGACCGGCACTGGGACGGCTGCCGAGCTGGCGGCCACACTGCTGGCTGGTGACACCCGCTGAGACCGGCACAGGGACGGCTGCCGAGCTGGCGGCCACACTGCTGGCTGGTGACACCCGCTGAGACCGGCACTGGGACGGCTGCCGAGCTGGCGGCCACACTGCTGGCTGGTGACACCCGCTCAGGCCGGCACTGGGACGGCTGCCGAGCTGGTGGCTACACTGCTGGCTGGTGACACCCGCTGAGGCCGGCACAGGGATATCACGCCATGGGCAGCCCTGCGTGGCGTGCGGCGATTGGCCTGTGACCACGTGACCCGGGTCGGGGTCGGGTCGCCGGGACACGGGGAGCGGGACCGCTGGAACGGAACCGGGCGAGTGTGGATATTCTTCAGATATCAACGGCCAGCGGAGTGGAGGCTTGACGAATACGCACGTTGGATGCATCACGGCCACGCTATGAGACAATCTCGGCCACGCTATGAGACAATCTCGGCCATGCTATGAGACAATCTCGGCCATGCTATCTGACAATCTCGGCCATGCTTACATGCAGTCCGCATCGCTGTGCGGTTTGCATAAGGAGACAAGCAGTTCCAACGCGCCTACCGCCCGGCACTAGCGAGACCCGACGTGACCCTCAAGGTCAAGTGACCGCCACCTCTGACGTCGCGTGATCCTACTGGGCACCATATCTGCCTCACACCCAAAACAGACTTTACTGCAAATCCCTATACTGAACAAAGCAAACAACTTAATGATGTGCCTATGCATGACGAAATGCCCGATAATTGAGCGATCACGACGAACACAGCCGAGCACCCAAGCGATCACAACGAATGCAACCGAGCACTTAAGCGATCACCGCAGACACAGTCGAGCAGTTAGCGATCGCGACAAACACAACCGAGCACTTGAGCGATCACGACAAACACAACCGAGCACTTACGCGATCACGACGAACACAACCGAGCACTTCAGCGATCTCGGCGAACACAACCGAGCACTGAAGCGATCACGACAAATACAACCGAGCACTTACATGAGGCAACCGGAGTCGCCGTTCGTTTCCAGAATAGCGTCTTTCCGCTCCATAGCGCCTTTCCCCTCCCTCCTCAACAGCCTCAGTTGCAGCGGTGCTGGTCGTACGAGAATGAGACGAAGGCCGTTGGTCGCAGACAGACGGCCGTCTCCCAGGCTTTGGCCGGTATGACGCTTGGCATACGAGCCCGGTTGGCCGTATGCCAAGCGATACTGGAAATGGATACCCTTCGCTCGAGTGGGGGGTCAATTTGACCCCCTTGAAATCTCAGGAACTAAGAGAGCTAGTGACACCAAAGTCACAGCGTGTATTACCTGTACGTGAACTCACTTAGGTCAAAGTTTGACGTACCTAGGTCATGTCCTTCGGATTAAATAAGGTTAAACAAGGTCAATTTTAGGTTGGTCTCCAAAGGGTCCCAAGAATCTAGATAACTGTTCTAAGCAAAAGGTCACATGCAAACTAAGGTCAATGACCTTGCCTGACCCTTTTGAGATCGTGGTGACCGAAGTCATACACGGCTGTTTTGAGTTTTGCATTTTATTAAGCGACAGAGATTACGCCGGGCAGTGTGTTCCTAAAAAAGCTTCTAACTGGGTCATTTTAAGTCAGTGACATATTTTGGCCTTAAAAAGTCTATGGAAGGTGTATGATGCGGTTCCTGTTATCAATAAATTCGAAATGAGCACCAGAAGCTGCCCCATTCAACAATCCCTAGAGTAACAAAACAGGCTGGCTTTGACCTTGGTCTGACTCTTATACCTGACCCTAGATCAATGAAACTTGGTCATTCAATTGTTGTTTTGCCTAAGAAAGTATGTCAGAGATGTATGGCTTCGTCTAACACTCCGTTGGTGGATCAGATTGAACGATTCCATAGAAATTGCCTTCGCTGAAACCATGGTCTGACTTTGGCCTGCCATAGGTCAGCGACCTTACAAGGTGCACCTAAATGTCCAATGCTTAACGATCCGCTATTCAGTTGTCTACAGTCATAAAATTTGTCGCGGCTACGCCGTGCCGCTCAGAAACCATTCGGAAAACTTTGGAGGGGAGGGGGGAGGGGGTCAAATTGATCCCTCACTCGAGCTCGTGTTAATCTTATCGTTTACGTCTGGCTCAGGCGGTCAAATGTCATGACAGGCTTGTAGCCAAAAGAAGCGTGAAGGTGACCAAGCGTCGTGACATGGGGGGGGTAACCCTAAATAGTCATTCAGGAATTCATTCACTTACTGGGGTTGCTGTCCTTTTTCAAAACGAATCTCCAGCTCCCTCACCACCCTTTCAGTCAGTCCGTTGGACGACGGCATGTTGGAAGCAGTGGCACTATGGATAATGCTGTTCCTGGAAAGAAAAGCTTGAGATTCCGAGCAGGCGAATGCAAAGACATTGACAAAGACGACTGCATCGGGCTGTCTAAATTGACCGGACATGAACGTAAGTGATGACATTGTCTCCGCTATGGTTAATGCCGTCATCACGTCGACCTCTATTCATTTGGAGTAGGAATCCAGAACTACGAAAAAGTGCTTTCTGCAGACTGCAGATCCGCGCAGTTAAAGTGTAGCCTCGACCAAGGGCGATGTGACCCATTCTGCCGGGGTTGGAGGCAGTCCTCCCGTGGGTCAGGGCGATGTAGCTGGCACATTTCACAGCAAGATGACAAACTTTCGATCTCAATGTTTATACCAGGCCGCCAAAATGATGAGCTCGTCACCTGCTGCATCTGAACTGCGACAAGATGGAGGGCATGCAGCTCAAACAAACACTTCCACAAACTTTCGCTGGTCTAACTTGGTATAACTACACGTGTGCCTCACATGATAACGCTGTCCAGCACGTGCAACTTAGTTCTGCGACAGCTGTAAGGTCGGAAGTTTTCGAAGATTTTGTGACCAGTCAGTTTTAATATAGCGGAGAACCGGGTCACATGCTCTCATCATCAGCAGCTTTAGGGACTCAACTGCCTCTACGGTATACCCTGCAAGCAATCCGAGTATTTTCAGCCACAGTTTGCTTCTCCATGTCCATACAACTTTGGCCGTTGACTGGAAGCCTCCGAGGCAGTCGACGTGAGGTGTTTCGGAGGCGGTCTTGTGACGAATGATGGATATATTTAGACAGCTGGAGTGCCCCTGCTTCGGTCTCCTGCTAGTCATGTCCTGCGCGCTTTCGTTTTGCCAAAGATCGTCATCAAAGGCCAATGGGAGTCTCCGACCAGCCTCCTGCCCGAGCGAGATCCGGGTCGTGTTTTCCATCGCCAAACGCGGTACACAAGTTGCAACCTTTGATGTCACAAGTAAGGGCGTCACAGCAGTTCTTAAGGTTTTGAGTTGAGTCACTGGTGTGTGACGTCATAGGTAGCAACCCAGACGCCACTGTGTCAATGGGGAACGCGGCCCAGACGTGTTCCTTCGGTCACGTGACCGCAACCTCTGACGTCACGTGACCCGACCGCACCGAAGCCATGTTGTTTTGAGAAACGCTTTCCTTTGCAAACGTTGGGACGTTATATCGACTGCACGGCAATGCCTAGAAATATTTACGAAATTCTTAAACATTCTGAGGGGAAAGCTTTGGTGAAAATAGCCTTACGACAGGTTGCGTCTGGTACGCATTCGCTTTTAGCAAACGCGTACTTCTACGGACCGCAATACCAGCCCGCTGCGACACACCCAACAATGCATGCCAGGCCCCAGGGCATAGCATGAACTGTCTGCGAGAAGCTGGAGTCCAGACTGGCCGAAGCCCTTGCACATCGGGGCCGTCGGAGTTCCGAGGCGCTTCGATTTCGGACGGCGCTGGGAGGCAGCGGAACCCCTCTCCGGATTAGCGGACACCGTTTGTCGCCGAGCGCTCGGGCGGCGCGGTTTGGCGCCGCCGGCTGTGTCGGAGCGCCGACCGAAACCGTACCGGTGCGCCGCGCGAAGCCAGCGTCGTGCTGCTGCGAGCCGGGCCGCCCTCCCCTGCCATGTCGCGGGCCGGGCGCCGGCCGGGCTCCGGACAGGCCCGCCGGTCACCGCGCCACAGCCCGGCACGCCTGCGTCGGACCCCGTCCAACCGGCGACGCTACAGTCAGCCCCGCACAGCCGGAGTAGGTCCGGCGCATCTGGAGTCGGTCCGGTGCAGCTGGAGTCGGCCCGGTGCAGCTGGAGTCAGTCCGGGGCAGCTGGAGTCGGCCCGGCGCAGCTGGAGTCGGCCCGGTGCAGCTGGAGTCGGCCCGGTGCAGCTGGAGTCGGCCCGGAGCAGCTGGAGTCGGCCCGGAGCAACTGGAGTCGGCCCGGAGCAGCTGAAGTCAGCCTGTGCAAGCCTCTGCTCCCAGTCATCTTAAAACTACCGCAGAGCAGAGCTCTTCATGGCTTACAGTTCCGGGATTCAGACCAGCCCGATCCGCCGTTCTCGAATCCAGTTCGCCCGCGAACCTGCCCGCCGTACGGATCGCAGAGCCGGCGTGGTCCCATCCATGAGGGGAAAATATATTTCCTAGAATAACCTGAGTGTGCAGCACGCCTTGTACGGCTGTGAACACGCCAGGTCATAACAGACAAGTAAGTCATCAATGGTCGTCGCAATGTTTCTAAAATATTGTCTTATGGAGCAAGCCACCTTTGGAAACCTACACCCATGGACCATACCAATGCGTCAAAAAGTCCGCCTTTCACGAAGCCATAGCAAGCAGCTGTCATCCCAAAACACATTGCCTGGAAATTCGCTGGCTATAGGCTTCGACATGTGGCCAGGTTTTGCAATTTCCGTCGAGGGAGCTTGGAGGGATTCACAGCTTTGTTGTCCCACCACAGCACTGCGCACAAAACAGGAACAAAAAATCGGAAGCGACTGCTTCCTATGTTATTGGGTACAGTAAATCAAACGGGCCCGCCGGGCACAGGAAATATTTCAAAGTCGGGGGGCGGAAGTGAGGGGGGGGGGGGCAACAAAAAAAGGCCTGTGACCTTCTCTCTCCGATTTTCTGAATTTCGGACATGTCGTTTTCAAATTTAGTAAAAGTGTTGCCATTTTTTACAATATTTATAATCGACCTAAATACGCACCCTTAGGCGGGAGTCAAATTAAGCCATACTACCCGATATATTTCCTTCTTATGTCTAACAATTTCGAATTAAATGTACACGTGTTCTTACTATCCATATTACGATCGCAGTTGGCTATCATCAACACGCTGCAACATTCATATCCTCAGAACTATGTCGAACACTTTCACGATCATATATTTAACACAAAATAATGACACAGGAAATGCCGGAAGTCTTGAAATGCAGACATTTATGTTATATTTAAGTTGATGATGAGAGGATGGTCATGAGCTGCTTGTTTTATTTGTTACACCTCAAGGCATATCCTGGAGTAGCTCCGCGTAATTATTGTAGTTACCTCGCGTTGTTTCCGCTTATAGCGCTGGGATTTGCGTCCAGTGCATTAATGACCAATACAGTGGCCTTTTTCGTCTTAATAGCAGGGACCGTTCTCGGTGCAGAGATGGATCTGGAGGGCAGCGCGAGGGCTGTTACAACCCTCATCATTATAAAGTTCGTTGACCTGTGGCACAAATGATGCTTCAGAAAAAAGATCGCAGTATGTCTCAGTGTGTCCACATCCCCCTTGCATCATCCGAGGTTCATAAGAAAAACTAAAGCTTCCAGAACATTCTTTTTGCATTTCAGTTATTTCAAAAGCAACAGCAGCTGAACATATAAGTAATCACACTAAATTTCATATTCTGAGCGATGGTCAGGTCAAAGGGAATGTTTTGCATTTGAAGATATTGAAGCAAGCATCACATATGATGAAACAAGCATCACATATGATGAAACAAGCTCCCTTAAAATTATTGGCGTACTTTTAAGCAGATCAGACCGCTCTAGATAACGCAATTTCTCTGTTAAATAAATGTGCTCCCCGATGCATCATTGTTTGATTATGCCATCGTACCTCGCACAACGTTGATTTAGAACCAATTAACCGTCGTTATATCTGAAAGTATCTGCAGTTTTATACATGTGTATATAAGATGTTTCATATTTGCAATTTTACTATGCATGCTATGGAATAAAACTGCATAGATTACGCGTGAAGTCAAACAATAAATCTGACAACTGTTTTAAGTTAACAACAACCGAATGTGCCAAACACAGCACACATAAAAAAGAACAACAAATTGTAGGCATATGGGGGCCGCATTGACATGAGAAGCTCGTACACGTACACACGTATGGCCTACAGTCACGCCGGCCACTATTATCGGCTTAAAACCAAGGTGCATGGCCTAATATCTGCGTTTTGAAGTGCGAATTTTAATCTCCTCAGAGATGAAGACGTAGTGGCGGTCAGAAACGGGCGGTTCCAAGTTGCCGATCAACCGCAGCACAATCAACCGTGATCAACGGTGTGAAACAGGAAATGCTCGCTCGTTGGCTTCCAGCCGGCACCTGGGCAGGTGGGGAGACATTGGCCCGAAGGATGCGCCCCGAAGGGTCGTGTTTCCCTGAGTAGCGCAGAGGAAAGTGACTTCAAAAGAGATTGGACGGCGGGGGCGATTCCTTGCATCTTACCCTATTGAATGCATTCAGCACATTCCTTTTTCACCAAATCGTCATACCGAGACCAGCCTAGAGACTCCAGGGTAACCCATGGCACGCGCAGTTTTGGTGTAGCGTGGCGGCATGTTTACTTTTGCTGTCCTAGAAGGCTCCGATTGTCCCCAAAAATGTGATGTTGTTCTTAACAATAGACGCTATCCGGGACCAGCCTAGGGACTGCGTCTCATTCCATAGATGGTCCTGGTGGCAAAATGGATAACTTTTGAATACTCTGCACCCAGCACTTGAATGGCCACGCCATACGTGTAGCCAGTATGACATGTATGAGAAAACGTAGGCTTCAATGATAGTTTTGGAAGCATCACGTGAGGCGGTACAGCGAGATTAGAATTCCGTTGCCTTTTGCATGACTGGCGACATGGTTCTATCCCGAAAACGTCGAGTCGACAATCACAGCGAGCTATGAAGATGAAGATGAAGATGTGATTTAGCCTCTCCATCTAATGTCAAGTCAAATTCACAGCGATCTTTAAATCGTGTTTTGAGCCGATTAGAACGTAGTCGACGCTGTCTTTGTCATTTTCAGATAATCTTTGCTGAACCAGGTCTGAAGTTTGCAAATTGATATTTCCAGACGATGATTTCGTTCTTCGAGACTCTGCTTGTTGGGAGGAGCGTGGCCCAGGAGTTGGGTGTCATCTGCATATGAGACGAGGCGTCCATGTGACGGTGGCTGGGGAAGCCGGTCGTGAATAGGGCGAGTGAATAAAATGCGAATAAAGCGGCAAAAAGTAAACTGTGAATGAAGCGGACCGACTTCTAATACCTGAGGCACTCTGTGGGTTACCTAGGGTCGTCAGTCCTCCACGCACACCTACCTCCGAACACTCAAATACATTTTAAATCAATCAGGGCTCACGCCGCGCTACTGAAAGTTTGCTAAGAGCAAAGCATGATCAACGCTGTCGAAGGCCTTGGATAGTCGGCAGCTGTTATCGAAGATATCTCTCCGCAGTCGATATTCCCCGCCAGCTCTCCGACATTGTCGAGCAGAGCGTCCTCAGCACAGGGGTTTTGCCGGGCTTCAGTGAAGCCACTTTTTATCGAGCTGAGCTTAACACGCCATTGTTGTGGAAATACCTGCTCAGCTGGCTTCGGACGACCCCTCTTGGTTGGGTGCCAGGCTATCTAAATATATGCTGGTCCAAAATGTGAGATTTTTCATCAAAAGGTCTATTTTCTTGGTGGTTTTGATCCAGATAGCAGCAGGAACATATTTACATGAAGTTTGACATCTAGATGCGTAAGATGATTTTATGCGCCGGCAGTGCGGTGTGTTTAATTTCCAGCCATAACTGTGACACCGATATGTCTTATGAATGGCTGGGATCATATTCGTAACGCGACTCTAATTTTGGCAAATTTTAGTGCTGTCAAGTGAACATTTGTTCTGACCACTGTCGCCATCTTTGTTTTACTACGTGCACAATGTTCCACAACGTCCTGCTCAGTTCGCCCAACGACAGAACGCTGCATTCAGGATCAGGAGAACCCGGCTCGACTCCCAGTTACTTCAAGGAGAAAAATCGGGCTGTGGTGAGTAATGGCTGAAAGTCGAACACCAGCCAGTTCTCAGGTAACATCTAAGGACGGCCGGCGAACGACGGACCAAATGGTCGCTTGCACCAGACGCCGACGGTAGCTCGAACAATCATTCCATTGGTAATTGCCTATCACCATTATGACCACACAGCAATCAAACATTTTATGCATTCTAGGAAGCTGTTCTTGTGTATTGCTGCCTGATGATATATGAATTTAGTTCCAAGATTGAACTGCCTGCGCTGGTTTCACTCACCGCTACCAGCATGTCAACATTCACGTCACAGAAGCCAATTTTGTGGTTACGATTAGGAATTTGTCTAATAATCATTGCATTTCCTTTGAACCATTTACTGCAGGTAAGCTTAGTAACCTGACTGCGGGAATTTTTTTGTCAGCTCGGCGCACACCCCGATAGCTAAATAGGCAATGGAATCAATTACCATATTTGAGTTTGATCATATTTAGCAGACAGCTCATTTAACTCATTTTGCCACATATCCTCCAATTTATTTCTCAAGATGTTGCGCTTCATCAGTCTATGGACACAACTGAATGTGTTTCGTGAGCCTGCGTACCATACGCAGCCGCCCGGTGTTGCGCCCGGCAGGACAGTTCCGCCGCATTTAAACGGCAATAATACATTAAGAAAATTCAATGGCTAAAATTCCCATCATCGGGGGCGGAAGCACCAAAATCCAAGTGATATCACCATGTCCAGCACGTTCTGCAAGCTAGCAGCCGATCCAGATTCACATTCAGATGATATTCACCAAACAGCTGACTTTTGAATAACCTGAAGATCGGCACACACATGTAAGGTGACCTCATCGCATAAAACATTCAAATATCTATGGCAATAGGTACAAAAGCCGTGACAAGCACGCGACTTTGCTTAGATTCCACTCCTATTACCGGAGTGGTAGTTATTGCGTGTAAGGGCATGACATTTAACACGCGCCCGGGTTGCCGGCTGGATACCCTTCACTCGGGTGGGGGGGGGGGGGGAGGGTCAATTTGACCCCCTGAGATCTCAGGAACTAAGAAAGCTAGAGACACCAAAGTCACAAGGTGTGTTGACATATACGTGCACTCACTTAGGTCAAAGTTGAGGTCCCTAGATCATGACTTCCGGGTCAGATAGGGTCAAACAATGTCAAATTCCAGGTTGGGCTTTAGTCTCCCAGAACCTATATAGCCCTTTCTAAGCAAAATTTTACGAACTCATTTAAGGTCAGTGACCTCGTTTGACCTTTAAAAGGTCATGGTCACCAAAGTTATACAAAACTGAGTTTTGCATTTGAATAGGCGACAAAGATTACCCCAGGCGGTATGTTCCTAAAAAAGTGCCGAACTGCGTCATCTTAGGTCAATCACCTATTCTGACCCCCAAGAAATAAATGGAAGGTGTATAATTCGGTTCCTGCTACCAATAAATTCGAAATGAGCACCACAAACTATCCCATACAGCAAGCCCTTGAGTAATAAAACAGATTGATTTGATTTTGGTGTGACCTTCATGCCTGACCTTAGGCCAACGTAATTTGCTCGTTCAATATTTGTGTTGCCTAAGAAAACATCTCAGAGATGTATGGCTTCGTCAAACACTCCGTTCTTGCATCAGATTGAGCGATTCCTTAGAAATTGCATTCGCTGAAACTGTGGCCTGACTTTGACCCGCCATATGTCAGCGACCCCACAAGGTACTTCTAAATTTTTATACCAAGCGATCTGCTATTCAGTTGCCTACAGATGCAAAATTTGGCGCGGCTATGCCGCGTCGTTCGAAAACCATTCCGGAAAAACCTTCGGGGGTGGGTCAATTTGACCCCCGCCCAAGCGCGTGTTAAAACGGACTCCTTTGATTTTTCAAAAGCTTATGTAAAATATAAGTATCGATATCCTCACCAGTCGAGAACAAAAGGTGAACTGTCAAGACCAACTACGGGACCCATAGCGAGTGAAAGTCACGAATATCGATCCGGATATGAATTTGAGCCTACTACCAGCTCTGCGAGCCCATGCTAAGTGATCTCCAAAAGGCGCCAATTAAATGAAGATAAGTCTTCGAATGAATAATGAATGAACGAATAAATGACTTCCAGGACTCTCTGCGAGAAAATTATCTCGATTTTGTATCTGACGCTTAAGGATTAGCCCACCAAAGCTGGGGGAAGTTGGTGTCGCACTGCTTCCCTCTCCCAGGCTTAAAGTTGGGGGGACCAGTGCCTCTCCTGCTCCCCCCCCCGTTCCCGCGGCCATGCAAGCCCACGCACCTGTGCAGGCCCCCCCCCCAAGGCACGGCCTCTCCTGGTTTTGGCCAAGACGAGTTATGCTCGAGGTCGTTTTGGAAAACGAGACATTAGCCGTTTCCCGGTCGATCGTTGCGCAGCAAGGGCTTGGACAATATTGACGGAGTTCAGCGATTTGTAGGCGGTTGGCTTGCAAACACATTGCGTCAGCGTTAGTTCCAGGTCCCAATTTGCTTTTAATGCCGAGATCTGACATCAATTCTTACGTATGGATCCGTGACAAAACAAGCGGATCCATCAGTTCCCGCTAAAGAATGCTCACCCAGTTGTACGCGTGGACTTACACGTTTACCAATTTGCTTGTATGTTCTCTGACGAAGGATGCATCGGCTCCATATCGCTGCAGCAGATTGCAGTGTTGAAGGAAAGACACGCCCACTGTGCGGGGAGCCTGCAAATGTCTGAGACATACAGCTCAGCGTTTTAAATATTGTGTTTCTCGTCGCCGAAGCTGCATAAAGCCCTGGTGGACGGCCTCAAAGACAACGGCTCCTGGAATGCGCAGGAGGTAGAAGTTAAGCCATCAGCGGCGTACTCGTACTGGATCTTGCAAGACCGAGCACGAGTTGCAACATTTGCTGAATATTTTACTGGCCCTATCACGACAGCTGAAGTCAAAGTTTCACGACGCTAATGGCAGTGGCAGTTGATGCGTTGATAAAAAATGCAGCGAATATCGGACGAGCCGTTGTCCGGTGACAGCCAACTGATACGGTGTCACCCGGGACGGTGTCACCCGGGACGGTGTCACCCGGGACGGTGTCACCCGGGACGGTGTCACCCTGTGGTTTTCGTCCGGTTCGTGACGGTGTCACCCTGTGGTTTTCGTCCGGTTCGTGACGGTGTCACCCTGTGGTTTTCGTCCGGTTCGTGACGGTGTCACCCTGTGGTTTTCGTCCGGTTCGTGACGGTGTCACCCTGTGGTTTTCGTCCGGTTCGTGACGGTGTCACCCTGTGGTTTTCGTCCGGTTCGTGACGGTGTCACCCTGTGGTTTTCGTCCGGTTCGTGACGGTGTCACCCTGTGGTTTTCGTCCGGTTCGTGACGGTGTCACCCGATGCTTCGCGTCCGGTCCATGGTGGTGTCACCCTATGCTTTCCGTGTGGTCTGAGGCGGTGTCACCCAGTGCTTACCATCATTTACACGGTGGTGCTACCCAGTCCTTCCCATCCGGTCCGTGATAGTGTCACCCGGTGCTTCCTATCTGGTCCACGGTGATGTCACCCGGTGCTTACCGTCCGGTCTGTGGTGGCGTTGCCCGTTACTTCCCGTCCGGCCCGGGGCGGTGTCGTCCGGTGCTTCCCATCCTGTCCGAGGCGTTCTCACCCGATGCTTCCTGTCCGGTCGATGGTGGTGTCACCCTATGGTTTCCGTGTGGTCCGAGGCGGTGTCACCCGGTGCTTCCCATCATTTACACGGTGGTGTCACCCGGTGTTTCCTGTCCGGTCCGTTGAAGTGTCACCTGGTGCTTCTCACCTATTCCACGGTGGTGTTACCCGGCGCTTCCCGTGCGGTCCGGGGCGGTGTCAGCCGGTGCTTCCCGTGCGGTCCGGTGCGATGTCAGCCGGTGCTTCCCGTCCGGTCCGGGGCGTTGTCAGCCGGTGCTTCCCACCCTGTACGTGGTGGTGTCGTCGGCGCTCTGCCCCCGACGTGTCTGTGTGTGTATCCGACGCGCTCGGTCTGTGTGTTTTCCTATCAGTATGCTATGGATCGCAGGGGGGCGCGGCTGGCCGCCATCGGAGCCGCCCAGGGCAGAGCGGCCGACAGCTGATATTGCCGGACGCCCGGAGGAGAACGGACGACAGCTGATAGTCCCGGCCACCCACCCACGGCTCGTGGGAAGCGGTCTGAGAAGACGACGAAGATGAGACGAGACGCATCACCAGCCGAAAACTGAGCACTAGATGAGACGCACTACCCAACCGAAAGCTGGGCACTAGATGAGACGCACTACCCAAGCCAAAGCTGGGCACTAGGTGATTCGAAAAGTGGGTTTAATTGCACAGCTGTGTTTTTTCTTTTGGGGAACATTTGTAACGTGTTCCATTTGCCAGCGTGTGTTTCAACATTGCTGCGCTTTTCAACACCACATTTCGCGTTTTTTTGGCACCCGACATTTTACAACCAAATGATAAAGCCCCAGACACCCGAAGAGGGCATCAAGCGGGTGATTGTGTCCTGGACGCCAAGAGGAGAACACTCAGCAGGTGGTAGAGTTTCGGACACCCAGAGGGGAACACCCAGCAGTTGACAGTCCCAGCCTCTCGAAAAGCCTTTTACGTCACACGCAACAGGATTCCTGAGATGTCCACTCTATGCACTTCATGCTGCGCACACGAACAATGCGTCAGTGTTCCTTCCTGCGCAGTCCACCATATGAATCGCATTAGCGCCAATTAACGTATGACATTTCACTGCAGAAGACGTATGAAAAGAATATCCGTAATGCTTGAACTATCAAACTTTTCTTCCCTCCGTGGTAGTCAGGTTATTGTGTTAGCATGCTTTCGATCCCGGTGAATATAGGAGCCAATCGCACAAACCCTTCACGACACTGGCCCGAGGCAATCTTTTCAGAGCTTGAAGCTCTTCTTCTTTTGACGTGTTTCTTCTGCTCAGACGACGCCTTGCGGACCAGTTCCCCTGAAGTACTGGCATTCTCCCGAAGTTGTGTCGGGAAAGTTACAACAGCCAATCCCAGCAAACAAGCGAAAAATATTAGTTAGTCGCGGTCGATATGCTCCGAAGCGGTGAGTCTCATCTACCGGTGAGCTTCGACCAGCGAGTCTCGCCGATCTACCGATAAGCTTCGAGCGGTGAGTCTGATCTACCGGTAAGCTTCGAGCGGTTAGTCTTGCCGATCTAATGGTAAGCTTTGGCCGGCTATTCCTGCCGATCTACCGGTTAGCTCCGAGCGGTGAGTCTCGCCGGTCTACTGGCATGCTTTGAGCGGCGAGTCTCGCCGATCTACCGGTGAGCTCCGAGCGGTGAGTCTCGCCGATCTACTGGCATGCCTTGAGCGGCGAGTCTCGCCGATCTACCAGTAAGTTTCGAGCGGTAAGTCTAATCTACTGGTAAGCTTCGAGCGGTTAGTCTCGCCGATCTACCGGTAAGCTTCGACCGGCGAGTCTCGCCGATCTACCGGTAAGCTTTGAGCGGTGAGTCTCGCCGATCTACTGGTAAGCTTTTACTGGCGATTCTCGCCGATCTACCGGTGAGCTCCGAACGGTGAGTCTCGCCGATCTAGACTAGTGTTCATGGTTACACATTCTTATGTCGTTGAATTTCTACAAATAATTTTAGTTTTAGCCAGAAATTAATTCAGAGCAAATAAATGATACCACAGTCGGATTTCGATAATTGAGATGGTAAGGAGACATTCTTGATCGGACTGATGAGCTGAAACCCCTATACACCTTAATATAAAAGGCCTAAGTTGATTAAGAAGCCGCCTTTTGCACTACCTAAACGCCACACTTTCCTCGCTGCATTTGTTGCAAGTCCCGGGTATGAGGCTTGCGCTTTGGCCTTACCGTCTTTCCGTGCTCACTACCCACGCTGCACTTCTACGTCTCTGAAGAAAAATAAGATTTTTAGCTTAGGAACATCAGGACCTGTCCCTAAGCCTATAACAGCAGAAGCTGTCTTAAGACAACATTGGCATCTGGAGATGGTGCTGCGTACTTCACAATGCAGATCTTTGAAAGATGTTTTCTGTATGGAATAAATGACTCCAGATTCAGTACTCGGCATCAGAAGCAGAACAAGCTAAGCATGTGTTCAGCAGCACTGCATCGCCGGACGCGGCAAGTGTGTTCGTTTTTCGCAATCATGTAGGTAACTGATTGTTCGTTTTTATCTGATGATTGTTCGTTTTAATAATCATTGTTCGTTTTTCGAAATCAAACACTTTTTCGAAGCTCTCCTCGTCGTCAACATTCCTCCAATGTGGAGAACCGAGCAAAGGCACGGAATGCTTCGTAGCGGGCAGTGCTCCGTTCGTGATGACACGAGAAGTATTCCTGCGTCATCGTCTCATTCCTAGCCGTCCAGTTGGTGCCCACCGTTGACGTAGCGTTCAACTGTCCCTTACGGACATAAAGAGGTGTCTGAAAATGCCGATGAGTGTACGGTAAAACGCCTTAATACCGCCTAGAACGCCGGTTTGGCATGGGGAGGAGGGCGGTCAGGCGCACTTCCAACTGGACGTGGGTTTCCGCTCCTCGTTTCATTCACCTGAACAAAGTTACAGGGCGGCAGGCAGTTTTTGTTGGTCACTGGACGTTCTAACAAAAGCTGAATTGCACATGGCTGGGTGATGGATGACAAATCATGTACAGAACATTTCTGCAGGTTTCGAGACATTGCTGACTGATTCACAAGCATAACATCTGACATGACATAACAACTGCATGAGGTTGCATGGGGCCACGCCTTGCCATCGTGTTTATACGGGCATACCTCCAGGTCACCGCAGCATTACAATTGATATTTCCTGAAGTCGGCCGCGAGCCCGACTGCAGCGTCCCCAATCGCAGTGTCGCTCGGGATTTCGGAGGAGGCTTGTCCGTGTAGGCGGCGCGCCTCATCTGGTCTACCCCAATAAGGTCTCCCAATAACCACCGCCGTCGCCACGGCTAACGCACGAGCAGCGGCCATTTGTCTTGGCTGTCTGTGGTGGCCGGATCAGGCGCGGTCGAGCACCGGCGTCTCGGTGGCCGACAGTCATCAGCACGCGCGCCGTCGCCGAGCCGCCGGCAAATGGAAGCCTGGGAACGGCCGCTGACCGGCGGCCGCTGCTCGCACGCTCAAAGTCTGACGGCGTCTGCCCTGGGCCGGCACTCCGCCCCCGGCCGGCTAGCTCTCATGGTACGAGAAATAGTCGTTGGTTGCGGAGAAGCGCGGGCACTTGCGCCGCGTGGGCAGCGTGCCCGCGCCCGTCGACTGGTGGCGGCTCTTCAAGATGGGCCGCAGAGTTTTCGGCTGCGCGCCGGGCCGGCCGGCCGCCGGCGGCAACTCGGGCGCCGGCTCGTCGGGCGGCTCGACGACCGACAGGCGGCGCGCGCCCGAGCGCCGCCGGCGGCCGATCGAGTCACAGTTGCGCTGCATCGCCCTCAGCTGCTGCTGCAGCGTGCGGTACTCCTGCAGGTAGCGATCCAGCTGCACGGCGTGGTACGTGTACGGGTCGCAGGAGGGCCGCCGGTACTTGTACCGCTGGCAGTAGTCGGACGTGTAGCCGTCCGGCTCGTCGCCGTCGGCCAGCACGGGCGAGCTAGGCAGGCTGGGGTGCCGCCGCCGCGCCGGCACCGTCTGCGACCCCGGCAGGAGGCGCCGGGCCGGTCGCGGCGCCCACGGCAGGTCGGCGGGCGGAGTCAGCAGCGGTAGGCGGCGGCCGATCCCCGGGGCCGCCGATGCAGAACTCGGCAGTGACCCAGATAGCCGGGAAAGCTCGCTGTCTGGCGACAGCTCAGCCGGCGGCGCGGCCGGCGACCGAAGCAGCGTGGAGAAGCTGGAGGCGCCTGAGACGGGCCCACCCAGCGGCGCGTAGTCAAGCCACCGCGTGATGGAGAATGGCTCACTGCGGCTGTCATCGCGCGCCGCCGCCGCCGCCGCTGCCGCCGCCGCCGCCGCCGCCGCCGCCGCCGGCCGCTGCACGTCCCGCCGCTCATTGTGACCACCTTTCGGGTCGCCGTAAAGTCGGGCGGGCATCGATCGCGACACCGGCCTCGTTTGGCCGCCGCAGTCGGGCCGGCCGGTGGCCGGGACGGACGTCGTTTCCCGACGCCGGCTGGGCCGCGCCGGACTGCTGACGGCCGCCGCCGCCGTCGCCGCCGCGCCGCTGACGTCACCGACGGCGGCCGGCTCCCGCCGGCTCAGAGTCGGCTGAGTCGGAGTCGGCTGAGTCAGGGTCGGCTCGGTCAGTGGGACGCGCGAGTATTCGCGGAGCCGCGACGGCGGGATCTTGTTGGCGTGGGGCGCGGGCGCGGGACGAGGCGCGCCGCGGCCGGCGCCGCGGCTTGCCGCCGCCTGCTTCTCGCCGACGTGGTTTGCGACGGCGTCCTTGTGGTTCATCTCCAGCGCCGGCGGTTCGGCGGCCGGCGGCAGCCGCTGCCGCCAGCGGGCGCAAAGCAGACAGGCGGCGGCGCTGGCGGCCAGCGTGACGGCCAGGCCGGCTGACAGCAGGCCCACCAGCAGGCCGCCGTCCAGCCGCAGCGTCACGTGCGTGTCGGCCCGGCGGCCCGACACCGTCACCGTCACCGGGCGCGTGACGCGGCCGGCCGCGTTGTGCGCGGCGCACACGTACTGGCCGGCCGTCTCCTCGCGCACGCTCACGATCAGCATGATGCTGGTCTTCTCCTCGCCGCCGTGGTGGAACAGGTGGAAGCGCGTCCCGGCTGGCTGCACCAGCGAGCCGTTGGTGACCTCGCGGCCACGCCACAGCCAGCGCACGGTCGCCGGCGGCGAGGCGCTCACCGAGCACGACAGGGTCACGTTGTCGCCGTCCCAGGCGGTGAGGGCGCGCGCACTCTCGCGGATGGTTGGCAGGCACGCCAGCTGGCTGAGCGGCACGGCGTCCAGCGAGCGCCGGTGCAGGCGCGCCGGCTCGGCGCAGCTCGGCGGCTGCGCGTGCGACGGATTCACCTGCAGCAGCCACCGCTTCAGGTAGCGCGCGCGGCAG
Source organism: Pollicipes pollicipes (assembly GCF_011947565.3). Classification (NCBI taxonomy): domain Eukaryota; kingdom Metazoa; phylum Arthropoda; class Thecostraca; order Pollicipedomorpha; family Pollicipedidae; genus Pollicipes; species Pollicipes pollicipes. The sequence goes on along the minus strand of NW_023596297.1, from coordinate 8,179,263 downwards.
TCGCACCACCACGGGTTGGCGTGCAGGTGCAGCTCGCGGATACTGTTGAGCGGCATGAGCGAGCCGGGCGGCAGCGCCGTCAGCCGGTTGCCGTCCAGCTTCAGCCACTGCAGCCTAACAAGGCCGCGCAGCGCGTCCACGTGCAAGTCGGCGATGGCGCAGTCGCTCATCTCGAGCCGGAAGAGGTTCGGCACGGCCGCGAACGCGGCGGCTGGCAGGCGGGCGATCGGGTTGCCGCTGAGCTTGAGCTCGCGCAGGGCGCCGGTCTGCACAAGCGCGTCGGAGGGCACGCGGCGCAGTGCGTTGCCGCTCAGATCCAGCTCCACCAGGTTGATGAGGTCGGCGAAGGCGCGCGCGTCCACGTGGCCGATCCGACAGCCGGCCAGGTAGAGCCGCTGCAGGTTGACCAGGCCGCGGCGCGCGAACTCGTCGGCGGTGAGCAGCTGCAGCGGGTTGCCGTCCAGCTGCAAAACCTGCGTGCCGCCGTCCAGCCCGGCCGGCAGCTCCGTCAGCGAGCCGTTGGCACACAGCGCCGCCTCCTTGCCGTCACGCCACCTACACTCACAGATGGAGGCCGGGCAGTCGGCGGCGGCGGCGGCGGTCAGCAGGAGCAGCAGCAGTGCCGGCGGCGGTGGGCGGCGGGCGGCCATAACTCGGGATCATGCTGGGGCCTGCCTGAGCCGGGCCGGCCGGCCGCGGCTCCAGCGCATGAAGGGCGCCGCCGCGCCGGGCCCACAGATCTCCGCACAGCACGCTGCAGGCGCGCAGGGCTGCACGGCAGCGCGCTGTTCTGGACTCCGCCGGCAGCACGCCTGTCAGGCGGGCGCAGCCGGTGGTACGGTCATCAGCTCGGTCCGAGGGCCACCACCTGCGCGCAGAGCACCAAACAACGATCAGTCAACAGACGACGAGAGGTGACAACAAGCCAGGGTCAGGCTGCAATCAGTTCCCTCGTGTGCTAGCGCCAGGGGTTCAGCGAGAGTTTTGGTGAGGGGGAAACACAGGGTTGACTAAGTCCCCTGATGGTGAATGCTCCAGAAAAAAACTGGATATGATAACTTAATTTCGGGAAAGCACTCTGCTCTTCGTTTCATGTCTGTTGTACCTTCTTTTACTGAAACAGAGGCCAGAAACCACAGGAAAATGCAATTATGTTTGTTTTGAAGTAAAGAAAGTAAAGGCACCAGGTCTTCAGTGACTGCACGAAGTAAGTCCCCGGCACCATTAAATTAATGAACTGATCAGTTAACTAATGTCATTAATCAATTAACATGTATGTATGTACTTCAGCTGAAGTTGCTGGCGTAAAATATCACTTTATTTCCAGAGGCGCTTTTGTGATTTGATTTTCACCCCTCTGATTTTTCCCGTCTAATTTTCCACTCAGCCCCATAGCACAACACCAGCTCTGGGACACGATGACTGCCCTGTGGCCTACCATGGACACTTCACCAGAAATTATGCATGTTTGTACAGCAGGGTGAATACGATAGAACTTATTAGGTATGGCACCGCGCTGATAGTAGTGTGGGAAAGAGTCGCCATAATGCAGCTTAGCTTCTTTGCGCTTTCAGGCTTAAGTGCATCTATGCGTCAAATTACCTCATTTAACTTGTGCCATGATATCTAGCCGTGACGAAATGATGATTTACTCTGATACTCATGCAACAGCGAGAAGCATCTAATTCCTCAAGTCTAATCCTATTAAGCAAACTTCTGCAATGACGATCACGACGCAATGTACCGTGCCACCAGCCAGTGGTCAGAGATCTGGTCAAGTCCTTAAGACACCACCCATCCGGCAGCACGCACAGCCTCTGGCTCGCAGAGCGTGCGGGTCATTGGAGGCCTTGCACAACTCGGAGTGTGCGTCATTCAAATTGGAGCACCCACAGGGGCCGTCGCTATTCGCGACGTGTGGGGTTGGCAGTAACGGCATGGGCGAATGCAGTCACACCCGCCAAAATTAGGACGAGACTCAAGGCTGCTCTCATACGGTCTTTTGACTACACCATCCTCGACGACGACGGCTATCTGGCCGCCGAAGTGGCCACACCGGAGGTCCCTGCCGCGGCTGGCGATGAGAAAGCCGCCGGACCCGCTGGCGGCGGTGAAGAGGATGACGTCACGGAGGGGCCGGTGACTTCCTGCGAGGACGGCACCGGCGGGAGGCTGCTGATCGAGCAGCGAGTTCTGGTATTCCTGGCACGGCCCAGACGAGATAATGCAGATGATCGAGCAGCGAAGTCTGGAACTTCTGATGTGGTTCAGCCCCTCGACTGGCCACGTCAGGTCCTCGTCTTTTGACGCCGGCAAAAGGTCTTCAGAGCAGATTGTAGGTTACCCTGAGGCAGGTGTGGACACCGGAAACCAGTGCAGGAGGACCAGCGGCGAGGTTCGCCACATTAATTTAACACTAGAGGTAGGTAGACCAAGGGAGAAAAAGACGAAAGGGGATATAATGATAGAATAGACAGAAGACAGGGAAAAGAGACATCAGCAGCGCGAAGGCATGTCAAGAGAAGCAGAAACCGCAGAAGAAGAGGCAGAAAGACAAGAGAGGTAATGAGAACCGAGCGAAAAAAGAACCTCATGCAAAAAAGGAAAAGGCGAGAAAGTCCTTCGAAATGTTTTCGGAATACAGTCAGATGCAGTGATCTCGCAAAACCTCTAGCCCCAGATCTATCTCTGTTTAAGCCTTGATTCTTAAACCCAGTTTGGATCGGGTACCACTCTTTCAAATGATAATATACCAATGGGTGATATGGGGAGCCGGCCATCCAACGCGGTCTAGACCTTGTTTGCTCCACGTGGAGTCAAGGGATCGGACGCCCAGTACCAGCGATTGCCATCACTCATATCATCTATTTTTATCCAATTCCTCCTTTGAAGTAGCTGCTTTCTACCAACTTGCTATCCATGCCTATCTCGGCTGCCCCAGATTTCCCCATCTTAGTTATTCTAACGGATTAAAAGTCCTTAGCAATGCCGCTCTTTATTCCCGTAACATTTTGTAGGCGACAGACAATTGCATTGCTTCCCAGGCACTTGGTTCTTGCCTGTCCAGTTTAATCACATGTGAGATATTACCTAATAAACATTGGGGACACTTTGGCTTAGTTCTTTCCACATCTCCCATAACGTTTTCGACAGCTATTTATCTGAAAGGGTTAATTCGGGTGTAAATTGGTTCTGAGAATGACTTGCTATTTTTTTATTTGACACAACTCGAAGCAGAAGACAGCTCTTAAAACTGACAGAAAGCCGAAGCCGAAGTCATCCGTTTCAATGACAAGAGGTCCAAGCCAAATTCGAAGATAGACATAAAGAACGGCTCAGAGTCGAACCCAAAACCCAAGCCGTCAAAGAAATCACTATAGCTTTGTGAGGCTGAAGCCAAAGTTTCGCCCCCAATGCCAGTGTCCATTTCTTGAAATTAATGCTCTCAACTTATCAAAAACCACACCACAGAATATTGGGTTATTTGTCCGCGCTGGGGATCTTTTGTGAAAAATGAGTATCTTAAAATATCAATGAGTCTTTCCAACCCTATCGCTGGAATCTAAATATCGACTCTAGCCGCCAAACTAAAACCAATCAGAATGCTGGATGCTGTAATGTTATGACTGTCCTTCAGAATCGACCATGTGAGCCCACAATGCACATTGCTCACGGGGGGGGGGGGGGGGGGCAAGACTTGCGTTGTGTAATATGGTTGTCTGCTAAGTACCGATCAGTTGGCTAAGTGTGTATATTTTGCAGTACTTTCAATGATTTCATAGAATATGGCAACCAGAAACTGGCACAAATTCGAGAGATTTATGTGGGGTTGGTGCCTCCTTGATTCAAATTGGCGCCCCTCCTGGAGAGGATCCCCCGATCGAAACTCCTTGAATCGTATGTGTACTCATGGAAAACAATGTCCAAAGAAGTCTTTGTGTAATAGTGAAGTTTTCCTACTCTTTTTTATATGTCAGCGCCCACTTTTTGGAGAGAGGGGAAAGCAGAGGCCTCACAAAAGAATGCGAATGCACGCCAATGATCGCCAGCGTTTTGCTGTGCTTTGCCGTTTTGTTCGCCTGCGTTGCCATTCATTTGTACCCTGAAGCAACCCATTTTAGTTGAGTCTTGTGACTACCGGTCCCTGGACCAGAAGCCATCCGCATTGCCGTCCTCCACCGTCCTACCCGAATCCCCCACCTGGCTATCCTGATTATCCCCCTTGGAAAATCCATAATCCTTTGTGCTTTGCTTATCGGGCCTGATGCAACAAAAACCATGTTACATTTTTTATGACTCATCGGTTGATCATCGTACCGCATACAATACGAAGAGCAGCAGTTTCGTCCGAATTTGCCGTTACACTGACGTGCGAGTTCCGTGCTCAATTGACGCCACCGCCGACAGTAAAGATCGCCATAATCTAAAAAGGCAAGTTCTTAGTAACTATCCGCCATATCACAGCTCTGCGCAGTTTGGATTCTTGATTGCTCACTGCTGTACTGCGAAATGTAGCAGTGCATTAGACCAGAACACTAAGGCGAATTCAAACTGAAAAAGTGCAAGCGCTACAGCATTGCCGTTGCATCATATCTCGATCTGTTCCGGCTATCCGTATTCATTTTACTAAATTTCACCACGTTCTACAAAAGTCATTCGGCCATTCGGAAAAGTACTCTCACATCTTGCAACGCTTGGGAATGGAAACCCTTGCTGACAGAAGAGAAAAGCTATGCCTAAGGCTAGGAAAACAAATGCAAGCGTCTCCCATGCATAAAGATCTGCTTCCAAAGCAGCGAGTGGCGATTTCCGGCAGAAATACCAGGAGCGCAAGCACACTCCAAACGTTTTGCTGTGGTACGCGACTACGCAAATCAAGTATTCCCGTATAACCACTCTTATAAACACAGATGTATTATCAACTAAGTAGTGTCCTACTTCATATGTATATTGAATATTGTGCGCATGTGCTATATGAGTTGATACTCGAAGCCACGCTTTTCTCAATAAACCGTCTCTCCCTCTCTCTCTCTCTCTCTCTCTCTCTCTCTCTCTAAAAGCAACAATTGGCAGTCAAGTCAGTGCGCACCGTCCCTGAAGTTATGGTGCAGCTAGCCCCTGGAGCCGGCGCGCTACCGCAGTTCCTCGGCCCGAGGTTTGCAGTGGTTTGCCGGCACCCGAAGCTCGCTTATATTTGGCCTGACAGGTCTGATGGTGACTGGCTTTAGCAGGATCAAACCATAGCGCTAGAAGGCCGGACCGTAACATTGCTCAGTGCGGGGAAATCCCTGCAGGGATCTGCCTGGTTCCAATAGAAGATAAAGCTCGACGTCGAACTGCAAATATACAGCATGCAGTGCGGTTTCCAAGCTTGCACACCGTGGTTTGCTCCACACGGCGCAAATACCTACGGCAGATAACGCGCCCTTAAAACCCAATAATTAAGCTAGATTGTTCAGCAGAAGTTCTGAGCCTCGGGGCTGAAATGCCAGTTGCCATACACCAGGGCCAATGAAGCCATCAGTCTCGTAATGTGGGATAAGCCTGAGATGTTTTTATTTTTACAGTCATGGCAACGAGCTGGCCTATGTCATAGCGTGTGCGCAAAGCATCTCACTCACTGCCAGCACATTCTTCAGTTTTTACATCAGAGCTGATTGCTGCTACCAAAACGTTTCGTTTCATTCAAGTTGGTCGAGCTGCTCTACGCCTACAACAGACTCCCTGAAATGTTTTTTTGCTCTACGGACATTTATCCCACCACGTTCGCTTGCATAGGGCATTTTAATACGTCTGACACCATCGGGATCGTGCTGGGAAGTGGGTCACTTTTGCAGGAGTACCAGCCACGTAACAATTGCGGGACCGATCTGGCTGACACGGCTGCGAAGCAGGGGGTGCAGGCGCCACGTAGACGCTGCTTACCAATTCGTGCCAGGGATTTCTACCCAGCAATCAAGACCTTCCTGCGCAGCAAATGGCAGCGCCCTAGGATAAGACGGCTAGACAAAGCTCTAGACCATAAAGCCCCAGCTGGGTCTGTAGCCATCTGGCTATCGTAATGTGGCGAAGGAAGATCGGATGATCCTCTGCAGATTGCGTATTGACCATGCGTTTGGGATACACGGCTATCGTCGGGCTAGAGCAGAACGTCTCTAGACTGTCGATGCAGTGCCTACCTCACAGTTTACCATGCCTTCCACTAGTGTCCGCGCTTTGCAAAGGGACAAATGCAACAATATGAGTACTGTGCTCCGTTTTTTGACGCACTGCGCTATTTCCGGTAACACTTGCCATTATCTCAAATCAAGACAGCTGCTTTCGTTGGCGGAAAATACTGACTTTAAGGTAGTAATATAAATTGGAGTTTTAGACGCTTCAACTGCGCGGTCATATAGCGCCCACGATTTTAGGGCATCGATGCACATCACTAGTTAGGCGAAGGCTTCGTTATGAACGCCAAATAAACCCAGTGGTCACCATGCCCTTAAACATTTAAACATAAGTTTCAGTATTTCGCTGTTTGAACAAAATCACAACTGGCTGTATTAACGATGGACCGTGGTTTCAGAACGCTGTTTTGATTCAACATATCAAGCATCAACTTCAAAGCGAGTTCTTAAAAAGCGTTCCGCGTTGACGACATTCCTGTTCATATAATTCTGTTTCAAGCCTTATGCGCATATTGAAAGACGCGCGAAGCTGAGAATCGCAGCCGAGCACAATATGCGTGCTTTCTCGGTTCGAAGTACCAGTCTTACGCTATGATGAATAGACATAGGTCCTATTTTTACATGCATGAGGGCTTGACGTAAGAACCGAGCGTTAACAAACCATACTCCTGGAAAGGCTTGAAATAGTTTACACGCGCCCGGATGGTCGGTTGAATGCCTTTCGCTTAGGAAGGGAGGTCTACTTAACCCCTAGGTTTCAAATATTTAGAGCGATATGTACACCAAATTCGCGGGGCCTGCATACGACCTCATTTGTGTCAAAATCTTTGGTTTTTACACCACGACCTTAGTGTCAAGCAAGGTCAAACAAGGTCAAGCAAGGTCAAACTTTAGATTTGATAGCTGTGCTAATGAAAATGATACCAGTTTTCATTCGTCAATGAGCTTTTACCTTCAGGTGAAAGTCACAAAAAATCTACGAAATCGTATCTCATCTGATATTTGAAAACTGAATAAGCTTCAGGGGCTACGCTATGCGGTATGTTCCTAAAACCAAATGATGACGTGAGCCAGTTTAGCCCAGTAACCTACCCTGACCTTTAAAAAGTCCATTGAACATGTTTGTTGCGGTCCCTGCCATTAAGAAATTCGAAATGAGCACCAGAAACAATCACTTAGAGCAAGCTCTCGAGCAAAAGAGCAAATTAGTTTTGGCCTCGGTCCAAACTTCATGCCTGACTATGGGACGATGGAATCTGTCGCAATTCCTTTATTGCCTAAGAAACTATTTCGGAGAGGCACGGATTTGTTAAGCAGCCCCCTGCCGCATCAGACTGAACGGTTCCTTAGAAACAGCCTTCGCTGACATCCCCTGTATAGCTTTGACCTGTCAATGGTCAGTGACCTTACGAGGTAAATCTGATTTATTTACTTAAAAACTTACTATTTCGCTGCCTACAGCTATGAAAGTTTGGTGCGGTGACCTCGGAAGTCATTTTGGAAAAACATTCGGTGGTGATTTTGGCCCCAACCGGGGGCGTGTTTAGAATGGTTCATGCAGACGCGTAAGGAAGTTATGATTTTCGATAATTTCAAGCCATGAATTGCTACTGCCAACCGTGCTTCCTGGAACTAAGTCAAGCCAGTGAAAACAGTGAGTAAGGAAGAACTACTTGAAGAGCCATCTATTTCAAACATCAGACATGCCGTATTTTCCGGAATGCACTAGTTTCCTTATTCTTTCTTTTCTTTTCCCTCTCCTTCATTCCTCCTTCCCTCTCACCCACCTCTGCCCACCTGATGATGAGCAGCGCCGAAAATTCTTGCTCACGATTAAACTTCTAATTTTTACTCATCCACCAGTCTGCAAGTTTTTAACATCAAACAAGCCGGTTCATTTGCGGCTTAAATGCCATGAATTCGCTAGTCCAGCCCCATACATAAATCTGGCAAACTGGGTGCTTCGCATTCCATGGCATATTTCAAATCTGGTAGAACATTTTATGTGATACACTCCCTAAAAATGTTAAAAACGCTTCATATCCGCTCATTTGAAATAACATGGGATTTATTTTCCTCGTAAACCAAGATACAACAATTCCAAGAAGCTAATCATGGCCCATTAACATGCGTCCAGGTGGCCGGTTGGATACCCTTCGCTCGGGTGCGGGGTCAATTTGAACCCCTCGGGACTCAGGAACTAAGAAAGCTAGAGACACCAAATTCACAGAGGGTGTGTTCGCCTGTACGTGAAATCACTTGGGTCGAAGTTGCAGGTTCTTAGGTTATGGACTTTGAGTCAAATGGGATCAAACAAGGTCAAACTCCAGGTTGGTGTCCAAAGTGCTCCCAGAACCTAGAAACCTGTTCTTAGCAAAAGGTAACATGCTCACCTAAGGTCAGTGGCATTGCTCGACCTTTCAAAGGTCATGGTGACAAAAATCATACAAGACTGCTTTGAGTTTTGCATTTGAATAAGGGACAAAGATTACGCTATGCAGTATACTCCTGAAAAATGCTCACCTGGGCCATTTAAGGCCAGTGACCTATTATGACTTTTAAGAAGTCCATGGAAGATGCATAATGCGGTTTTTGTTATCAGTAAATTCGGAATGAGCACCAGAAACTACCCCGTACAGCAAGCCTTTGACTAAAAAAATGGTTGGTTTTGACCTTGGTCTAACCTTCATACCTGACCCTACGTCATAGGGATTTGTTTATTCAACTGTTGTACTGTCTAAGAAAGCATCTCAAAGACGTGTGACGTCGTCTAACACTCCGCTGTTCCATCAGAGTGAATGATTCCCTTGAAATTGACTTCGCTGAATCCATGAACTGACTTTGACTGACACCAAACGATCTGCTATTTAATTGTCCACAGCTTAGCAAAATTTTGCGCGGCTACGCCGCGCTGTTCGAAAACCATTTTGAAAAAATGTTGGGCGGGGTTAACTTTACCCCCACCCGAGCGTGTGTCAATTAACCATGCCGGATCGGCAAATATTTATATGGTGCGTTGATTTCAACACCTTGGGCTGACTTTGTGGGTTATCCGACATGAGTGTCGACGACAAGGACACACTTTGATAGAAACGCGGGCGTGCGCGAAGCCTGTGCCGACAACAAGAACCCGCTTAGGTACAAAGACGAGCGCGCGCGACGCCGAAGGGCCTCCCGCGCTGCCCGCCACCCTCCGATGGCGCGGCACCAACCCCCCTTCGCTCGTGCGCTGTGGTCGGCAGAGGCGCGCCCCGATCGCAACGGCGGCTGCGTCGTTTCTGCCGCCTATTGGAAGCGGCGCTTATCGTAGGCCCATCCGTCAGGCCCCGCAATAGGTGTTCGCGCCGATAAATCGATCAACTGTTTGGCGTCGGAGGCAGCCGCAGCTTAAATGAGTTCTGCGGTGCCCGCTGAAAGCCTGAGGCGATTTCCGCCCGCCGACAGTAGGGCGCGGCCTTTAAATTCAGTGGGCTGAGGGGCAGCAGGCATTTGCCTCTCCCTTGTGGGAACTTAACATGAAACGCAATCGCAGCCCTGTGACGACGCATGGAAAGGAGCGACGCCTAAATTGCGCTTGCGCTCTCTCTTTCTTAGTGGAACCACCTCTCCTGCTTCGGTGACAGCGCAGGACATGGAAAGTGGTTAACGGGAGGAATGTTGATTTCTCATCTGAACAATTTTGGCAACAGCCATTTTGAATTCCATTGTAAGTAAACACTATGTGGGAAACAGACTGTCCTTATTCAAAATAATAGAAGTTTCCCAAGTCTCTGTGGCTGCCAGCGACGTCGACCTTGCGAGGCCCACTTTATTTTACTTTATTAAAAAAGCGGTGAGGACGAGTGCTGCACACTAAACTTTAAACTCAGCTTTCGTGCGAGCCATGGGCCTTTTCATATTATAATTCAGCATGGCACTATTTTATGATCATTTAATCAGGTTACAATAAGGTATCAAATATTGCAATTTATACTGACTGGGCTATATCTCGGCAATTTGGTGGCCATGCTGCGAAAGAAGAGAAGCAGGAGGAGGTAGAGGGCTATTCGCCGCAGGATGCGCTGCATGCGGGTCAACCTGGAAGTACCGCATTACGGAAGCTTGCGAGGTGCTTTCGTTGAGGCGTGATGGATGTGCCATCATGGGATTGTTGGTAATCTGACCACAATATTTGGTAGAATAAAAGGTATTTACTCTCACTTCTATTCATCCTCTCAGCATCCTAATTTGATGTGGCTTGATGGATAACTCCGTGCTGGTTTAGTGATTGCGTGCGCGTGGTTCGACCTGTTTCGAAAGTGATGCACTGATATGTTTGCACAGTGTGCATGGATGACAACATGGACAGGGGCGTCATATCATAACCTTTCTGGGGTTGCTTAGCACCCCCCCCCCCCCCCCCCACTCCCCCTGTCCCCATGCTGACTTAGCCGTCCAATGCCCCCCTGATCCCCTTCGATGCAGAGGAACAAAGAGGGAATACTTGGCCAGAAAGATACAGAACAACTATCGTAACTGTTGGTATGGTAGGTAGTGGCACCTCAACACATTACTATTTGTATCCTGTTGATTTTGAACAAAGAATATCATGTAGGTGCCTATTATTTTATTACAGTAACTCTTTCATATGCTACGCCAGACTGCAAATGTTTGACACGTTTTGCCAAGTGATAACCTCTGGCTTGGGATAAAGAACATTTGCATGCAGTTTACAGCAGCCTTTAAAAGCGCAAGCTGGCCCAGACGATAGTCAACACAGGTTTTCTCTAACAGCAGCAAGCATATTTGTCGCAAAGTCGTGACTGTGGTGGATGTACCGCACGATCAGCGACAGCGGTAGTCATCAGTGAGGAACTCAGATGTTTTTTCTCTGTGAATCCCGCCCCATTCTAAGCTTTTTTTTAAAAAAAACAGCTAATATTGACTTGAAATGAGAATTCATTGCTATGAACGTGATCTTGTATCTAAAAATATTAAAAAGGGTTGTTTTTTAGTTTCAACATCACGAACGGAAATTTAAGCGGCCGGAATCCAGGGAGAAATCAGAATTTGCGATAGCATAGGTCAACCTTTCCGGCTGACCCCCCCCCACCAATTTCAGAAAGTGACACCTCTGAAAGGAAGGCTAAGTCGTCAAGTCAGGTTGATATGGTAGGGCTGCCACGCTTCATGAACAGGCTAGTCTCCTTGAATTGGTTGGCATGCTATAACTATGCATCATCTGAGGAACTTGGAATTATATTTTGCCCGTTTCAATAAAATATGTAAAATGCAAGTTTCATATGACACTGACTGTTCCCAGATTTTGCTCTGTGGTAGGAATACTCAACAATAACCATTTATTAGAATCTTATGATTTGTTTACCTTTTGTACTGTATTCTACCCATTGTTTGCATTGCAGTGCCATGCCCATCAGCGATGCTGCTTGCAAAGCTGAGATTGTTGTTTATTCACACGACATCTCCTCAGCTCTAAATATAACTTAGTCATGTATGCCATACTCGGCTGCTTTTTTGCTGGATCTTGTGAGACCTCAGGCATGTGTTTACATGCACAAACTTAATTACAACGCCACTTGGATGCAGCTAACAAGCCGTTCTTTATTGCTTACTTATTCATATAATCTTGACAAACTGCGGTACGTTATATACATGTAACACAAAATATTCCAAACTTGCTTATTCCGAAAATGACCGAATATTTCACCAATGACTTGCAAAAACCCAATCTCCCCTCATTGGTTTTCGGTTCAACAAATACTTGGTCTTCGCAGGGTATCATTAGCGCAGAATGGCTTCGGCTCCGGCTGATCTCTGCAGCACGACGCTGGCTCCGACTGATCTCTGCAGAACGGTGCCGGCTCCGGCTGGTCTCTGCAGAACGGCGCCGGCTTCGGCTGATCTCTACAGAATGGCTCCGGCTCCGGCAGGTCTCTGCAGAATGGGGCCGGCTCCGGCTGATCTCTACAGAATGGTGCCGGCTCCGGCTGATCTCTGCAGAACGGCGCCGGCTCCGGCTGATTTCTACAGAATGGCGCCGGCTCCGGTTGATCTCTACAGAACGGCACCGGCTCTGGCTGATATCTACAGAACGGCGCCGGCTCCGGCAGGTCGCTACAGAACGGCGCCGGCTCCCGCTGATCTCTATAGAACGGCGCCGGCTCCGGCTGATCTCTCCAGAATGGCGCCGGGTCCGGCAGGTCTCTGCAGAGTGGCGCCGGCTCCGGCTGATCTCTCCAGAATGGCGCCGGCTCCGGCAGGTCTCTGCAGAATAGTGCCGGCTCCGGCTGATCTCTGACCAGCGCACGGGATCAGTGTCGGCGGTCCGGCGCCGGTCAGGGTGCGGACGACGCCCTGCACTCTCGACACATTCGAATCGGAGCCAGAAGCCGCAGCACGCTGTGCCGGTTACTGCTGGAGCGAGCGCTCTTGGCCAGCTGGTGTTGGGGCGGTACGGGCATTGTCCGCACTCAACAGCTATGAGCATTCTCAGCCGCTCAGGAAAATCTTTTGAACAGCTTTACGTTCCGGGTATGGACTAATCTTGGGTTGAATGCCAGGCCCTGTCCCAATATCGTTGCTACTGAGGCGTTACATCGCTGCGAGATGCTGAGCTCCTTCCTTGGATCCATGCCGCTGTGCTGGATATCATTGCTTGTCGCGTCTAGGTCGGCTGCTAAATCCGGCCACTGATATTTCGGCGTTGGTACTGCAGCTTCTCGTCCATTGTATTTATTCGCCGGGGAGTTCCGATCCTGTGTACTACCAGTGTCAGTTTGCCTCTGGGAAGAGCAAGTTTCCTCTGCCTGGACGGATGCGACCATTGCAACGATTGCAGTCAGAACAACTTGGCCCCTGAAACTTTCTGGAGCCACGTATCTTAATCGCACTGGAAAGCTTATGACTCGGAAACCCTGTTAGCACTGTTGTTAGAATGCTAGTCAGAAATATCAAGATGTATACACATGCACAACTGACTGCCACTGGCCATTCACCCCATCGATAGCGTGCAGTGGTTACGTCATTCTAGGACAAATACTTGGCTAATTCCACTACGACTCTTTGTTGCGAAGCTTCCACGAAAAACGGCGAAATGAATGTTTGTAATTATATCCACATGACTTCAACGCATTCCTGTGCATTTTGGACTTCCCTGGAGCAAGTCAAGAGTTCCTTATGATATCCGAAACACAGCGGGGCTCCGAGTTGGCGTTACCGCCAAATGCTGGCGATCGCCGCACACGAATGGTCCACCACGGTCTGTACCTGCAGCCTGCATACTCAACTTTACAGGACATCCGGCCTTGGTGACGAAAACGTACCTAATATTTCATAGTAAGTTGGCACTCGTTGTTTATGTGACCGTGTTATTACTCTGCTATTAACTAACCAACGGCGGTAAATTTGCGAGCACAGCATTGTGTGTTTCTAGTGTACATCAAGCATGTAAGCATGCCACGGAAGTTATCAGCTGTGCGGCATAGCGCTGGTTTTTCCAGATTACACCAGTATAGAATAACTGCGAAGGTACCATCGTGAAGGAATTGGGTGAGCGTACGAGCTGAGATAAAAGCCGATAGACGTCGACAAAGCAATTCAGCTCCAGTCAGCCGGTCAAGTTGTCTGTATTTCAGGTACCATGACAAATGGAGTCTCGGCTGACATTCCCTGACGAATGTCTGTTTTGCGTGGTGGAAAAGGACACCAAGCACTACCAGACAAGAGCATGTCCTGTCGCGGTACGCCTCGAGCGCCGAGCTTCCGTTGGGGCCGGTGTCGTGCGAACGCGGAGTGTGGCCGTCAGCCCCGTCGCCGGGCCCGAATGGCCGTCAGCCCCGCCGCCGGGCCCGGGTGGCCGTCAGCCCGCTGTCGGGCCCGGGTGGCCGTCAGCTCTGCCGCCGGGCCCGGGTGGCCGTCAGCTCCGCCGTCGAGCCCGGGTGGCCGTCAGCTCCGCCGTCGTGGCCCGGGTGGCCGTCAGCTCCGCCGTCGTGGCCGGGTGGCCGTCAGCCTCGCCGCCGGGCCCGGGTGGCCGTCAGCTCCGCCGTCGAGCCCGGGTGGCTGTCAGCTCCGCCGTTGAGCCCGGGTGGCCGTCAGCTCTAGCGTCGAGCCCGGGTGGCCGTCAGCTCTAGCGTCGGGCCCGGGTGGCCGTCAGCTCTAGCGTCGAGCCCGGGTGGCCGTTAGCTCCGCCGTCAAGCCCGGGTGGCCGTCAGCTCCGCCGTCGAGCCCGGGTGGCCGTCAGCCCCGCCGCCGGCCCCGGAGCCGGCTGAGCAGCTCTCGCCGACGGACGCCGCGGCCGCCGCGTCAGCTGAGCCGCTCAGCCGGCTCCATTTCCATAGTGCTCCGGACGGGTGCCGTCAAGGATGCAGCGGACCCACTTCACGCCGTGCTATGAATAATTTGACTGCAGATTAGCCGGCGGCCTGGACGCCCCAGCAGGAAATGCTATTAGCCCGGGGCGCCGCCGCCGCCGCCGCCGTCGTCTTGGCGCTGGCTGGCTCGGGTCAGTGGGCATGAGCGCGTGGTGTGGGGCTGGTGGCGGCAGTTCTCATGGGCACTTACATACCACTTTGCCTTGTCTATCTGAACGAATTATGGCCTTCAATCTTACTTGAAACGCGCGTATTGGACTTCTGTGCGAACGTGGGCTTCGAATACGATGCTACATTTCAGTTCGCTGTATAATATAATCCACGGCGGTTTTCGACCTTAAACATGTGCAAGCATTTGCTGAGTTCATTCAAACATTCCTATGAAAATCTTCGCAACATTATAAATGCCTATATCTTATGCTGAACATGTGATCCAAAGACCAGCCATAGACACCAAAGCAAGCCCAATAAGGGTGTTGGATGTTCCGACAGCCTTGCAGGCCTGACCACGCTAGCCCATACTACACGCTGCTCACGTCAGGCGGAGCTTGCGTTATGCGTTGGGCGTTGCGCATGCGTCGTGGGTTGCGTTACGGTTATTTCTGTGATGTACACCAATTAGCCGTGTAGATGATGTGCTTCACTGATTTCATAAATGGGGCAGCCAACATCTTAACAAAATCTGAGTTTTTGTGTGGAGTTGGCGACCGCTTAATTGAAACTACCTTGATTAATTGAATTCTGAACTAGGTCACCCCGATCGATACTCGTGGATCCGCCCCTGTGGTCATGGCCAGCAAACAAAGTCTGAAGAAGGTAGTCTTTCTGTGATGGCCAACTTTTCCCTATGCTTGTGTAATATTTCAGCCTAACATATCACCGGGGCCCAAGCCAACATTGCGAGCCCAACTCGACCTTATGCCAGAGGGGGAGGGGGGGAGAGGGGGGGGGGGGGGGCGGCAGGGCCTTCAGATAACAATGCAAGTCGACATCTGTCGATCGGCACTCTCCAAAAAATCGACCCAGGAATTTTTTATCGGAGCACCTGCCCGGCCTCGGCGCGGCTGTTCCGCGGCTGTTCCTTTCCTCAGCTCCAGCGATTGTGGCTGGTGCCCGGACGTCGGGTATTATGACGGTCCCAAGAAGCCGATAATGCGTTATTTAGACCCAATACCGCCTGTCTCGGCGACCGCAAAAAGCTTGGGCGAAAAACATGCTGTGGTACCGGCGATCGCGTCGAACAGTAATGATCTACTGGGCAGAGTCGACACACGGTTCGCGTGCTAACCCGGAAGGCACGCCGCCGCCTAGGAGAGACGCCTTCATCGGTCCCCACACACACAACAGCAGTGACGCTCTAGCACACGCTCACAGGCCGCAAGGGAGGGGGGGGGGGGGCGCCGCGCTCTGTCACACACCCCAGATCACGGAGGAGGGGACGCCGCGCTCTGTCACACACCCCCAGGCCGGCAAGGGAGGGGGCGCCGCACTCCGTCACACACCCCCAGGCCGCGGGGGAGGTGGGGGAGGGGGGGGGGGGGGCGCCGCGCTCTCGTTGCGCGAGCCTCGGGCGCCACGTTATCTTTACGGGCGCCGGGACGACAATTGGGACAATAGGCAATCAATGGACAATGGGCATGGCTCCAAATGATTCTCGGCGACGGCGGTGGCCGCGATAGCCCAGCGCCCGTGGCCCGCTCCCCGCCCCGTCCGACTCGCAGTGGCCAGCGACGACGACAGGCGAACGGAAGGCGGCCGCCCGCTCCGACCAGACCGATCTGCTGGGCTGTGGTAACAAAAGGGAGCAGCTGTGTTTTAAGAGTCATCAGATCTGAGCCCATGTGCAAATATAGTCGTTTTGTTGACGCGGGTCTCCGGCAGTCCATATGCACGCATTGATAAACTGCATTTTCCAATCGTCATTTTACATCACACTGCGTGCGCCATCTTCATTGTTTGTTCTGTTAGTTTTGATGGTTTATGTATTATCTTAGGCTTAGTACCATGAGGGAAACCACCAACTAAAAAAACATTTATCATTGCCGTATGGACGAAGACGGTGTTGATACACCGCCATCGCCTCTCACGGATGGCGTACGGTATGGATCCGCTTGTGCCTGTGGTCAACGACACCTCAGGAGGTAGATTATATCTTATTAATAGTTCCTTCTGCGCGGCTGCATAAATTGCAGGGCGAAGAACTTGCAAGATACGTGCATGCACTGTGCTTGCATACATCAATACTTACACACGGCTTTGAGCTTGGGTGCAGGAGTAGCGGCACCTCTGAGAGTTTGGATATCATTGGTTTTGAAAGATAGCTTTCGCTGGCAGTATTATTTAATACATAATGTATCCAGACTATATGAAAAATAACAATATCATCACAGATATTCATGAATTCACCTTCCATTGCCAAGGTATTTTTGGCTTCTGTCCACCTTTACACCCTTAACACTCTTTTTCCGTCCACCTTTAGGCATACACTGGGGGCCGACGACCTAAATTCTGCATCAAATCCTCCAAAAAGGTACATAGGCTCACATATGTTAGTAACACTATGGCGATTCGTGAAAAAACTTGCCACAAAAAGGGTTTACCTCGCAACCACTCACACCCCTATGGACGTTGCTCTTAAAGATCTTCATGCCAGTTTAAAAGTGCGATTCTCATTCCACCCTGCTACCCATAAATCTTTGGCCACTAAGTCCCGAGCGCCACCCATTCCTAATCAGCCTTGTTCTCCGCCATCCTCCCTTAATCTATAATTTACCAAGCCTTTAGTTCTACATTGAAGAAACAGATGAGATTCTTTCATACGCCAAATAAAATTCTGATTATCTTCAGCTTTATTAATTAATATGATTAAATCATCAAGTTGAGCAGCCCAAGATTCCTCATGTTTCTTATCTAAAGCATTTATTCAATTTGTAGTGCATGTTTGTACTCGCTCACATAACTTACATCGGTGGGAAAGAGAAACACTATTTTTCACAAATGTCGATTATTACATGTCGCGTGAATTTTCGCGTTTCTTACCAATATTTCTGAGCAAGTTACGCAACAAATGAGAAGCGTTCATATGATCACTATTTTGGTAGGAGCAAACCGCAAAGTTCACGTGAATGTAGGTGACTATGACAATTATATGAATGATGTTTGTAGATAATGAACGATGCCTATGAAAATCACTTCTGAAAGCAATCAAAATTCTGAATTACTGTTTGTTTTTAGGATCTAAGAATTAGGAGACAAAAATAAGGAGCTAAAATCGTCTAGTCTTCATTGTAATTATCCACATTCCATGAGCCCTGATTGGTCCTACTTGGTCCTTGCTGGGACTCTGGTCCCAAATTGGATTCTGATTCTAATTGGGATCAGATGCGAACTCAAATCAAGGCTCCATTAAGGACACCTTACCGTATTGGACCAGTCCACCTGCTAATCGGTAACTCCGTGGTTTGTGCGATCCGCGAAAAGCTTTGGTGTCAGTGGAAAGTGTTCACCACTCACCTGCCTGCGCCGCCCGCTGGGTCACGTCAGCCCTGGCCACACTGTCCTTCACTCAGCCGTCGGTCCCGATGACACCGCAGTTCTCTCGGTCTGTCGGTTCTGACAGCACCGCCTCTCTCTCGGTCCGTCGGTCACGTTGGTACCGTCGCTCCCTCGGTCCGTCGGTCTCGTTGGTACTCTCGCTCCCTCGGTTCGTCGATCCCGATGACGCGTCACTTTCTCGGTCCGTCAGTCACGTTGGTACTGTCGCTCCCTCGGTCTGTCAGTCCCGACGGCGCGCCACCTTCTCGGTCCGTCGGTCACGTCGGCACCGCCACTCTCTCGACCCGTCGGTCCCGTCGGTACCGTCGCTCTCTCGACCCGTCGGTTCCGACGGCACCGTTGCCCGCGGGTCCGGTCGCGCGGTGCGCGCGACTCGACGCCGGTGGGAGCACTGCCTGACCCGGCCTGGTCGGCTGGCCGACAGGGCCTGACGTTTATTGATTCGGCCAGGCCGCTAACGAAATCAGGCAGATTGGGCGGCGAGAGGACAGGACAACAACGAACCACACGTAATTGCCGAATCGGCGCCTGGTTATTTGGTGGACGAAGAAGAAAGAACCGCCGTGGAGAAGCAGTCGACGAAAGCCATGTAGTGTCGGCGGCGGTTGTTATAAGGCGCCACACCGCGCGCAAGTAGGGGCCGGCCTGCGCTCTAACCGCGACGCTTTGGTTAAGACCGAAACGGCCGGGAAAATCAAACGCAAAACCATATCTGTGCTTGTCTTTCAATGCGCGATGCCACAGATCTGGGCTTGCTGTTCATTCTCAATCCGTTGGGCTCATTTTGGATTTATTTTGACCGTAAACGGCAGGACGAATCAATCGCCATACCGCATTTGTGTGTGCCTTTAGATGCGTGGTGCTACAAATCTGGGCTTTGGATTCAAAATGAATCTGCTGCGCGGCATAAACTTATGCCGAATGTAGCTCAGACCTGCGGGATTGAAAAATCAGGCTGTGCAAAATAGCTGTACAACTGTTAAACTGTGTTGATGTGTGCAAAATGTTACCGGCGACGTGAATGTCATTACGGTTGGCAGTAGTTCTCACCAGGTGTACTTACAAACGCGAGACGACCTTGTTAGCTGTGAGGACCCTGGACTGCCTGGACAGCATTCACATTGTCAGTCATAAAGCTGTGATGCAGATTTGTCAGCTGTCGTTAGCTGTCGCTTATGATGGCAGGCTGGTGAAATCAGCTGCAGCCGACTGACACCGGCAACGACACACGCCCTATTTTCTTTACTTTACTTCACGCATTTCGCCTGTTAAGAGTAGTTCTGCGAAAGCACGTTAAAAAGGTAACGCAATTAGCGAACTTCGTGGTCCACAAATTTCACATCATTGCCACGCCGGCACGCCATATATGGAATAACAGAATAACTAAATTATTGCAGGTTGATGCATCGCCACAACCTAGTGCAGCTTAGTCCGTTTACAATTAAATGTCAACCTAGGACACCATTCTCCATGTAAAGGGATTTGGCTCACCCAAAAATCGTTTTCGCATTAACTACTTGGGAAGTTATTGATAACCTTCCTGTTCCATATGGCGTCGTTCGTTTCACCAATAATTCTTTACGCCGAAATAATTCCGCAAAGTTTTGCCGTTAACGTGTACCTTTGGGGAAGCGAACACGCGGCAGCTGCACTTAAATTTCCGTCACCACCCTGCAAGGAGTTCAACACCGCTGCATTCCGCGAGCATTCAGGAGGCGTTAAAACGGCTCGCAGCCGCCCGTGTGGTCGGAGTCGGCCGGGACTGTGAGACCAGCCTACGCAGCGGTGGTGGCTCCAGGCGTAACGCAAATTTATGACACCCATCGTCGGTAGACGCAGCATGATACGTAACAGTGGCCGGACCATCAAAAAATTGTAAAACGATGAATATGTAACCAACCAGCGGGTCGCAGTGACTTTCTTGAACACAAACTGCAGCGCCAAACTGCTGAACCAACATGCACGAGATTGCGTTGGAATACTTTACGCCTTCAGATGTAAACAAAGAACGAGCTGTGCTATGGCACGCCTGGTTTCAGGCACGTCGATCTCACAAGGCTCCGTTACGACCGCACATTGCTGCCTTTGATCCGGATGTCTTTGTGTGATCCCTCCATCGTGCAATTTCACCAACAGACCCACCCTAGATTGATCCGCGGCGACAATGGCAGGCATCGGCTGCCAAACCCAACTTGTATTACGACATAGGACGGATCCAATGGTGTGGGAGCGGACCTATTCAGAAAGAGCCCAGCAGGAGATATCACGCGTGCTGTGTGGTATGTAACGAAAGAGAAACGGGGACGGTGAAACTGGTGGTGGAAACGCGCACAGAAGACTGCTTCGGAAACCAATTTTAAAAGTTGTCACGCTTCGTTGAACCAACTTGTTAGATTTCGGGCATGGTGCTGAGAATGTCAAGTGCGCGACCCCTTTAGAGCCATTGAAAGTGTGAAAGGTGTGTGACATGAGGCGCTGCACACTGTGCAGCACCAGTGACCTGGACAACCCCCAGCGTGCTAACGAAGAGCGCAGGTGTTCGATGGCGACCTTTGTTGCTGCCGTTCGTGACGTTCGTGACAATGCCGAGCCCTTTGTAGTGCACATCAGTGACGATGAAAGACACGTAATCATTGATTGGCTACAATTCTCTACATACACGCCTTCCAGTGCCTTCGTGGATCACGCCGACGCATGGAAATGGTTTGAGCGCTCTTGGCCGATGTGCCAGACATGTTTCATATTTATTCAATCATCGCCAATATTCATCATCACTGTTTGACCACCGCACACACATTGGGCTAAGGAGCTTGTTCCCCGCAGTGACCGTCGTGCAAAACCCAGCCATTTTTTGCCCCCTCATGAAGTGGGGTCGGTGGGCGGGTGGGGGAAGGGGGGGGGGGGGGGCTCTCAAGCGTGACTTCACAGCAGGCACCCGTACTGGACGTCTATCTCCGACGTCGCCGGTTTGCGGACAGCCATTTTGCAGCAAGCTGCAGTGCGACTGGCATCTCATGATCCATAGACGCTCACAGACGAATGACATCGACCGATACCGGTCATAAGTCCTCAAACTCCATCAGCTGGGCCACTTCGGTTGACTAGGCTAGATTTTATGTGGGTTGGCAAAGGGAATCTGTTGAGCTCATCGCAGGGGTCTCCTTTACCCGTGGGCACGTGTTCCTGCCGACTACCTGACGCGTTCAGAACCATTGACCCTCAAACCACGCGAGGGCAAGCTATCAGCGAAAGCGGCCTCATTTCGCGAGTACGTCCCAGGAGAGTGCGTACTGAAAACCGGGCGGCCCGTGCGTACTGGAAACCGATGATCTGTGGCAAGACTCTGAAGTCGCTTCACATTGGCTGCCACGCTATATCCTTTATCTGTCTGACCCTGGAGCTCTATCTGCCAGAAACACCGTTCAGTGTCGTCCAATGACCGAGAGTAAAAAGGGATGGCCCTCTCGCCATGCGTTGTCTGTGGAGCGAGAGTAAAACCAAGACCAACGCCAGCGTTCCAGGGCAATACCCCGGATAGTTTGATGTCATGCTGAGACGAAATCGGACGGCTCCTGAGACGAATTTTCGTATCTTAAAATGATTTTCCTTAACAGCTGCACTTCATCATAGTTTATGGTCAAGAAACTGTTGCCGTTGAAAGCGTTGCCGCATTCCAATTAATCTTCGATAAAAATAATTGTTCGTGTTCAAATGGACAAACGTAGCCAAGAAATACAGTTTTAAGCAATGAAAATACCTAGCGTGCCAACGAAGACAAAATAGTGTTCTACAGGCTGTTTCATGAAATAAGTGCTGCATAGAGACGGAGTCATTATTATTTTTGTGATGGACACCAAAGACAAAACCATTAATACGTTCTAGAAAGCCAATACCATTGTTACGAATGAAGCTGCCGACCAGCGTGTCGTAAAGCCAACTAAATGAAGATTCTTTTAACTGGACCATATTTTTGTAACCATCGATCTTACCGCCACAATATTTTGAGCGGCTAACGCCATTATATCTACGCATTTTGTACAAGACTGCTCCAGGATACTTTTGGATCTCTTAAATGCCACTTATTTCGTGACGAGGCATGCTTCTGCTGCGTTGCAATTTCACCTTCCTTTTAAAGGGCAGGGCAACATAAAGTCTACTCTAATCCACATTCAGTTTCCAGGTATTTCCTCCACGAATGGCTGGAAATATATGCATCCAAAAGCTGTCTGTAAAGTTAACACAGCCTGTAAAGTTAAATCTACTTCTATGCATTTTGAGGGGAACTTTATGGACTGAAACACTGCGTGATTAGTCTTGCAATAATAAAACCAAGGGTTTGCGAGTACGGGTTTGCACAAAAGCGAACAATTAATTTTGTTGCTCCACCTCGTCAGATGCGTTCTCAATGAGCCCGTGGAGGCCAAGGAGTCACGTATACCGACTTGGCCAAGGCCCTGTTAGCAAATCCACGCTACGAATGTGAGATCCAGGCCGCTTTTATGTCATTTTCCTCCGTTGCGTTCTGCCAAACATTTCGGACGTCAGGATAGGAAGCTCCCGCATAGTCCGCCCAGCCCTGCATTAAAGCGCCGTCGTCTTAAACGGTGCACACGAGAACATCTGGCCCTAATAGCAGCCTGTTTGACCATAAGTCATGCAGCAGACTGTCACCGAGACGTGTCAGGAGCGGCGTCAGGATGCCCGGCGCTCTCTGTAACATAGAGCCACAAAGATACAAAAAAAAAAACACCATCGCATTGGCACTCACCCTGCGATGGTCTGGTGCAAGCTGCCTTGTGTTGAAATTTTCATAATAGGTCAACCCCTGCGGTGTATCAGGCACATCACATCATCATATTATCATATCACCAGGTGTAGACGATGTCCTGCCTGACCGCCTCTGACCTCTGGAGCCCGAACGGCGAGGTGCGCCCTGGATCGGCGGAGGGCATTGTGTGCCAACGTTGTGACCATTTCCGGCGAAAATTTCTTATAGATCCAGACATACCTGGACTCGTGTTTGGAGTCCAAATACGAATGCATCGCAGACGTCATTCGTATAACATCCCAATGTGATCAAAGAACCAAAGTAGCTGATAAGGGGCTTCGAGACGACCAGACAGCCCCGGAACAGTTCAGCGATGCCGTGGCTGAAAATGGACGCAAACAACCTGATGCTCTAAGCGCGGTCAGGGCTTACAAAGAAGAGACTCCCAGTTTTTCAAAACCGGGGCAGCTGAAGGCGCACTTTGCATCAATTTGGTTGACTGAGATTTCACGCACGACGGTCACTCGGCCAAACACTGCGTTGTCGTATATCCGCACGTATCTGTAAAGTGCACAAGCATTTCGGCGCGCCGTACCTAAACAGCTGGACCAATTTCATCAACTCTTCACCTTCGGCTCCACTGATCCGGCGAAACGGGTGGCGCGATGGCTTCGAGACGTCCCGTGCTGATTGGCACGCGCCACACGCCGTGCCCCAAGCGCCTGTGGGAGACGAAATGTCACGGGCGCTGGTCAAATGAACGGTCGCAATGGCTCGTCCGCCGGTGAGAACTTGGCCGCCGACGTGACCCACAGCTCATTGGGGTCGAGTGTGGTGGCCGGCCGCCGGCGTGCCGTCAGTCACCTGCACGGTTTTGGACAGGGGCGCCTGCGGGTCGCCAGCGTGTCGGGCTGCGTGCCCTCATCCCATCGCTACATGCCATCATCCCATTGCCGCATGCCCTCATCCCATCGTCACATGCCCTCATCCCATCGCTACATGCCCTCATCCCACTGCTACATGCCCTCATCCCATCGCTAAAAGCCCTCATCTCATCGCGTTTCAACGACAGGTGTCCTGCGCATGAAAGTTAACGCACCAGGCTCAAGCAAATTTTGATCTGATCGATACATGTGTTTCGAGTAGACTCACTCAAGATGAAGGCTGGATATTTCTCGCCCCCTCCCCCTAAGGCATTGGACGGATTGTCAATAACGGGATAAGCGACAGGTCAACAACTGTCACCTGGGCCTCAAGTGTGCGCGCAACTGTTCGATGATGTGGGGCTGACGTCCACTAGATCCCGGGGCGACTGGAACACCACAGGGCATCGCTTTGAATCGTCTGTGAGGGCTCTGCCTTCCCGTCGTAATGTTGAGTTGGGCCTCCTATGTTGCCTTGAGCCCCAATACTTGTTACTGGAATATTACAAAAGTGAAGGAAAGAGCCGGCCGTCACACGAAGCGCATATTCTATGGACAGGAATCGCTGACCATGTCTTCCATGCTACGCAAACTAAGAGCTATTTCATAAATGGTATCCACAAAATTTAACATAAGGCTGCCCTTCGTCAATATATGATGTTGATGAGATGCGTTAGGAAACGCATTTTTTGCAAGGAGGTTAGGCCGCCGGGCACGCGGCTCGGCCTCTTATCATTCACCAACAATGACACCCCTAGAGCACCATCACATACAAGTTTCGTGGAGCACCGTCAGTATCAGCGCTGCCACCCACACGCGCATGCATATACCTCGGGGGTGCCCCATTAAGGGGAGAAGGGGCAAGAGCGTGTTTTGCCCTCTAAATTTTTTGACAAGCCATTTTCCCGCAATAAGGGCATTATAGCCACCCGCAAATTACCAAAGTTCATGTCAAGTCTCCACATAAAATAATTGTTCGCTCATTGTGATCGAGAGGGTGGTAATTGGGGAGGCTTGGAGGCTCCTGACGTTGTCCAGAGACTCTACGCTGTTACCGGGGCCTTACGTGTCCAATTGCCGGGGAATCTGATCGCTAAGGAGCCTTCCACGCCGCCCCTGATTTCTTTCATTTTCTCGGAGGGCCCTACCCTGCCGTCCATACGATGGTGGTGTATGATGGTGTAGAGCCCTGCCAAATTACCGTCACTTGCGGAGGGCCCCAGACTCTTATCGGGGGCCTATATGCTGACTTGCTCGGGCACATTCGATCGTTTGGAGCCCTCCACGTTGGATCTTGGGTACTTCCTGTTTGAATGGAGGGCACTACACTCCTGACAGGGATCCCCATCTGTAAACCTACTCGGGCACACTCGATCGTTCGAGCCCTTCTTATTGCGTCATGCGTACTTCCTATCTGCTTGGAGGCCCTACGCTGTTGTCGGTGGGGCCTATCTGCCAACACGCGCCCGGGTGGCCGGTTGAATACCCTTTGCTCGGGTGGCGGTCAATTTGACGGCTAAGAGAGCTACATGCACTAAATACCCAGGGTGGATTGACCTGTATGTAAGCTCACTTGCGTCAAAGTTCGAGGCTCCCAGGTCATGATGACCTTTGGGTTCAAATGAGGCCAAACAAGAAACACTTCAATTGGTTGTCCAATGCGTTCCGATACGTCCTCATGCAGCTGCCATAAAACTTACATACCTGTTCTGAGCAAAAGGTCACCAGCGTTCTCTTTAAGTTAGTGACCTTTGTCGATCTTAAGAAGGTCGGTGACTAACAACCCAGGGAAAGCTTTGATTTGGGAATTTCGATAAGCGTCAAGGATTATGCTGGGTGGTGTGCTCCTAAAAGCCAATGGTTACTCTGGGTCATTCTAGGTCAGCGACCTTCTCTGACCTTTTGTAAGTCCAGTTAAGATATCTGACGTGGTCTCTTTTATGACAAAATTCGAAAAGAGGATCACACGTTACTTCTTAAAGCAGGGCCTTAAGTAAAATAGCAGGTTGGTTTTGAGCTCAGCTTGACCAACATATCTAACTGACCCAAGTTCAATAGAAGTTGTCATCATCCTAAAACAACTTTTCTAATTGTATCAGACATTACCGCAGAGATATAGGGCTTTGTCTAACACTCCGTTGTTGCATCAAACTGAATGATTCCCCAGAAATTGCCTTCGCTGATTGCCGGGGCCTGACTTTGGCCTGTCATAGGTCAACCACCTTTCAAGGTACAAATAATGTTTGATGCCAAAGGATCCGCTACTCAGTTGCCTACAGCTGTGCAAAGTTCGACGCGGCTACGCCGCGCCTCTTGCAAATTATTCTGAAAAACCCTTTGCGGAGGGGTCAAATGGAGCCTTCATCCGAGTGCGTATCAAGCTATTCGGGCCACGGGCGGATCCAGAAGAGGCGGGGCAAATGGCATTGCCTCTCCTCCTTGGACCCTGAAGAGGCCCAGTGGCTCCGAAGAGACCCATAGGCTCCGAAAGGGCCCATATCCGACCGAACAGACACAGTTTTTAACACAACGCACGACAAAATTAGACATCTTTGGCCTCACGGCGACCAAGAACAGTCGCAAGCAAAAGAAAAGGGCCGGTGAGCTGGCGAAAATAGCTTTTTCTTATTGAGAAGATGGGGATTGAGTGAGATATGACACCGTCCAGAGGCCCTACACTGCTGGCGAAGCTCTATGTAACCATTTGCCGGGTCAATTTGACCGCTAAAGAGCCTTCCATGTTGCCTTTGATCCATTTGCATCTTTCTCGGAGGGTCTTACGCTGCTGTTGGGCTGTGTATGCGCTAACGTACCGGAGCAATCTTGATCGACTCCTCCACGGCCCTCCACGGAGAGCCCTCCAAGGAGCCCTCCAATTCGCCCGACAGGCTCTGTAAGAGTCTACACCCTATTGCGGGGCCCTTACGTCAACCTGTTAGGATGCTCTCGGATGCTCAGGAACCGTTCACATTAGTCTCAGTTTCTTTCCACTTGCTCGGAAGGCCCTGTGCTGTTGCTTGGGCCCATCTCAGTTCCTGTGTTGCCGAAAGCCACACGCGTTTGCGGGCGCCAGGGCGTTCCGCCCGCTCGTGTGTACGGGCCTGGCTACATTACTTCACCCACACAAGGCCGAGATATACGCGATGACGAATTTCCTAGACGCCTTGGCCTTAGCGATTGCTGAACATAATTTTTTTACGCGCCGCCCATGTCGTATAGATTATTTCCGTCGGATATCTAATTTGTTTTACGTATTTTACTTGCGCTTTACGTTCTTAACACAATTTGAATGCCGAAATATTTTGTACTCCTTCATCACAGTCAAAGCAAAACCTCTACATTAGTCACCAGCAACCAACTGATCATATCAACGAGCTACCTGCTGGAAGCCGGCTAGCCGTAAATGTCCTTGGAATCAAACGTCATGCTTGATTTGGATGATATTTATTGACAGCAGAACGACACACCGCTTTCCTTCATGTATCAGATGACCGCAGTTCCCGATCAGGATGTCCTGTTTTGGGATCACCAGGTCCCTTGGCTAGATTTGGAGGCCCCCTTCGTGAATCGAAAGCATCCTGTTCAGGATTAGGAGGCCCTTTTTGGAACAAAAGGCCCCATGTTAGGACAGCGATACTCTTCGCTGAAAAATCACAGCCCCATCCCAATTTTTTAAATTATTGAAACCCTTTTTAAGAATATGATACATGTACCTAACAGTATGATAATGGGGCACATATCCTCAGTGACCCTCCCCCTTGTATACGACTCTGCAAAGGGGCAACCCCAGAGTAGGCCCCACTTTGTCCACGAGGCCCCTAGAAAATCCTGGCCACCTGACGTAAGACCCATGGTGCCGCCCCTGATACCACAGATCGATTGGATGGGCTGCGCCGATGTCAGAGCGATCTGAAGTCACCAAAAACGGCGCACTGATGTTGACAGCTGCCGGGCGGACACGCACTTCTTCGCGAGATAGATGCACTGGACGACTCTTGGGCCACGTATCCACATCCGTCGCTGTTCTTCACCCTATGACCAGTATCTCCCACCAGGGCAGGACATATCGGCTTTTTATCAGTCTCGACAAGTAGCTAACAGGGAAAGGGTACCTTAATATGCTACCTAGCGTGGTTTGAAAGTATTCACGCAGCGCTTGCCTGTGACGTTCACTGTGGAAGTTCATAACATTTCGTGAACGACGGGTGCAGCGAGCTGTAATTTCGCACCCAAGCGCTCGCCGGGCCAGCTGGTTTGCACACACACGGGACGAGCGTAGCCGTCATCACGGGGCGTGTTGCACTGGTACCACTATCCACTATCCTTGGCCATCTGTGTTGAGAACAGAGCACCTCACTTTCCTCACGGTACTCAAGCATTGGTGGTGACAGGATCAGAATGTCAGATTTCTATTTTGACCCCAGGCCAATGAGCGCAATGGTTCTGCTCTAGTCGAAGGGTGCTAAGACGGGCCAGAGGCTGAAAGGCAGCCAATGTTTCCAGGTACGGTCAAACGGTCCGAGATGAAGTACGGTTCACATGGTGCGAAATGGCTCGAAAAAGTCTGGGAGCTTTTAAAATGCCAGGATAGCCTGTCACGCTCCGCTCAAGGCCAAAGGGCGCTTAGGAGGTACTTGACTTGTGAGGTCTCATTAAGTTTTCCGAACTCCTAAACCGTTTTGAGCACACAGCTAGAATTGGTGAGTGATAGGTTTACATAATTTTTATGCATTTGTGAAAGTCGAACCTTCCTTCTACGACGGCTCTCATCTCATTTTTCTCGAGGTCATGCCGGCGACATTTTGATAAAAAAGACAACTAAACCGTATTTCTCGCAAGGAAAAGCACTTCGAAGGGATTTTGTATACAATTTTCATCTAATTCACTCCTGCACACCAATATCTTCCTGGCGGCTTTACAAGGTCAGGTCATCCAAAGTCCTCTAGGTCGAACTTTCACATTTACAACCAGATTTAGCCCACAGAACGTCCATAATTTAAAACTTATTGACATATGTGCACGGCTTTGAAAGTCGTTTCTAACACTGTTGCTCCCCATTGCATGCTGCATGTATCATTGTAATGCTGCCTAGGCCGAAAAGCCCATGCACATGCATGCATTGATGAAGATAGCTAGTTCCTGCCCTTGATGTAGTCGGACGCGGCCAACGTAACGATCGTCTTCGCCCGTTTCGCCTGACTTTTCGCAGGTCACGTGTCTCGTACCCGTATATGATTGCAGTGTGACTCGCATGACCTGATTTGGCCTAACGAAGATCACCTGCCGCATTGTTCAGTCATACCTACTGATGGCAGTTCGTCGAGATCCTCTCCTTTTGCCCTTTGCCGTGGGCCTACTAATGCCGTTTTCCCGTGGGTCTACTTGCTTATGTTATCGTAGGGAGCCCTGAGGCCGCCTCTCGCGGGGGAGAGGTGACAAAACATCCCACAGGGCGCGGGGTCAGATGATTGAGAGCCGTAGATTCAGAGGGACCGAAGCGGTCTGCGAGGCGGCCCACCGGCCTCATCTGCGGGTCCGTTACCTGGGACGGGCCATGTGAGCGCGACGCGCCCACATCTGGGAATAAACGCCACGTAACATGACTAAGCCTCCCAAGCTGTCTGTCATTCACCATTACCTAATTCATGCAACTGTTATGCAAGACAGCGGGCCTTCTCAGGTTTCCAATGCGCAACAGGGAGCTGGAAAACACCTATGGCGACATTGTGCCCGCAGCGCAATATTTCCTATTGCTCAAAACCTCTATTATTGATAACTCCACACATCAACATGTCCCAGCGAGTTTGTATTAAAAACCAGCCCCAGGCATCACAACCTTGCACCAAAACATAAGGCAGTGCGAGCTATTTCACCAGCTCAATCTCCACGGATCTCATCGCGCCACACAGACCTTGGACACTGCAGATATTAACCGCACCACGCTAGTGCACCGTCATGGAACCGACCATGGACATGCAAGCAGCACGAAACCCCACCGACAGGTATTTCAATAAAACGTTGGCGAAAATTTAGCCCTGCATTCTGACAATGGTACTAGCAGTGCGTCGCACACAAAACTGCCCCGTCAATGGTGGACACTCGGTTTAACAAAAGGGAGCCTTTAGGCACCATGGACAGGGATATATCTGAATGACGGCATATGCCAAGCGATGCTCTCGTGCCCCTCGTGCGCGGTGTCCGTGACAAAGACTCAACAGAATACCATAACGGCAAGGGTCTCCCATCTAAAAAAGTAGAAAAGCTGCGTGTTCAGCATATCTTAAACTTCTCGTCGAAGAACTGGAACTGAATCAGGTGAAAATACAAGAAGAAGCCGGCAAAATGGACGAACGAGTAGAGCGAGATGAGCACGGCCCAGAGATCGGGTAGCGCGCCGGCGGACTAAGGACTGGCCGCGGCTGCGCCCAGCAGCACATAGCCGGCCAGCGAGAGGCCGAAGGCGGGCACCGCCCAGCGCGAGCAGGGGTTCGACCGTCGGCTGGCCGCTGGTGGACGTGAGGCGGGGAGCGCTGCTTGGGCGCCGCGGCGCGCCGGCTCACGTCCAGCACACCCGTCGTCATGTTGACGGCTACGATGAAGAAGACGGTGGTGGCGATGGTGGCGAGCAGGAGGCCGTCCTTCAGCAGCAAGGGCAGCATGCTCAGTGTTGAAGCGGTGAGGAACCAGAAGCACGAGAGCGGGTAGTCGGGGAAGAGGCATGCAGGCCGGAATAGCAGCCAGCAGTATACTTTTCTCGTGCACTTGGAAGGAGAAAAGGAAGAAAGCGAGCGCCGAGTTCAGTAGCGACAGCATCAGGTTGTGCGCGGTCGGGTCTGTGAGAAGCGCCAAACTGCTGGGCATCAGGCACACGGCCGTCGCCGACAGGCAACATGCTTGCAACTTGTGCCGATGTCGTACAGTTCCTTCACCTTGTACGCCACGGACAGACTGGACCAGAAGTTTGCCACCTTGTCTTCGAACAAGCCGCGGTTGAACGGGAAGAGACGGATCACCACTTGCGCCGTCCGCTCACCGTCCACCAAGAACGGCAGCCACACGAGCCCAAAACGTGGCCACCACCACGGCGCCGATCCTAGTCAGCTTGCCGACGGCGGCAGCCCAGGTGCGCTGGCGCAGACACAACCCAGCAGGTAGCAGAAGAACGGCATGGCGTGGTACAGCTCCATCTGCTTGTAGTTGAGCGCCAGCGAGAAGAGCGCGGCGCCGACCAGGTCGCGGCGGCCGACCAGCGCCGCGACCGCCGCCACGGTCAGGCCCAGCGACACGCCGTTGTACTGGAAGTGGCCGTGGTCGATCAGCATAAGGCCGGGATACAGCGCGAACACAGCCAGCACGTTAAGCGTGACACTGCGGCTGCGGCACAGCGACAGCGCGAACCACAGCACGGCCGGCAGGAACACCAGCAGGTCCGCCACCAGCACCGTGCTGCGCATGAACAGCCGGTGCTCGGGCGTCTCGAGGCCGCGCGACGCGTGCAGTGCCACGTACGAGGGATCTAACCAGGCGGCCACGGCGCCGCACACGTAGCTGTGGTACGCCGTGAGTGGCGGATAGTCGAGGCCCCAGTAGAAGCAGGGTCATTGTCGGTGGTGTTTGTGGTACCCAGTCGGACAGGCGGCAGGTTTGTGCGTGACTTCCATCCAGTGCCGCTGTGCCTCTTAGTCGCCATACATGGGTGGCTGGTGCCGACCGGAGTGCGGGTGCAGCGACACCGCCCCAGCGCAAGCAGCAGCCCCAACCCCAGCACCAGCAGGTAGCGTCTGTCCATGATGAAGAGCTTCAGCCGTACACTTCCTTGAAGATGTGTGCAGCCGCCTGGCAGTGTCGCTTGATGATTGTTTGCAGGACCAGGTTTGAAAGAGCATACTATTCTGCTACTACTATGCCACCAACTTGTTACTACTTCCTCAGAGCACCATATTTGTGGCAACTGTTCGGCAATGTTCCAGAATCCTGCAATCACATAATGTTAGTGTTCAGTGACTTTCAGAAACATATTCACCTAAACATTGGAACAGCCAGTGGTCACATCTGATTGGACTGAGTAACAAAAACAATTGTATCTCACAGGTTGCAATATGCAAAATTGCTTGCCATAAAATTGCAATACAAAAATTGCTTTGACCATGTAGTTTGTGCCTTAACTGTGAAGAAACATACAAGATAATAACTTTAACCTACTTGGGTTGTATTTGGTCAGCAGAGTGATCACATTAGACTTCTGTAAGGGTTCTGCCATGACAAAAATAAGGGGCTCATGCTTTAGCACACTGCAGTATTTCAATTGGAACATGCTTTACATGATTGCAGCTAAATGTATGTCCAAGGCTTCATATCTACTAGCATCACACAGTAGGTGCTAGGAAAGCTCATGCCTTTTTCATGAACATGAGTAAATAGCATGAATGCATGCCAAATTAATTTTATATAATCGTCTTTAAAGCTCAAATATTGTAAAGGACAATGTTGCACAACCATTTTCAGCTTGGCAGAACTTCCAGAGGGCTTGAGTTTGATTTTGCAATGAGGATGATGCTTTGCTATCAGCCAAATGAACAACATCATCCTCCTGAAAAACTGCTTGCAATATAGTCATCCTTTCAACAACGCAGTAATTCTTCTGATTCTCGGTCCTAGCAGGGAGCTCTATCGCACCAGACACAGACAAATTTGCAGTTCTCACGGAATTATCGGAATGGACTTAAGTTTCTTTCTGCTAGATTTAGCTGATATGGACCGTCTTACTGAAAGCAAGGCCCGCGCCGGCGTTGCCAACATACAAACCAAACGCTTACGAGATTTCCCATCCCCAAGTTCCGCGCGTCCAACCCCTAGCGCTCTGCGCCCTAACCCATGCATCCCTAACTGCCGACTCAGCTCCAGCCTTGCTCCTCACAGGGCCCTGCTCCTTACTCTCAAAATGCGTGGCACTTGTTATTGTCTCATATGGACCTCAATTGCATCCTGGGACGCGTAGCAGTGACTCGCTATTAACCGGTCACCAAAATGACTGAAATGTAACCAAAATAGTCACTTTCAATACATTGGTTAATTTGGTCAGTTGAATACCCCCACCGCCAATTGTATTATTGCCACCAATGTGGGTGTTTTCGCCGCCGGTTTAACGCAGCCGTTAATCGTATTGCCTACTCAGCCGTAACCGTGCTTCTACGATGACTTACGACATTGTTTCGATCTTTACATCTGAAAATGCTCAAGGATTGTTCGCAAGCGGCTGCTAAAAACAAAAAGCTGACCGGGATCATTTAAGGTTGATGACGTCCCCCGCATTTTTAAAATCAATGGAAGTTGTGTTGGGTTGTGGTAGCTGAACCATCCCACACAGCAAGCTCTCGAGTAAAAAACAAACCGGTTTAGACCTTGGTCTGACCTTCATACCCGACTGTAGATCGATTAAATTTGTTATTGCTGTTGTTGCAGTTCTAAACTCAATAGTTTTGTTGCCTAAGAAACTGCCTCCGAGCAGTGTGGATTCGTCTACCACCGCGTTGTTCTATCAGATTGAACGATTCCCTTGAAACTGTAACCGCTAATGGCGATGGGCTGACTTTGACCTGCTATAGTTTAGTGACCCTACAAGGTACATATACTCTTTTGTTTGGACAAATTCGCTATTTAACACGCAACCGGGTGGCCGATTCGATACCCTTCGCTCGAGTAGTGGGTCAGTTTGGCCTCCTGGGACCCTCAAAAACTAAGGCAGTTAAATGTACCAAATTCACAGAGTGTCTTAACCTGTACGTGAACTCACTGAAGTCAAAGTTTGAGGCTCCTAGGTCATTGCCTTCGAGTCAAATACGGTCAAACAAGGAGAAACTCCAAGTTAGCGTCCAAGGTGTCCCTAGAACCTAGGCACCTGTTGTAACAAAAATTAACATGTTCATTTAAGGCCATTGACCTTGTTTCGTCTTTGGAAGATCACGGTGTCCAAAATCATACAATACTGCCTAGAGTTTTGCATATGAACAAGCGACAGAGATTATGCCAGGCAGTATGTTCCCCCAAAATACGTTGCTCTAGGTCATTTTGGTCAGTGACCTATTCTGACCTCAAAAATGAGTCCATGGAAGATGTATAACGCGGTTACTGTAATCAATAAATTTAAAGTGAGCACCAGGAACTATATCACACAGCGAGTCCTAGAGAACTAAAACAGGCTAGTTTTGACCTTGGTCTGAGTTTCATACCTGACGCCAGTTCAGTGCAATTTGTTCATTCAATTGTTGCGTTGCCTACAAAAGTACCCCGCAGAGGGCTCCGTGTAACACTGTTGTTGCAGCAGATTGAATGATGGCGTAGCAATTGACTTTGACGCCATTCGGAAACCATATCGGAAAAAACCTTGAGGGGGGGGGGGTCAAAGAAATCTACACCCGAGGTTGTTAACTGCATTCAGTATGCAAAGTTTGGCGCTGCGTAACCGGGCCATTAGGACACCATGCTGTAAAAACCTTCGGGAGTGAAATCAAATCACCACCGCCCAAAGCTACGTGGGAGGGGGGGGGGGGGGGGGGGGAGGGGGCTAAAATGACACGAACATCACAAGGATTCTAGTTATTCAGGCTCTCACGCCCTGTCAGTTAATACGCCATACTGGGCAGATATGTGTCGAATGTCCGCCGCAAACATAAGGGACTAAACCGAAAGGTTTTAATGACACGTATCAGTGCCTGTTTCAACGTGCTAAATGGGGGAAGGGGATATACCCACCCACCAGTGACCTGAAGTACCCCCCATACCCACGGTGAGCCGGCCGCATCCCCCAGCAAAAACCTTGATTTGTAGGCAGCTCACGCCTGACCAGGCCTTTAAAAACGGTTCAGGCAGGTACTGGAGACGCAGCAGGTGCATACATTCTGTACTGGACAAGCTTTTTTAGGTGAGGTTGCTGTTCCTAGCTATTAAAAAAGAACACCCAAATAAGCGAGAAGCCGCTTTGAAACGTCAGATAGGTATGTCACATGCCTGCTTGACACAGACCTGCCCGACACATACAGTCTGTGTCATGCAGTTCAGACACAAGGGTTTCGACAGACAGACAGACCCGAAAAAAACCGTTTCCACCCTAAATACCGCCGCATGATTTCCCACCCTTACGTGTCCACGCTTACCAGCTGAAATTTGCTGAGCTCTGACCAATACGGCTCAGACCCGACTCATTTCACCGCCGGGATGGAGGGTCGCCGCTTACCAGATAACCTACCTGACGTGGATCCGACACCTCGCGAGTTTAGCCCTTCCTGGTGTGTTCAAACGGTCCTATGTGAGCTCTGTTGCCAGCCGGAGCGCTTGACGCGGCGACGGGACGAGCACACACGTTCGCAACCGTTATATTAGATATTAGACGGTTATATTAGACGGTCGTCATATTCGCGCCGAACACAAGCGCAGGACAACAATCCGGACAAGAGCCGCATGGTGAGCAAAGCAGTTCCGGCGCCCGCCGCCTCTGCGCGAGCCTTCCGCCATCGCTCCCAGAGACGCCGCGAGCTTTGTTAAAACACCCGCCCGCGCCCGCATCCACGCGCTCAAACACGCGCCTGCATCGGCGGCGAGAATCAACGCCAACACCCGAACCCGCGCAGGAAGACACGCCATCACTGCCGTGGGCCCCGTCTGTCACGGGCGGCCCGTGCGCGAGGCCACGTGGACACGACGTGCCTCGCAGGCGGGTTGAGAGATGTGCGCCGTGGAAAATGTAAAACTACACCAATAAAAATGCGAGACAGATCAGGCGGAGGTTGTGTGACTGATAAACGGCTGGTGCGGCCAGACGCAATGCTGCATGGTGACGTGAAAAGCCAGTTCGAGGCAGCGAAAGGGTGCCCTGTTAAATCAGATCCGACTAGAAGTCCATGGCTGCTGTTGAACCATTCTTTGGCCGGCACCCACCCTGCACACCAACTACGCGAGAACAATAAACCTTAAGAAGGAGATAACGCAGTAGCCAAAGCACGAGAAATACCCAGTCTTCATCGCGAATCCTCCAACGACAACGGCAATGGCAGACAAGGGGCAGAGCCAGTGCACCGCCACGCCCAGAGCTGCTTACACATAGCAACACACGCACGAACATTGCACGATGGGATCGAAAGGCACCAACGACGAAACCGAGTCCCGCTGTAGCACAACACGCAGCGCTGCCCTAACACCCGGCCTCAGCGAGGCGAACGAAAGCGCTTCTGTCGCAGGCCTACGCCAACCGTCTCCAACGCCAACCGCTGCCCCGCACTGACACTGCATACCAAGCGTCTTTCAACAGCGCACACGACGTTCTACGGGCTTAATCACAATGTCGGTTGGTACAGCTATGGACAGAACACAGACCGTTGAGCAGCAAAACCCATCACAGAATCGTAGCGTAGTGACGGCGGCTGCTACACATGGCCTGCACGTATCCGTGTTGTGCGTCCGCCGGACCTACTGCGACAAGGTATTAAAAAATGGAAAACAGGCCGCGCCACGGAGCGTGCAAACTGCCAACTCGGCGTACGAGACAGCGACAGCTGCATCGGCGGGATCCATCGTCGCGACACACAGCGGGCTCCGGCGACACCACAGTTGACCGCCGCGTCCGCAGACGGCGCTCACGTCAGAATGGCTGACTCGTAGTCCGAGATGTGATCCTTCTCCGTGCCGCTCGAGTTGCGGGACACCGCCTGACGCTCAGTGGGCTCGGCCATCAGCATGGACCTCTCAGCGAAAGGCTTCATATGCTGAAATGCAAGCACGCGCCAGTTAACCCGCTTAGGGGGCCGGAAAATATGCATGGATGCGCGCCGGCAGGGACGAAAATTGCCAACTCCGTGGAAATTAATCTCACCCAATTCAGTATTTCGTGGAGGTTCCATGAAAACACACGTCAAACGAGCTTCCAGCGGAATGGCTTCTTACCCAGAACATCGCTACAGACGGTACCTCGCGCCAATGCTCAGTGGAAGATAGCACATGTGTGTAAGAGGGCGGCAAATGCGCGCGAACATTTCAGCGCACCCTGACGAGCAAAACCGGCACGTCTTAGTCGCAGTCTGATTAGTCACAGTCGTTAGTCACAGCATGCCTGACAAGAAGCACACATGGAGTAATTTGAACAGATGCATATCACGTCTGATTTCGACATGATCGATCCATCACTGACCGAACGCAACTATGAACTGGGGAGTCAATGCACCATTCATCCTGCGCGCTTACAGCTGTCCTTTTGCAAGCGACAAGGTTCGTTCACCCGGCAATGCCGCCTACAAAAAGAAAATGACGGCATTCCAATGCTCGCTTTTCATATCACTACCCGCATACATGAGTCACCGCACATTTATCCTGGCCTTTCCGCTTCGCCAAGAACCGGTAGTGAAATTGAAATCCTATACCCGTTGTTCTTCACCTCGATGCGATATCTGTGATATCTACTCCTGTTTTGGAACGTCGAAAAAACTTGCTCAATGTGCATGTGATTTGCCTCGTTTTTATCTTCCATCTATATTGTAACTCAAAAAGACTCGAACCTAAATTTAGACTTCCGGCATTTTTTGATGCTCCTTCAAATACACAGTTAGATATCGGAAAGACTTGGCAAGCACACTTAAACGAGATTGGCCAATTTGCGTTGACGTTCGGCGTTGTGCGTTGCGCTGCGTTGCGTTGGCGTTGGAAGACAGCGTCACGAACTGATGGCTCGCATGCTTGAGAATGGCCTTGGGATTTGACGGCAGTGGGCGGCGGAGAGGGGCAGCTACAAGAAAACCAGTGTCATGAGGGGCAAATACAATCGACAAAATGGAATCTCCGATGCCATGGCTTTAATGATCGGAAGGGGACAGCATTGGCGTAGAAGCAGGCAGCGGAGGTGGTGTGGGGGGGGGGGGGGGGGGGGCGACCACGCAAACGTAGAAAAAATTGACACCACACTTAACGCCTGACATGATACAACATTAATACAAATCCTATGCCGTTCCCAGCTTTTTGCCATATCCTTCCATTTAGTGGAAAGTTCTACCCAACTCCCTTGCAGTTTACAAAACCAACGCGTGCATGCCAATGCCTGGCCTTCTTGTGCCCTTACAACTAGCTGCCTCTTTTGAACATGCCTGTCAGCATTTTTGACGTTGGCGAGAGGACCTGCTTAGGGAGCTCATGGGCACGTTGAACTGTGCCGCTTCTCAAGGAATCATGCCTATAGTTTTTCACTGCGTGATTCAGCCGAACAGAGAGCTGCCCGATGGTGACAAAGCCCAAACCTATGGGTTGCTCCAAACCTATGGGCTGCTGAACTTGCGCATACTCCACTACGCGTGACAATTACTGCGAAACATTGAAATAACGTGGTCTGCATATTCCGAGGCAACAACCACTTTGTACCCAATGCATTTCAACCCTAGGTTATTTCAAGTCAAATTAAAGGGGAAACAACAACGAACAACGCAGATCTGCCGTATGAGGTGATTGTGATCTTATCTGCTCAATGGTTTATGCCAACCTACTGATTCCATCCAAAATGGCCACCTTTCATCCCCGGGGGGGGGGGGGGGGGCTACCATTGGCACAAACCACGTGTGCCTCATGCTTATTGCATGGTTGTGACTACGAATTTAATTAAATGAGACCGTCACGTGCGAAGTAGTATTTTACACGCAGGACTCAACTGTCTGGATAAGCATTGTTTGCCACCGCACCATAGTTACGAAGAGTAGTGCCATGCATGGAAAGTCGCATCCAATTTTAAAGCGCCTGGTTCAGGTTTAGAACATTAAACTTTTCCTGCAATAGGGCAGTGCAGGAACTAAGTTCTACCTCAAACGTGGGCGGTGTTAAAGCGAATTTGGACTAATTAATAATTACGAGCCGTTTGTACCGACGTGTTTTGGTACACGGAACATCGTAGAACGGTACCGGGTGTCGCGGCGACCCTTGGGCTGCGACTTTGCCGGCACGCACCGGCACACACGAGGACAGACCCTCAGCACGGTTATCAAGCCCGGCCAAAACTTGGTACAGCTCGGCCTGTGCTAGGTGTCAGTGTTTGCCGGCAGGCCGGCGCCAGCTGCGGGGCCCAGCTGTACAAGCAGCTGCACAAGCAGGTCACGACACGCCCGGCGGCCACGGCCGCTGCGTACTCACGAACGTTCTCAAAGCAGCGCTTTCAGACCCGAATGCCCATTATCCCGTGAGACTTAGCTACGCGGGAGAACAGAGTGCTCGTCAAAATTCACAACCCGGATGCACGTAACACGTGAGATCACCGGCTCGCATCGGTCGCAGCTATCTACAACACCGTTAGAGAATCTAAAGGGACCAAGCGGTGACTGCCGCACCGACCGAGCCAGTAACGGAACCGCACGGGAGGCACCGCCATCTGAGGTTCCAGTGCGGTCACGACCTCGACCTACCTCGGGGTCGCCGACCAGTCGCTGCAGCAGGGTGCAGCCCAGATTGCTGGGGTCCTCGCCCCGCGCCCGGTAAAGCTCCATCTCGACGATCATCTCCTGCCGGGGCGGACGGGCGGGCGGGCGGACGGGCGGTCAGACGGCCGTCGGTGACGGGACGGCCGGCTGACAAGCCCCGCGTCTCTCGCCACCGACCAGTTCTCCCCCCCCCCCCCCCATCATGCATCAAAAATACCTGAGGCATTTATGACGCGGTGCCGTTATTGTCAGGAAATGGTATGCCTACAAATGGATCCAACTTCTAGGGTGACTCAATGAAACGATTTGGTTAATATGAGAGACACGGAGGCGTCAAACGGTGTTTCCAACGCATGGACACCAGCTGGCAAGAGGCAATGCGCGGGCAGCCTGCTGCTTTAAATGGGCTTCAGGCGGCCGACAGCAAAGCGAGCAATGCTTTAAAGTGCAGTAAGCCTCCACAGTCCAGTTGCGCGACTCGAAACCGCGAGCCATTCACATAAAGCCAGCGTTGCGAAACGCATGAATCGATTACACGTGAGAACGACTCACAGAGAACGCATCATAAAACCTCAAACTGAGCCAGAGAAGCACTGGCAAATTTCGAAGCCAGGCAAACGCAGCAC
The DNA here is from genome assembly GCF_011947565.3 of Pollicipes pollicipes. Classification (NCBI taxonomy): domain Eukaryota; kingdom Metazoa; phylum Arthropoda; class Thecostraca; order Pollicipedomorpha; family Pollicipedidae; genus Pollicipes; species Pollicipes pollicipes. Next base: position 8,139,409 of record NW_023596297.1, on the reverse strand, counting down.
AAGAGGATGCATGAAGCGATGTAAGAAGACCCCCCCCCGTTAGCCAGGTCCTCCGCATAAATATCATACAGTGACAATGAAGCGGATGTCTGCGGTGATTGTCTGCTTTTGGCCCCCTAAATAGCTAACAATACAGGACGCGAAACAAATAAAAACTAGTTACGCATTGCAAACGAGAGAATGTGCCGGATAGCCACAACTTGACGAACTCCTTACCGGCCCAACATCGCCATCTAGAGGTGTTTAGAACCATGTGACAACTACATCACGACTCATCACAGCGCCACATGCGCTCACCTTATCACAGACCGCTCGGTCAGCGTCACTGACCAGTCGTGAGAACACAATCGCGTTTGGAGCACTGAGTGTCGGCGCTGTGATATGCCGTCCCTGACCCGTCACCGCGTAACCCGGCGCAGTACGCTCACAAGCGGCACGGGTGGCGCACGCCCGGGGGCACACGCCCTGTCCGCGCGCCCCAGCCCACCGCGGGGAGAGGGCCCCATCCATCCTGTCCCGGCCAGACCGCCGGGTCGTACCTGCACCAGGTAGTTCTCCTGCTGGATGCGCTCCTTCAGCTTGCGCGGGATGTCGGGCGTGATCCAGCAGATCAGCTGCATGATCACGTACACCACATTCTGGAACACGAAGCCGCCACTGAGACTGCGTGCCGGGCACCCGGCGGCGGGCAGGTCCCGAGCCGATGACGCGCACAGTCAGCCCACCCACCCTTCCACTGAGACTGCGTGCCGGGCACCCGGCGGCGGGCAGATCCCGAGCCGCTGACGCGCAGTCAGCCCGCCCACCCTTCCACTGAGACTGCGTGCCGGGCAGCCGGCGGCGGGCAGGTCCCGAGCCGATGACGCCCGCAGTCAACCCGCCCACCTTTCCACCGAGCGTCTCCGCAATACGCCTGCTGACAACAGCTGACCCGTCCCCAAAGGCGCACCGTATGCCGACTGCGAGACGGGCGTACCACTGACACAGTCAGTCGAACACTGCAGGGTGGCTGGGTGTCGATGAGACCGGAGCGGGTCAGGTGAGCAGCCGCGGCCGGAGCCGCAACCGCAGCGCTGAGCGGCCGCCAGCTGGCGCTCTCACCTCGAATAATCAGCACGAAGATGAGCCGAGCGGCCAGCACGTGCCAGTAGAGCGTGTCCGGTGCGTACGGATCGGCCGCGTCCGGGCCCAGCCGGTAGTCCAGGTACCTGTCACCAGGCGGCAGCACACGCTACGTGATGTCGGTGACAAGGCCCCGGCCGGCGGGCGGAACAGAACAAGACGGACACGGCGATTGGTCAGCGACTACCGCTGAGTACCACTGCCAACGGACCCAACGCCCACACCACTGGTGCACGACATCCACACACTCGCCCAACAGACCGGCCGCATCTCGCGTATTTCCCCAATAAGTAAAAAAAAACTCCTGGCACAAATGTGCTGCCGAGCTACCAACTTGTTTTCTTACTGTGCTCTCAGGCAACTAATGCTGTAAACATAAAAGTTGGCGCACGCGATACAAACGCATTAAACCCTGAAGTGACGTGCGTGAAGATACATGCTGTCCAAGGAGGGGTGGGGGGGGGGGGGGGGGGGTGGGGCAGCAGGGGGAAGTAGCTGACCTCAGCCTTCCAGCAGGCAGCAGAGCAACAGTTCCCCTGTTCCATTTCTTTTTTTGGGTGGAAGAGAACCCAATTTTTCTCAACTAACTGAACATTGTAGTTGCATGTATAATACCAAAACTCAGAAAAAAGAGGCCCCAATAACTCAACTAGAGGACAATAAATCGGGCATGTAAGACCATTTGCTACATCAAAAGATCCGTTTGAGTCATAAGGGTGCTTTTAAGACGAAGGCAGCCAGTGTCCGATGTCAAGATGCCCAATGTTGTACAAAGGAGGGCCCTTTGCTGGCTTAGGAGACCCCGTTACAATCTAGGAGGCCCTGTTCTGGCTTTGAAGGCACCCTCTTTATTCAGGAGGTCCAATGTCTGGAACAGGAGATACCTTCCATGCATGAGATGGCTACGGTTCCGAATCAGTATGCCCTGCTTTGGGATAGTGAGGCCCACTGGCTAGATCTGGAGGCCCTCCTGAACTGATTACATATATATTCTTGGGACACGCTATATGTAAGAGTTTGATAAGGGGGCACATGCTTTCGGTGCCCCTCGCTCTTGATTACGCCGCCGCGTAGGAGGCCCAGGAGGCTCCGGCTGCGAGGAGGCCCAATTTTGTCCGCGAGACCCCCAACCCGAACCCGTGGAGCTGTCAACATGCAAAGTGGAACAGGACCAGAACAAATAAGGGGGCCGAAAAATAAACAACGTTGATTAACATCAGGCCCTCAACTTCGCAAAGAAAGCTGGTCAAGTCCGTGGAAAACTAGTTTGGCGACGTATTTTGTGGGGAAATTTCGTAAATCCCAACGCTTAGCCCGAACTTATTTTGTGAAGCTACGCCCCTGCCGGGCTATCTGTATCGAGTGGCGCCAAGAAAGTTATGGCGTCTTGTGGCGCGTACAAGACACACACACAAACACACACGCACAAATATCTCACACGAGGTTTAGTGTGTGCTGAACAACGGGCATTCCATGGGCGCCACTGGATTCCCACCAGCGCTAGGTCGCCGACCTGCGACAGTCGCGCACAGAAAGATGAGCAGCATGCAACCGCGGAGCGCACTACTATAGCGCTCCCCTCCTCTCCACTGGCGCTCCCGCCGCTCAATCTCTGCGAAGATGATCGCGGCAACTCCACGGAGAAACCTATTTGTTGGCGCAAATTGGCGTAATTGATGCTATTTTTCACTGCTCATCGCTTCTTCCCAGACCAGTTTTGTGAAACTGCACCCATGTGGTCTGAACAGGTTTGTTTTCATGAATAACTGAGGGTAACTGCGCGCCTCTTTGTCTCTACTCTCTTCACTGTTCCTCACTTGATGTGGATAGGCCGGAAAGAGCACCTTTGTATCAAACTCCAAGCATTTATTTTGAGGGGATCCGTTGGTGGCAATCTGACCAGAGTCACGCACTTGCAAGTGCGTGAAGAAAGACTATGTGCAATTCGCTCACCTTTCCCAGTATCGTTACCTCCTTATCTTCGTGCGGACCTCAAGCACTCTTACGGCCACGCCACCACCCCGCCGCGCATCCACAGCGGCGTATGTCGTTTACGTTTGGCATTTCGTAGACCTAGCAGCCCCGCAAACAATCATCTCATTTAGTGGCTGCAGTAGCGGTTTTGCTTTGCGAGTGGCGTTTTTACACCTTTGAACAATGTCTTTATTAGCCGAGGCGTGATTTTTGTATCACGTCTCTACTAGAGAAACATCAGCCACCTGACGCCCGCAGGACCACACTACGTAGATCAAACACCTTACCGCAAATCCAGCGCCACCAACCATCCAGCGCCACCAGCCAACCGACCTGCACGTATCGATGCGCGTCGCGTTGTCAACCACGGGCCGGTAGCGCTCCGGGAAGTCAGCCACGCGGAACACGGCCAGGCTGTGGTTCATGTAGCCGGCGAGCGTGCCGTTCTCGCTGACCCTCATCTGGTAGACCAGCCGTGGGATGAAGTTGGACGTGAAGCCGATGATGAAGGCCTGGCCGGGGCACGAGCACCGGTTAGCCGGCGGACCCGGCCGAGCAAGCCCACGCACAGCAGCCGGAGACCGCAGGCCCAGCACCTGCCCCGGTCACGCCAAGACAGTACGTGGGCTGCACGGCTGCTAAGGGCCGCCCGATGACCACGCGGTCACGGTCCGCGGATTCAACAGGCACAGGGTCGCAGCATGCCCTGAGAGGCCATGGGGAAGACACAGTATCTGCGAGTGCATCGCGCCCAGAACCAGCTCGTCTGGCGCACACGAGCCCGACCGCGGCCGAGACCGTTCCATCTCCGGCGCCGCGGTCTGGGCCGTTCCGTGCCCAGTGCAGTTCCGACCGCGGCCGAGGCCGTTCCGTTATCGGTGCCGCAATTCCGGCCGCGGCCGAGGCCGTTCCATCCCCGACGCCGCGGTGCCGGCCGTTCCGTTCCCGGTCCGCCGTCCCGGCCGTTCTGTCCCCGACGCCGCGGTCCTGGCAGACTTACGTTGCTAAGTACGGCCAGCTTGCCGACGGTGTTGAGAATGCGGTACCAGATGCCTATGTCGCGGACACGCTGGCCCACTGGCCGCCGGTAGAACGAGAGCAGCTTGCGCGCGTCTAGCCGCATCTCCAGCACATTGTTGAGGATGGCGAACAGCGGTGCCAGCGGGAACGACGCCACGAAGATGGTGACGAAGCCGAACTGGATCACTGCGGAGGCGAGGGAGCTAGGCGTTGGACAAAGCCGCCCCAGGGACCGGGCACGGACACCAGAGCTGTGCAGGAGTGTAGCCCGCCCGCGCTCTGCTGATTACAGTCAGCGCATCGGCATGACACAGTGAGGTGGTGATAAAATACGCGATATTTTATGTCCGGCTAGCGCCGGCAGTCACCTGGTGTTAGCAACGCCGGCCAATATAAGCTATGGTCAAGCACCGGTCTACAGCCAGCAGGGGTCGGCTGTTACCAGCAACAGTATGCGCGTTCGATGTGTTCAGTGCGTGCGAACACAATCTAGCATCCCGAGAGTGGAAGCATATACAAGCTCACACCGCTCGAACGAAACCAGTAATGAATCAGTAGTGGAAGCCGGTAACAGCGGCGGCGGGACGGAAATACAACATACCTGATACAAATCCAACAATCATAAGATATGATCAAGCGTATGATTCGATCACAAAGACATGCATCAACAGGTAAAGCACATAACTACTTTCGTTCCAGTAACATCAGGGATCCCAGTGTCTAACGGGATGTTCAAACCTACTAAAGTTAAGTTTTTCAGTGCTTTAGAGAGGAACATTATTCACGTGGATAACACAGAAGTAATAATATTATTCCTCGGAGAAAAACCAGGAGAAAACTATATCTACTAAAGTTAATGAGTATGAATCAACACAGGCTCCTCACATTCTGTTCATACATAAAACGCACACGACCAAACGCCTAGAACGCGTGCTGTTGGCGCTCTGGCGCCCGGCGAGTCCTCACCCATTTCCAGGTACTCCCAGAAGAGGCTCTGAGGCCCCCAGTCGAGCAGCCGGAAGTCGGCCGCCCAGCGGGGCAGCACGCGGTCGTCCTCCTTCCTTTGGGTCAGCAGCTTGCTCAGGTCCCCGATCCAGGTGAACAGCTTCCTGCCCGAGTCGCGAACGACAGCGTCAGGGGCCACCCATCGCCAAGGGGTCAGGACCAGGGGCCAGCGGACCAGGGGCCAGGGGATGTCAACGTTGGGGAAGCAGTGGACGTCAGGACTGGACACGGCAGCTGTACCGGATATCCGGGCTGGGGACAGCGGCTGCATTGGGAACACGAGGAAAGCGGCGAGTTTGCACCGAAAGTTTACCTCACGGCACACGTGAGGTACAAGCTCGTCTGCCGTCCCAGTGGAGCGCACCACGGCCCGTCATGGCCCCAGCTAGTTCCTTTGCGGACAAGGACTGGCGGGGGGGGGGGGGGGGCGGAAGACAGTGATGACAGCGCTACACCAACAAGCCAGAGCACATCGTCAGGGGCCACATTCCGGCAATGATAGCTACACTGCTGTACCTCCTTAATCAGCACTGTTCGCATAGCTAGTGCAGGCTGTACAGCACGGATGAGCTTAAGGAATCCGAGCCAGCGCGACCAGCATTACGCCTGGAAGGTATTGGACTCAAGCAAAATGTTTTTCCCACCTTCCGACTTTTTCAGAAGGGAAGACAACTGTGATATGGAAAAGCTGTGGACATGCATCCTCACTAATGCAGGGCAACGGAAAATTACCGCTTTCGTTCGTAGTGTCGGCTGGCGGCGACGACTTTTCCGCGAATCGATCAAAATGAGACAAAAAAATGACACAAAGCACATTCAATTACAAGGTTCACTCTTGTGCCCACGACCGACCACAACTGATAAAAAGGCGTTTCACATGTTGCAACGAGCATAACTTGCAGTTTCGCTTTCCACGAAAATCTCGTCTTCGAACGCGCAGCTACTGTCACGACAGTCACGACGATATAAACAGAAAGCGAGTCGCGCTGCGACAAAGTCCGGAAAAAATTATACGTGACGTCACGTGCAATAGAGCATTCTTCGTGTGCTGCGAATACACCACTCAGGTCATTGACCAGTGCTACCAGCGACGTCAAATTTTCCAAAGCCATGACGCTGACCACAGCCGGCGGCAGCAGAGCTACACCAGCGCGCGTTCCCATATGTTTCTCCTTCACACCCAATCATCGTCTGAGCACCAGGCCGGCGTCCGGCCGGCGGCGCACTACTCACGGCAGCACCATCTCCCAAATGGTGAGCAGCGCCTGCTTGCCCACCATGATGATGGCCAGCTGCATGGTGAGCTCCAACAGACAGCCGCCCGGGCCGCACTGTCGCAGGAGACGCGGGACACGCGGCCGGCCGTCAGCGCCGCGACACACACACACACAGAACATACAGACAGCCGCCCGGACCGCACTGTCGCAGGAGACGCGGGACACGCGGCCGACCGTCAGCGCCGGGACACACACACACACACACATACAGACAACGCCGACTGCTGGCACGGGAGCAGTCACCGGGCACAGTCACCGGCATGGCTCGTCAGTGCTGTGGCCACCGCGAGTTAAGACCTAACGGATGACGCCAGCTTCTGACCGCGGCAAACCTTCTCACAACGAAACAACAGAGCACCTTCGTCCTGATCTTTCAAACGTAGCCCACACCTCAAATGGACATGCTTGCGGACAACTCAGGACAGCACAGCCAGATGCACATTTGACGTCATGGATCAGTTCAACACAGCACAAGGCATGCGCACCACCCCACAAGTGCTAATGAGCATGACGGAGTGACCGGCTCCGGCGGCGACGGCGAGAACCCGAGGACCCACCGCGGCGGGCGGCCCCGCTCCGTCGCAGTTCTCACCTCCTCCTGACGGAAGCCAGCGATACGGTTGTACTTCCCCGGGTAGCCGTGGAAGCGGCCCTTGAAGAAGGCGATGTAGAAGATGGACGCGTAGTAGTTGATGAACTGCAGCAGGTAGATCTTGAGGGTGAGGCTGTCGTCGTACTCAGACTGGGTGCGGGGCAGCTCCAGGTCCGTCAGGTACTCAGCCAGCCGGTCATACACCTGAGCGCAGGTCAGGTCAGGTCAGGTCAGGTCAGATCAGATCAGGCCATGTCAGGCCGGAGTCCGACCAAATCATGTTAGATCACGTACAAACCGGGTCACTGGCGTCCGGTCCAACATGGGCCAGGTCCGGTCAAACAGTCCCCAATCGGCCTGTTTCAGCTTATGGCGCCAGACGCATCGGTGGCTCCAAAGCGGTCGCACAGTTGCTACCATGCAAGCTTGCAGACGAGTACAACGTGAGAGGCAGACTTGGGACTGCGCGCCAAAGAGGTGGGGGATTCGTCACATCGCTGTGCAGAATATGTACATTCCTCGAAGCTGGAAAGCTGAATTGAGAACTTCAAAACGCAAAATCTAGTACAGTTAAGCGTGTCCAGAACCCGACAAGATCTGTGCTCGAGAGTTTTGAAGTGAGCAGAGGACCTTTTAACATAACGCTACTTGTCATCTTGGCTGACCCTAAAGTTTCCAACCTGATTCAGCAGCAGCACGATCACCAGGTTGATGGTGGCCGCGGTGGCGTTGGTGAAGAGCATGGCGTAGCTGCTGACGTAGTCGTCCTTCCAGTAGGCCAGCGAGGCCAGCACCGACAGCCGGTACAACACCACGCCGATGATGATGGCGATGGCCACGGTGATCTGCGGCCGGGGCCAGAGTCCGGCTCACAGTCCCCGCCGCGGTCCGTGCTCGCCGCCGTCACACCCGCACCAGCCGCACGATAGTACACGACGATAGCACACACGCCATTGCTTTGTGATGAACAAGTTATTATGCTAAAGCGCGGCAGATCAGGCGATAGCTGATCGAGAAGATGCATATCAGGCAGATGTCTGTACCGACGCACCAGCAGGAGAACGATGGAGACGCTCAGCATGATCCGCGGGAACCGCATCTTCCAGAAGCTGACATGCGGCTCCAGCTGCTTCGTTACCACGTTCACCTGAGGAGAGCGATCTGGTAAGATAGGAATTCATCGCACTGTTTGCAACGACATCAGGCGTGATCACAGCGTTTAGACCCCACTGCTGACGGCTCAAACGCAAACCCTGCGGTCGAAGCCGCTACTGACAACGTCTATGACGCGAATCCCACCGACCACACGTTTACGGACATCACCTGCCACATGCCAGGACTGTAACGGGAGCTTTCTTGTCCTTAAGCCACAATGCGACGCGGCAAGGCTTACCGCTAGACAATGACTACTACAGATACTCTACATCTTTACTACTGCACTGAAAACTGGGGCCAACGAAACCATCATGTATTAATAATTGTATCAAAGTGCTACAAGAACACATGCATATAACAAATTCCCGACTCCACTGTCGTCCCGATGAAACTATGACCACAAACTCTATGAGATGAAACTAGGACAAAGAAACCGTCACGACTGCTAAATGGATACAATTTTGACGCGGCATTGTAAGCACCCCGCGTAACGGGTAAAGCTTCGACACTTCATTGCTTGTATGGACGAAACGTATGCAGTTAGAAAGTCATGTAAACAGAACTCTGGCACGCACGAGGCGGCCGTGTCGAGTAAAACTTAATTACAACCCAACCAACCCATGTTTGTTCGGCAAAACTGTTCCTTCTCCTGTTTCCGCCTGCCTGAATAGTCAATCAAATGAAAATTTTCACCTGAACGGTTTTTAAACATTAAAGGCTTAGACATGTAAATGTAGATGCCAACGCATGCTTAGATAAACGCACCTAGCTATGGCAGGAGTTTTGTGAGTAAAAGCTTGGTTGCGAAATATTTCGATCGCGGAAGTCGTCAAGCGAACGAATATGGGGAAACCTCTCTCGGTGGCATTTTTGTCGCGCAGCAAGAACGACGTCCAACGCATGTGTGTCGAGCTCACCGACTCGGAAATGGGCGCCCACTTTTGTGCGATAAATAGGACTGGAAGGTTACTGAGATGACAGTTTTCTCCTGTCAAAAAATATAATCGCATCCACCTACATCCCCGAAGTCATGAACGCTGACTCGGCGCTCACATCTACCCCGCATCCCTTTTCCATGGTGCGCTGCATTCAACGGAGGCGCGTGTCCTTGAGATCCTTGACCCTTGATACACCATAATAGAGATCCTGTTTACTGAGACTTCAGTCCGAGATCCCTCAGTTTGGTACGGTTCTCACCACCTGCCTCCGGTCCATCAGCTTGATAGATACTTACCTCTCGCCTTAAGTTCTACCAGGTCGCGGGGTAACCACTTTTCGTGGGAAAACCCCCCAGCCCAGCGATGTACGTACCTCCTTTCAGAGTTTCTTCGGCTTGGAAAGGTGCTCAATTCCTGTCTGAGGCCCTTCAGCTCGGTGAGGTACTCACCTCCTGTCTGAGGTTCTTCAGCTTGATGAGGCAGTCACCTCCTGTTTGAGGTCCTTCAGCTTAATGAGGTACTAACCTCCTGTCTCAGGTCCTTCAGCTTGGTGAGGCACTCACCTCCTGTCTCAGGTCCTTCAGCTTGATGGGGCACTCACCCCCTGTCTGAGGCCATTCAGCTTGATGAGGCACTCACCTCCTGTCTCAGGTCCTTCAGCTAGGTGAGGCACTCGCCTCCTGTCTTAGGTCCTTCAGCTTGACGAGGGTACTCACCTCCTGTCCGAGATCCTTCGGCTTGGTGAGGCACTCACCTCCTGTCTGAGATCCTTGAGCTTGATGACGCACTCACCTCCTGTCTCAGGTCCTTCAGCTTGGTGAGGTACTCCGGCCGCGGGTGCTCCTCCTTCACGTCGAAACCAGTCAGGTCCCAGCGGTGGGTAATCTCGGCGGAGTAGCGCTTCCAAAACTCCAGGAACAGCGCGGCTGGACAGACACTCGCCGGTTATTTCGACGGCTGCCACCAGGGATGTGTCACATCCACATCGACCAGTCTCAAAGCTTTGACTCATACTTATCTTCATATGACTGTCAAATGTGATTCAGATGACGCTGCAGCCCCTGATGGCACAAGCACCGCGCTCCATCCGAACTAAACAGAGCAAACGGTAATCAACGGACTAATCGTCAAGCAAAATGCACAGCACTCCCGCAGAAAGCAATCAGCAAATCATGCATATCTGGAAACCCCCGCCAAGTACCAGGACATCAGACCACTGGCAAGCGGCAGACGACGCACCCCAGAAGGACATGAAGATGGCGAAGAAGAGCGTGGACGGATTGTCAACGAGGTAGGTGACCCGCGAGTGCACACACGTCTCATTCAGCCGCCAGAAGTCGCAGAACACGTCACAGATCGGGCACATCAGGACGTCCTTGTTCTCGCAGATGTCGTTTCTGGGCGGAAATGGGCGTTATGCGAATGACGTTCAAGCAACACAACACAGAGACATACTGGCGTGTGCCCATTACTTTTCGCCATCAGCACCGCATAAATAAATCCTGGCGGATCACCGAAGCAGCCAGGCTCAGCCGTTTCCAGCGACGACACGAAAAGCCCTGTGCGTTGAGTCCCGTTAACAGTCGTGTACACGTCCGAACCCAGGTGGTCGGCCGCTCTGGTGGGCCGAATGCCACACCAAGCAGTTTTCTCAACAGGACCAGCCTGGGACGGGCAACAGCGTCCCCCAGCGAGCACGCGACCCGGCTGCCACTGTCTCCTTACGTGGGCACGTCGTCGTAAAGCGTGATGATGCCGTAGAGGAAGCAGATGATGCCGACGATGGCCGGCGGGATGAGGGCATATGTGTAGAAGCCCAGCCAGGCGAAGTACATGCCGATCTTGACGCCGAAGTAGTCCTCCACGTAGTCGAGCGGCTGGTGCCGGTAAAATTTGCGCAGGGAGGCCCACTCGTAGTAGAGCAGGGCGCGCGCGTTGCCCCGCCGCTTGTAGTCGCCCTAAAACGAGTCACCGATCACCGGTTACAAATGGCAGGTCACAGGTCATGAGTCACAGGTCACAGGTCGCAGATCGCGGGTCACAGATCATGGGTCACAGATCGCAAATGATAGATAACAGATCTAATCACGGATTGAGAGTCACAGACCATAGGTCACAGGTCATAGCACATGGATCATGGGTCACAGATCACGAGTGACGCGGACGCCGAACATAATGACGAGTCACAAATCACGGATTACGGATCACGGGTCACAGATCACGGATCACAGATCATGGGTCACGGATCACGAGTCACAGATCACGGGTCTTAGATCACAGGTCAAAGATCACGGGTCTTAGACCACAGGTCAAAGATCACGGGTCACAGGCCATGCGTCATACATCTAGGCACAAATCATGGGTCACAGATCACGCGTCACAGACCACAGCTCACAGGCCAGTGGTCACGGATGGGCGGTGAGTCGACCGCTGCCAAGCCACCGACAGCGTCCGGCCGTCAGCCGACGACGGCGCTCCACTCCAACATGACCCGCCCGCACCGGGTGCGGACGGCGCCGGCGCGCTGCAGGGCAGCGCTGTCGGACGACGCCTCTGACAGCGGGAGGCGCGCGGATCTGTCGGCCACTGCCGCCGTCTGAGCCCGATCAGGTGTCGACACGGCGCCAGACGCGTCCGTGTCAACAGCGGACCTTGGAGCTCTGCTGGCAGCCGCTCGCCCCGCGGAGGGATCGGAGCTAGCCCGCCGCCGCTCACCTCGTGTGGGGCGTAGCTGGCCAAATACGTCTTGTCCGACAGCAGTTTGTCGATGCCGAAGTCCATTTTTGGCTGCTGGGTGGTGACCTGCTTTACAAACCACTTCCGCTTCAAAATGAAAGACACCACGCGTGCGCGAACAGCCGGGGTGAAGAAGTCTTCGGACATGTCAAACCTGTAACAAGAAATATAAGAATTGACGAGGAAGTGCATACGCGAGGTAACGTCTACCATGCGGCCGCCAACATGCCTTCACAGGTCTGCTTATGGTCGCGTTTAAATGTGCATATTGTTAAACGTGCAGAGCAACAGTGCACTACGCAATGTTTGGGCTAAGCTGACAACGACCCAACATGAAGAAGCACGCATCACACAGTTCCAAAATTCATCCAGTAGGGTGTGCAGGAGAAAAATATGAATTCGCGCTACAACAACTCTGGCTCTCCGGCGGCCCCGCGATACGTTGGCACTAATCCGTCGCCCCTTCACCCCGAAGCCAGACATCTGACCTGACCGGCCCATTTGTCAAGCCTGAGGCACTTAGACACTGGGTTGACAGCCTCGATGCTGATTGGCTGATTTTGAGCCATGGGAGGGCAGCAGGCAGTGACACCCAAACCGGGGGTGTAGAGCGTGAACAATATTGACATCCCTGCCACCCGAGTGGCCGAATGTTGGGGCACTACCGCATACTAACGATGGGATAAGCCAGTTCAAACCAAGTAGGCTATGCATTCAATGGAATCAGCTAGCATGTGCTGAAGAGAACCGCGCTTCTACCACATACTCGCGCAAGAATACAAAACTGGCTTGGCGGTTGTGAAGGACATCAAATTACGCATAACTGTACAGCGCAGGAATACAGTACAGATCGGTACAGGATGTGCAGGAGTATTGTCTGTAATTAGCTGGCATGTGCTGTGCAATGTGCTGAGCGCTAAAAACTCCACTCTATAATGGAAGAGCGGCTCAACCTGGCTCATGCCGGTCTGGCAAGCCCTGGCTTCAAACCGTTCTAGCCATACCATGGCGCCAACACGCTCATATTACACCCAGATGACGACGGCTCCACAACTCACAGGTACTCTCGGTCCCTGCTGTAGACACCGGTCAGGTACTTGTTCTTGGGCGGGAACTTCCTCGGGTTGACGCCGAACATGCCCTTGTCGACGATGTTCACGAGGGTGGTGATCTCGCGGATGACGGGCACCTTCTTGAGGAAGTCCTCGTCGGCGCTCAGTCCGGCCGGCTGCGCGCACGATCTCGGTCAGCGCGCACGGCCGCCGCCGCCGGCGCACCAACACGCCGCGCACAACGAATGCCGCCGAACACACATCCCCGGCCGCTACCGACTGCACTATCAGTCCGCAAAGATATCATGCATCGACGTCCGAAAATACTGTACGTCAGACAAGCAGCCCAGCAGGAGCAGCGCAATCAGCTGAAGGCTTTCAGCAGTTCGCCCATAGCTCGACCCATGATCACACTCTCTACCATTGCTGAATAAGTGAAGAGGCCATGGACTCGTGTGCGGCAAGGCAGGCACGGCCGTATGAGTCACTGTGTTGGTCAGCACGTGCTGCTGCACTCGCCTGCAGAATAAGGCGCACTTTCAAGGCTAGAGACTATGAGCTGCTGCGGCCAGCTCCCCCATCCCCACGCGCGTCGGCTAACGCCCCCCCCCCCCCCCACACACACACACTGGAACCCCACCAGTCTCACCTCCTTCATCGGCATCCGAACCTTCAGGATCTCGGCATACCGCCGAAGCACCTCCCATGGCGTGTGGATCTTGACAAAGGTCAGCGGACTGCTCTCGTCAATCGTGTCCTCCTCGAGGTGGAGACCCTCCTTCCTCTGTACAGACCAGCGGACCGCTTATATGGACACACGCCCAGACCCATCTCAGAACCGGGCCTCGGGCGGGACGGTGACAATACCCGCCCAATCCTGCACGGCCTCCGCACATATGGCACGTGAACACGTGGTATCGTTTGGACCAGTTGCGTCAACAGGTGTAGGCTAGGCACGCGCAACGGACGCGTGCGAAAGGGTCCGCTTGGTTTGACCTTCGGCCGTGACAAGTGGGATTAGTCATTGCAATCGGCGCCGCCAGCTGTGCTTGAAGGCTTGATGAGCGCACACCAACTATCCACACGCCGTTGACTGCTACTAAACATGCCTCCTGATCAACAATTGAACGGCACGTGCCATCGAAGCACGATACCCCAGGCTTCCATCACACATTTACATATCGTTAATTACTCTCTCATGCTGAACAATCTTAACCAACACACACACAAACACTTCTTTTAAAGAAAATATCAGATGATCACGATAAATGACACAGCGAACCGTGCCGTCACCACGCACCAAATTCTCCTCATATACACCGTGGCGCGACTCGTGGTTGATATCACAGTCATCTTCTTTGGTGCTGGTTCGCACCAGAACAAAATCGATCTTCCTTATTCCATCTCGAAAGTACTGGTCAGGCAGATACTGTGGACAACCAATTCATTATCATCAGGCAATCAACCGCGTTGGCGGGGTCACACACGATGCTATTCTATACTCAGGCGACTTGACGTCACATCCCGCACCAAACACATGCAGCTATGAACGGTCATCTGAAGAGCGGTTCAACATTGCGGGTCACTTTAACCCATCGGCAGAATCCACACTGATACCAATTCATAAATCTACAGAGTATGCTATTTGACATAACCAAATGCACAAGTTGAAAACGCGCATCCAAGAGGAGCAATGTAAGTGATAACTTAAGTAAGAGTAACATCTAACCCAGCATAAAATGACACCATAGGACGCATTAATGCCGTACAAATTGAATGATGTTCGTCCTGTTGCTAATATGCTGCTCAAAATACTTGAACATCATCTTTGCGGCTATTATAAATGCAACGCTAGACGACCAATAAAGACGCTAAAGCGCGCAAGACAGTTTAGAACACCTGCGCAACTTTCGTCAAACAACGAATCAGTAACTCTTGAATGGAGTGCTGTTAATGCAAACGACTCAAACCAACTATGTACCGGAGACGCGTGGCGAATTTGAACGCTGTCTTTTGCTTTGAGGATTTATATATCTCAAAATCGTTCTCCCTTGCATGCTGTTAATCCTCTTTCTTCTATGGGCCCGCTCCGTGATGTAAAATGACCAGTCACAATTGACCAAACACAACATGACACATTAATTCATTAGTCATATCATTCGACATGTTGTACAATAAAAATTACCACCTCAAATCGACCGTACATTTTATCTGGATAGTTTGCAGGTATTAACGTAAGTTGTTAAGTGCATTTGCGATAAACGTTATGCATATACATAAGACAATATTAATAACCTTATTGCCGGTAGAAAACAGAATGAACATACATAATATATATATATATATATATATATATATATATATATATATATATATATATATATATGTGTGTGTGTGTGTGTGTGTGTGTGTGTGTATCTGTTAATTCTGCTGGTTATTCTACGAGGAAAAAGGTTATTAATACTGTCTTAACTATTCGCAAGCCTTGTGGAATACGATCATCAGCCGACGGACGGTAGAACTAGTTATTTCTAACATTTCAAGTCATCCCGGCCGCCATTTTCTAGCGACTTTATTATGTCTGGGCATGAATCATTTGGTTTTCACGCATATAAGCTTTGCTTAACGCCAGTTGTTCTGTCCCCAATCATGCAGGGATGTGGTCCTGAAGAGCCGAGGTGAGCCATCTAAAAACGAACTCATTTTCCGGTTTTCTTGGAAGTCACCTAAATAGCAAAGGGCAATGCTGCTTAATTTCGGTCTACTCCATGTGTCATCGGCCCAGTGAGACAGTCGAAGTGACAGATGGCAACGATGATTGTCCCACATGTTACGTGCACCGGTACAATATTATGATGCGTGGAAATAGTCATCTTTAAAGCACAACTAGTGTGAGATGAAAACGATCATCGATATGGCGACAGGCGGTTGGTTTATTTCTCGCCAAGTGTGTCAAGCAATGCCCACTGTTTGCTCGATATGAATGAGCGCAACTTAGCGTTATCTGATGTCATGTTTTACGGCGGACACATCTGCACATAATTTTGGGTTCAAAATGTCTGGCCTGTTCTAAACGTCTAACGTTAAAATCATATAGCCTAAGACCGTTGACACAAACTCCCAGGATCTTCAGCCCGCTCCTTTTTTGTCCGCTTCTCAAAGGTTGTGTCCGCAAAGTAGTGGTCAAAAACGACGACAACACCAGCCACGTCTTCATCAGTAAGTTAAATGCATGCCTTCAAACCACAAATGTCACGTCAAACCCACACTTACTCTTCACACACAGTTAAAATGTTCGTTACATCATGCATATATTAAGCACATTACTGTCCTGCAAAACTGCTTCTAGTTAGTTAGTGTGCAGCGGCAAGCGTCGCGTTATGATTAAGCAGACCCCGCCGGATGAGCGCACGCATCCGCATACATACACGAGCAGCACCGCCGCCCACAGATCCACCACCGCCAGACGAAAGGAGTCGAAAACGGCACCCAAGCGTGAGCGCCCACTTGCCTCGTGCATTGGCGACAGCCTCCAGACGCAGTTTACCTTCTGCGCCTGCGGCGGGTGGCGGCTCGGGTCGCCGTTGCCGGAGCCGACCGTGATCAGCTCCAGCTCGTCGGATGGGGGGCCGCCGGGCGCCGGGCCTCCGGGCCCGTCACCGGACGACATCGCGCGTCGCGCCGCTGCTGCCGCCTGGCGACAAAACAATGACATTCGGCGGCGCCCGGTGGCGACGGCGGCGTGGACGGGCCAGGGTCACGGCGTTCTTCCAGACACCGTGCATGCCAGCGCACAACAAATTCGAAAATTACTTTAGCTTATCGTCGTCGGCGCCCTAGATCCCAGAATGCAGACGTAACATGTGAAGAACGGAGCCCGGTGAAACATCAGTTTCCTGTTTACGATTTAAGGGACAGTGACCTAACTGGAAGCAGTCACGCACAAAACCTGCAATGAATGCTGCGGACTAGTCATCACTGCACGTAATTTTCGGAAGGCAGACGGGTCAACCACAGCGTAAATGCGCACCTCATTTTGATAACCATTAAGCAGAACAAAGCTGCCCGAAGGAAATTCAGTTATTCAATTATATCACTAACTCCTACAGGGTTAAACAATGTAAAACCAGTTTTCACATACATCCTTGGTAATGCTTTTTGAAAAGTCAAACACAGCAAAAGCTTCAAGAAGTATGTATACTTGGCTGACAAATAATCAATAGCTTGCAAATAAGTGACACAAATTCAACGCCCTGATGCAACCCCCTAAACCATAACCAGCCTAGGAAAAGGCGCGTTCAGCCGCAATAAAATTATTCAACGAATAATTATCCCTCATAGCCATCTACTGAAATTTTCCATTTTCAGGAAACCGCTGAAATCATCCCCTAATTTCCACACGGGTCCGCCACGCATAGTTAAAGGGTAATAGCCAAGCACGACGAAGAAATGACTTCCCACCTTGACCAGTTTCCGAAAATTATTCGAGATTTGCCCTTGGCCTGAATTTTTTTGCGACAACTAGTGGAATAACCTGTGCTCGCAGTGCCAAATGCCATTCCGAAAAACATAAATGTTCTGGAGAATTCTCCAAGATTAGCTGGCAGCCAAGCGTGGCGCGTACTTCAAACTCGATGTAAGCAAATGCCTACCGGATGGAATTGTTAGGACTACTGCTCTCGTTTTGGTGTATTACATTACACAAACACACTAGACGAGGCAACCATCTGGACGAGGAGTCCAGATGGCCCGGTGCAATCTGAGATCAAACTGCTACAAGACAATGAAGAGGTCCCAGAAGCGCAAGTTTTCCACGCAGGCCGGATATTTAGTACCGCGTTCGCTCGGGGAGGCTGTTCCACGTCCCGCCGTGGAGGCTGTCCCGCGCCCGAATGGCAAGGTTGTCTCATGCCCAGCTGAGGAGGCTGCCCTACGTCCAGCTGAGGAGACTGTCCCATGTCCAGCTGGGGAGGCTGTCCCATGTCCGGCCCCGGGAGTTCGTCCCAGTGTGGACCGGGATCCGTTCCGTATCCGGTCGGAGATTCGGTCCGCATCCGGTCGGAGACTCGGTCCGCATCCGGCCGGAGATTCGGGCCGTACCGTCCCCGAGATTCGGTCCATATCCAGTCAGGGAATTCGGTCCGTATCCAGCTGGAGACTCGGTCCGTATCCGATCCGGGAATTCGGTCAATATCCGACCGGGGATTCGGTCCGTATCTGCCTGGGGATTCAGTCCGTTTCCAACCGAAGAATGTGGCCCTTATCCGGCCAGAGGTACGGTCCGTATCCGGCCGGAGATTCGGTCCGTATCCGGCCAGGGAATCGGTCCGTATCCGGTCGGGGATTCGGTCCGTATTCGTTCGGGGAATTTTGTCCGTATCCGGCCGGGAAATTCAGTCCGTATCTGACCAGGAAATTCCGTTTGTATCCGGCCGGGGATTCGGTCCTTGTCCGGCCGCAGATTCGGTTTCGCAGCAGGCAGGCGGCCTTGCGGCCGGCCGCCCTGTAACCGCGATATGTTGACATGCTTCGGTCCGTTTACCACACGCAGCCGGCGGCCTACTTCACTGCCGCTTGCGTTGGGTGCCTTGGTCGTTAGTGTTCACATTAGCCCGACGTTTTGCTGACGCAGACCACAGGGTCGCACGATCAGGGATCCTACCCATTTGATGACCGCGAGGGGTGAAGTGAAACAGGAACATTGGCAGACACGTCCCTTAGTAACCTGGACGCTGCTTGGTGTTCCTACAAATATCTCACCTACTGTTGGCAGTCAATGCCCATATCACGCCCAAATCGAATTATGCCGGTAGAACCTCGATTCTCGGGCTTACTCGGCTCACTTGCTTCCCTTGTAAACCACCGAAATACGCTTTGTATGGGATCCACATGTTTTCTTAACTTGCACACACTTCATTTTATCACGTATTTCAAAAGATGCACACTTAATTTGTGTTTCAACCAGCCAGTAGAGGACACGGCCTGAGCCTGAATTGGCAGATGGTCAGTCTTCATAACATGTGGGACAAGATTTTCTTGGAGTGCAATACTCGTAGCATTTCATGTAAGTTGTGATTCCCACTGACCAGCACCCACAGCGTGACGTAGAAGGATCAGTTGACGTCATCCAACGCACAAAATAGATCTGGCAGATTCGTTTTCCCAAAAGAAAAGATCTCGATCGTATATGATACAAGTACCTCGCACCATTGAGCTGACAACTGGATGACAAAGTCGCGTTCGTCGTTTGATACGAAAGCGCTGCATTAAAAAACCCACTAGGTGGAGGTTACGACCAATCTGGTTAAATGGCTTCCTGGCATCGCCCCTGAGCTGCGCTGCATTCACTGAAGGTGAAAAACGAAGGTCCATACAGCCCCAAAGCCGGCACAGCAAGCACAGCCCACCAAGGCCCCGGCGCGTGGCCGACATCCACCACAGGTTACATCTGGGACAAAAACCACACATAAAACACTACGACCGGCATCTCCGCGACGCAGGAGCCGCGCAGGAGACGTGATCCTCGCGCCAACTACGAGGCACGTCGTCGCGAAAGGAACGCACAAGGGACAAGAGGACTTGCGGGTCTTCACATGCGCAGGTCACCTGTCTTACAGCTAAACTCACGCCCGCCACGCGGTCGAGAGCGCGCGGGCGCCCACCCGGGCTCCGGCCGCCACCGACCGACCCCTCCGCCACTGCGCACTCCGCACGTCAGGTACCGACGCGCACAAAATAGCGCGGCCCGGCCACGCACTTGGCCATCAGAAATAGAGCCACGCAATGGCTGATTGATGCTGAGCATAACGGCTGGGGAAATCAGACAGACCAGCAGCATCGCGCGCCACAGAGAGGGACAGGCTAGCGGCATCACTCGTCACAGGGAGGGGGACATACCAACAGGATCGCCCGCTACTGGGAGGGACAGGCCAACAGGATCGCCCGCTACTGGGAGGGGACAGGCCAACGACATCGCCCGCCACAGGGAGGAGACAGGGGTACCCGGTAACTAGACAACCCTCACCAACTTTGTCAGCATTGAACACAGCCAACGTACTTAATGAAACTTCGTTGAATACCTGAGTGGATTCTGAATAAGGTTTACTCGAGTCACTACTGCATTCGCATTTACACTTTACATTTAATTTATATCAGAACTGTCATGGACCAGACGCTGATTTTTTAACAAAATATAGCACACCTGGGTTTTTATGTTACTTTTTCTGGGTGCGTTTTCTTTTTATGAGAATGAATCCTTTCGCCTGACTATTTTCAGTTCTTCTTGGCCAAAGTCAGGAAGACAAAGCACGATAAAACGTTGATTGATGAACATTGATAAGTCACAACAAAACTCCTTAATCATGGATGGAATATTCTTATGCAAATTTCGATGGATGGTTGCACAGAATAGCCTCAACATGCAATCAACGATTTTCGAAAAATAGGGATTCTAAGCCCGGCAAACTAGGCATTCATAAAACAACCGAGAACTTTTACGTGCGTGGCACTTGGCAGCGCTGCCCGGTCCTGATGCGACGCGTAATTATTACTCGCCTGCTGGGCGGCGCTGCAGGCCGGCCGTACCGCAGCGCTGGCAGTTACACAGAGCACCGAGAAAGACACCTATCATATACCACGCTATGCGACCGGCCTGACCACAACTGATCCTGCAACGCCACGCCTGAGGTGCTGGGTCTATGGGGGTGGCAACTTACTTTTATGAGCTCGTATTAAGAGCACAGCATGCCTAGAAAATATTAACTCATGTCATAAAGACTGGCCATGACAATTCAGGCTCAGGCCAGTTCCTCCCCTCGCTCGTCGAAATATTAATCAGTGCACATACTTTGGAACAGCAATAACAATAAATGTGTACGAGTAAAGAAACACATGGGCCAAAGCAAAACGGATCTTGGGGGTATGCATGCCAATGAAAAAAATTATCTGGAAATTTTTATTTTGTTAGGGGGAGCGATCCCCTCCTATTGAGAAAAGGGGGACCCATCCTCCTTCGCGGCGTCCACCCCAAGAGCCCAACACAAACCCATGAACTCGGCGAACACCCTAGATTTTTGGCAACAAGGTTATTGATAAAAACCTTGAGTTTAAGAATAATCGATAACAAATCGGGTTTTTCACAGCCTTGTCTGTTCGCCTATCAGTCTATCCTTTCGTTTGCGAAGGTCCCGGAGCATCCCGCCGGTGCCGGCCGGAGGAGGGCAGCGACAGCGATGACTTTGACCTGCCATAAGTCAGCGACCATACAAGGTACATCTACATGTTTGACACCGAACGATCCCATATTCAGTTGTCTACATCTATGCAAAATTTGGCATGGCTACGTCGTGCTATTCGGAAACCATTCCGGGAAAGCCTTCACGGGTGGGGCCGACTTAACCCTCGCAATCCGAGTGCATGTCAACGATCTTCCATGCGTCATTATAGCCGGCTGCCGTTTGTATACCGTTGATGAAAAAAATCCCTTAACAACGTCCCCGGCTGACGGCCTCCTCCTGCAGGAGGATCCCTTATCACATGGTGGCGTGGTCGGTCAGGTGGGGGCTGGTCCTCAAGCGAGCAAAATGTAAAACGTTTGCGACCAACCTCAGGCGTGCTTCCGTCCGGACCCAGTACTTTACCGATGCAGCTGAGCCTGAGCATGTCTGTAAACTTGGGGCCCCCGGCGCAAAGCTGGATGCCAAACTAACCTTCACTTCACATGTGTCTGACAAAGGCAATCAGGGCAAGCGACCACTTGATCTCCGTTTGGGCCTTCCAATTTGGTACCAGCAGGTCAAAATTCAACCAAAACGCAATGGTTGGCTATGCGTTTTGCAGACGTGCAATCGATTTTTAGACTATTGTAACGTGATCTGGACGGGGGGGCAGGGGGGGGGGGGGGCATTTTCAAAGCGCGGGTCGACCAAGTGCAACAAAAGTTTATTATTTGGTTACTTACTCACACATTCTCCGGGCAAAAAGCTCCTCTCTCTTATGCCAGCCTTCTGCTTCCTTTAAAAGTCTCATCTCCAGCACCACAAAGAGTGGAACATGATTTCATTTAGCCGACCCTCTTATCCTCTTTTCTGCTTCGTCCTGCATCCCCGCGACGCCCCGCTTGTTCGGGGCAGGCTGCATGCATCAGTCACGAGCGGGCCGAGAGGCTCCTGGAGGGGGACCCCGACCGGGCCCCCAGCGCACATCCTGCAGGCGTGTCCTGTGCGGACTAAGGCCTGGTGGTTGGCCCCCCAGGCGCATGCGGTTCTGACCCACCGTTATCCATTATGCTTTCATCCCATAATCCCGAAATGATCACTTCTGGTCGAAAGGGCTCTAATCCAAATATCCAAATTAGCACGGTCTACTCCTTCTCAAAAGTATCGTCCACGGCAAACCGGACTCCCAAACTTGTTCAGCTGTTTCCCCTTCTTTGTGCCGCCCCGATCGACCCGCACTCGAACTCCGTTCGCTGTACCTCGCGCTCGTGTGTGAACAGTACCGAGCTGTCAGTTTTGTAGACTGCTAAGAGATGTGAACACTTTTTGGTGGCAACAGTAACACAGATGTTTCTCCTGGCAGTTTAGGTATTCAAGTGATGAAGAGGGCTTTAACTCAATAGCATCTTCACTTAGCTTTGAGACATGCCATCATGGACAGCATATGGCCAATGTAGTTGGTGTGCCCCAAAGCCCAAATTGCCATTATGAGCCAAGTCATCCATTCTTTATGTTCATTCTACTATGTACTGTGTATTTACTCATCTTATGTACACAACTTCCGAGGTTGAAAGAGCGCCATTCTGTTGGTAAACAGAAAATAAACAAATAAACAAATTTGTCACCAACAGTGACAGTGCTTTAGACCAGTGGCAGCTATGAGATATACAAATCTTTAAAGGGGGAATCAATTTTAGGTGACATGGGGAGATGCACGCATATAACTGTCAATCTTCCAGTATTGTGGTACCGGCCTGGCTGTCTGGATGTCAATGCCATATGACTGTCAATACCCATGTAGTCTCAATTGGCCTGATTGAAATCCAAGCTCTCACCCTTACCATCACTCTCTTTCTCACTTTCACTCTCACCATCACCCACACTCTCACCCACACTCTCACTCTTCCTCTTACTCTCACTCTCAACCTCACTGCACACCTTCCCTGAATCCACAATTTTCACCAGTTTCATCTGCCTCTGCAATATCTGTATATTGGTCACTAAACATATTAAGCCCAGTAGGGGCTTAGTTTCACAACATATGTGTCACAACATATGAGGCTGAACAGAAAAAAGAAATGAAAAGATCTACCATCAAAATACACAAACAGCATTTCTCCTGAATTTAGCCCAATTCCTTCCCAAAGTTGGGGACCCAAGTTGTCCCATCCCCAACTGGGTTGACTCCCACCCAAACAGGGCCTATGGCTCCTTCTGGCAGAAGCCTTACAGATACTATTCAAGTTATCAAGCAATGCATTTATCTGTATGCCCAGTGTTAGGGCATTGCCCTCTTGCAAATGCCCTTCACCTGCTCAGAGGAAAACAGCCCTCAAAAGGCTGTATTTGATAATCCTCTAATGCATACACCTGAAAAGACTGAATTGTTCTTGAATGCTTCCACCACAAACCCAGCTCGGACCTGCCTCTGAGTCAAACAGGGTGCCAAAATTCTCTCACAGCATGCCAAACTAACAAGTTAGAAAACACTAAGAGATTTTATCAGCCTGGTTGGAACAATGCTGACAGTGTTACATGCCAGAGGGGGCAGGGAATGAACCTCTCCTCATTCAAATGGAATCAGCTATCCCTCCAGCCCTCTTCACATTTAAATGTTATCAGGCATTCCATCAGTTGACTACATAAAAAAAAATAGATAAATTGGCACACCAGAAGGCAGCTCTCCGAACCCCACCAACAAGACAGCGGAAATAATGCCCCATTATCAGCTTCAGTCATTACACCAGAACACCACGGCTTAAGTATTAAATGAATGTTAGCTGAACTACCCAAGTATCATTAAGACTGTACAAAATTGAATGCAACACTGCCTGAACAGAATACCTATTCACTTGTAATGTAATACCTGACTCTGCATAATCACAATAACTGAACTTGTTTCAGAGTTTGAATCAAGTCCTTGCAGGGAGTACACTGCAGCTTGTAAATAAATACACAACCACATGCAGTCATATGAGCAATGGTATAACATTATGTTAGCACCCCAGAAATTGTGGCTGAATCATTCTGTGAATTGAAGATTTTCAGATGAGAATCAAATCCATTGCGATTGTCACACATCATGTTTATCACCTTTAAGTTTGGCTTCGCTAAGCAGGCAATGGAGCCTAGTCTAAATCTGATTAAGAACAAAATGTGCATAGAATTTAGTTTAACACATGACAGGTGCAACCAGGGAGCAGATGTCTGGAAACTTGCTGTGCCAACCATGACCCACCACAGCATGCCTAAAAAACTGCACTGGGAGTTGCCTCTGAATGCCAAGCTGAAATTGGATGGTTTGTGATTAATTGGGCCTGGAAAGGCATAAGTCCCCCAATAAGCACCACAATGCAAGTGCAAAAAAAACATGTGATCAAGACAACAAAAATCATGCATCTGTGATAATCATGAGTATCATGCATGTCAGACAATTGCTGTACATTGCCTGGTTATGTTAACATCAAATAGGACTATCACGACAGCTCTTCATTAATAAGATTATATAAATGGTAAAGATGGCAGCATCATCAAAAAACCACAACCCCGTATTGTACTCTTGAGGTGACTCACAAAACGCGGCGCGTGCCCTTGCGCGCAGGGCGCACACCAACCTACTTTCCAAAGTTACCATCACCCAACAATACCTGGTTTTCTTAACCGTGGGTTTGCCTTTGCAAACGAGGACCGCGTTAGGTATTCATGGTATACGAATATATAAAACCCACGACACCGGAGGAAACTTTACCCACCTGATGCACAGCTGGGCGTCACCGGCTTTCAGCGAAACCGGCGAAGCGCCTCCCACACACAGGTGTTGAACAGCTGATCAAGTCACTGAGAAACGGAGGATGGACCAGCCAGCAAAACCGAGGATAGAATATGAAACTTTATGACGTCATGACGTCAATAAGTTTCCCAGTTTCAACCGATGCCACACGCTTAAGTTTGGATCCCTTTGGTAATCCATGGTGTACGTGCAAATCTTGTGTTTTTCAGTTTTGTTAAGTAGCCATTGAGTTTCAGGGGTGCGTCAACTGCGTTAGTTGTTTGCACCTCGCGGTCTGATAATGCCTTCAATATTGAGATTGAAATTCAGCCCACGAATTTTGCATCTTCCAGTGGGCCAGATCGAACTCAAAACGGCTTTTGATCAAACAATTCAAGGCTCAAATTAGAGCTTAAGCGACGGGATATGCCTGTAGATAATACAATAACGGGTAGCATGTTTTTTTCAGCGAGTGGTATGCAATGGGACCTGGGGACCTGGGCGGGGACCCAGACCTCTGACAGCAGCTAAGTACCGGTAAAAACGAACGCTACTCAAGCCTTTTCATTATTTCAGATCAATTTTTCAAATTTACACACTCGGCTTGCGACCGACACGTGAGGCCTGGTAACTGGTGAAGTGGCTCGGCATTACAGCTACAGGTTTGGATTAAGATCTTGCTTTTCAAATCAAGACACCATTTTGACTCATCGCTCCACGCACTTGCACGTCTTCCACGCTTCCTCGTTATTCCACATCTGCTCCAACGCTGCCAGACCGGGCCGTACTTCTATGCTCTTTAAGGGTGGTTTAGTGTTCATAGTACTTACAATACGGAGCTTGTTGCGTTACGCCTGAACCCAAGCACAGGAACAAGCCGATCTAATTCATCGCGTAATTTTCCGTGCGACCTTCTTGTCAGACAGGACTAGAGAGTGTCTGTGCTGACGCGTTCCTATGTTTCCTGATAAGAGTTGCGCGCACATACTAATCACATTCAGGCGTTCCAGAGCTCTCTACAAATCCAAGCAACATAGATGCTGTGCATTAACTAAGCTTTGGTAATTTGGTTACTTTATCTAGGCAAAGCCAAGTATGCACCAAAGTCCGTACAGCTGAGGCGAGCACATTCGTTCATTGGCGTCCGCAAGCAATCATTTCCGGGCTGGTGGCGGTAATAGGCATAGGACCTAAAGCTTGTCTGGGGGGCAGACGCCAACCGTAGTCCTGTATCCACCGATAAAAATCCATGATCAACATTTCTTTAGCTTTTGTTGGCAAGCTATTCCTCCCAGTCTCTCACATTTTTTCCGCACATTTGTGGACGAGAACTCACGGAACGTGATTGAAGACACGCAATGAGAAGAGTGTACATCTGCGTCGCCAAGGAAACGGCTTTTATGTTGTCAGTTTGTTTATTAGAATGTGCAACACATTTTGTTTTCTTTATCTAATTGATACGCGTCTTTATCTGTTGCTTACAGCATCGACATAATTCATCATATTTGATTGTTAATAAACAAAACGATTTCTCGCGTTATCATACTCTCCAAATACTTTAATTACCATAGCTTCAATGTTTTCAAACCAAAATTTTAGAAATTTCAAAGCGAAATGGCAACTTTTAAGGCTGATACCCACTGGAGTGAGAAAAAATAGTGGATCGCGGAAGCGGTCCAAGCTATTATGACGCCGAAAGGTGGGTGATTTGTTTAGTAACCGGCTGAATTGAAATAGGGGAGAGGCGGGAGAATTGGGACACTTTTGCAACTCCAACTTTGATGAGTCACTACAGGAAAAGTATGAAAGCTAGGTAACATTGCATCATACTAACAAATAAATTGGATATTTATTTACATCATATTAATAAGTAAGTTTCACTTTGTGGTAGGATACGACACGCGTGGAGCAAAAACAAAGACCTTCCTTTGCAGGAGACGGGACACACGCAGGAGAATCGGGACAGACATGAATATGAATTGGGACATACTAAGGAGCATTGGGACAACATTTCTAGTTGGCTACATGTTCTATAGTTAAATTGCAAATGGTAAAATGAGTGCACTGCATTGCCATCTACTTGCGTTCAGGAGTTTGTCAATGGTTGGGCAACGTTTCCTTCCGCTGAAAATGGTAGCATATCAGATTAATTTATCCCGTGTTAAAACTGAGACATAACATTTTAGAACGTGAATTCAGGATATAGTTTCCACCTCCAAATAACCATTCTGTTTGTGGCAGAAGAACGCCAACAACGGGAAGGTATTTCTAACATAACATCCGGCTAGTAGTAATACCGGCAGTCTACACAACAACCAGACGACACCGCCACACAACCTGCAGTCGTAATAATCACGTTAAATCATCACAGCCAATGCGCTACTTGAAGCACAACGGATCACGTGACTGTCAACCTTGGCAGTCTAGGCACATACTAGGCAACGACAACGGTCGAAAACTTCCTACACAGCGCATAATTACATATCAGCACAGCCAATGCGATACTTGTAGCAGAGCGGATCGTAGGACTCATAGTCTCGGCAGTCTAAACACAAAACAGGCAAAGCAACTGTCACAAGAATTCCTGAACATCGTGCTACTCACGTTGAATCCACACAGTCCAACGCACTAATGGCAACACAGCGGATCACATGACTAACAACATCGGTACCTGTCCAAGGCACCCATTTAGCAACGTACACGGTCACAAAACTTCCTACACATCGCGCTAATCACGTTAAATCAGCACAGGCAATGCGATACCCGGGACACAGTGGATCATATCGGATCATAGTGGTTGAGCGGATCATCAGTCTCGGCAGACGTCCCACAAACTGTGCCTGCCAGGTTGCTGCGTCGGTACACGGCAAGCACCCCATTTTTTGCATGTTGTACATTGGATCCACGATTCACGGCTGAGCCTATACTGCATCCCACAGCACAGACACGACGCTTTATCGTCAGCCTTTGGCAAGTCATTTGCACCTCCCAGCTTTCTCCTCTTACCTTCCGTGTTAGCGGTGTTGCTCTTGGCATCGAACAGTGGCTTTGACGCACGCTCGTGTCTGGCTTGCGACTTTGGGGTCTTCTTCTCCTCTTCCTCTTCTTCTCTTTGCAGCTCTGGTGTACTCGTAGCTCTCATGGTCTTTCCTTTTTCAGCCCTCGACGACTCGACTCCACTGTGGGTCCTGCCTTAAAAGATGGAAGACCAGGAAGTGTAAGGATACGGTTATAGAGCATAGGCATAGGCATTGGATAACATGGCTCACTGGAGTATCCTATGGGATACAAAATTATCCATTAAAAAACTATATTTTGACGGAATTACAACATAATTAACAAACAGGAAAGGTGGAAATGAAAGGAAATTTATAATCACGAAAATAAAGGACAGTTCAATACTGAACAATGTTTTCTTAAGGATCGTAAGGGCCATCTGGGGTCTGTTTAATGTCACTTTGTCATTCTTGCTTTATCGGTTTAAGGAAGAAATTGGGACGAAATAACTTACTTTTGGATATCCACGAAATTCCTGCGGTGAGACAAGGCCGGACTGCGGGAGATGCTGGTCTGAGTGGGTCACCTCCTTGGACCTCAGCTGGAGCCCGTGACGACCCAGGAACTGCATCCGGCTTGTTGCTTGCAAATGGTGGCCTTTTCAGCTGCAGGTCAACCGGAATCAGTCGGCCTCCTTGACAGGGATGGAGGCTCCGGACTCTCGACACGGTCCTCTTCGTGTGTATCCACTTCATGTGTGTCATCTTCGTGTGCGCCCGCTTCATGTGTGTTTGCATCGTGTGTCCGCTTTGTGTCCGCTTCGTGTGTGTCGTCTTCAGCTTCCCCGGGCGCTCCTGCAGTCGCTGAGGGAGCTGGTCTGTCGATCACGTCTGCGGGAAGGAAGTCATCCTTGGTAAGGACTTCAGTGTCCAGTGGCCAGATTTCTGTCGTTCGAAAGCCGGACAGGATGTTGGCTGGGGTGACCGAACGGATCAGCGCCTGCCCCATGAACTTTCCCATGTTCAGAAGCTTGATGGACTTTCGCGCGTTTTGGAGCATCCAGCTGTCTGTCTGCTTGTTGAACCCTGTCTTCATCGGACCGAAGACGGTGACATCGGGCAGTTGGAGCCTGTGACTCGCGTGAGGAGGTGGAGTCGCGATATGGACTCCACTGTTCTTCGCCAACGTCAGCACGTTCAGGCTGACATGGCTGACGTGACTGTCGAGAACCGAGACCACTGGATTGCCCTTGCTTGCCCCCAGGTCCTTCACAATGTGCTGCATCACCTTCTCAAAGTTTTCAGGCGTCATCCACCCGATGCTATGACACAGCTGCAGCGATTCTTCCGGGGTGCCTGCCATCAGATTCTCCCGAGGAGTCTTCCTTGGGAAGACGTAGGCAGGGGGAAGGTACGCCCCGGTGGCAGTCACAGCGACACACATCGTGACAAGTTCACCCCTCTCCTCAGAGGTGACCTTCCCGACCTGCTTGTCTTTCTTTTCAGCAATGACTTTTCCAGGCTTCTGTACAGTCGTGAATCCAGTTTCATTCAAATTTAAAATCCTCGCACCTGAGACTCCCGTCTGTTTCAGGACCTCAGGCAGGTTTCCGAAGAATTCTTCGACTTTGTGCCTGTTGAAGACTCCAGCTCGAGCAATGGATGTAGCTTCAGGTGTCCGCAGTGCCAGCTGGGTGTTCCTTTTCATGAAGGCCTTCATCCACTCGCGCCCTGCTTCTTCATCTTCAGCCCAGGAGGCGGGAAAATGTTTGTCATTTTTAACTGTCATTTGGTAGGCAATTTCACGGTGTCGCTTTTGCGTTAAGCCATGGAACATCTTCGAGCACTGCATCACATACTCACTGAGGGCTTGCTCCTCGTCAACGGTAAATATATTCGAATGACTGTAGTTGGGCTCAAGACGAGCTGCAGGATCGACACTGTGCTTTGCGACATACCTTCCAAGGACGCTTTTGCTCACGCTGTGGGATTCTGCAGCTTTTCTCAGACTCACTCCCCCTTCTACAGCATCTCTGACAGTCAGCAGCATTAAATCATTAGATGCGTCCGCGTATCCCGCGTACCCCGCGTACCCCTTATCTTTTCCAACGTATACACGTGGCATGGTTCTGAAAGAAAAAAAGGTGAGTAAGTTTTGATAAAAAACAGCTATATCAATTTATAGATATGTACAGTATTATGCACGAGTGACATTGATGGTTCCTGCAGGAGAATTGGGACATCTGCATGACAATAGGGGCGAGTGGCCCGATCCTCCTGCACCGCATGCTAGCTACTAGACGAGTTCTCCGCCGTTCGTCAATTGGCTTACATAATTTTATATGCAGCCAAGAAAGTTAACATTACTTTAGCTTACAATGTGAAATAGTTAAAAGAAAAGATGGCTTGACATGAGCAGCACACACAACTTGAAAAAAACACTCGAAAAATATAGTTTTTTGGCACTCACCCCGTGCAGTTTTCCTGTGCACCGGAGAAGGACAGCTGATAGTTTCCAGCGTTACTTGATCCAAAAAGGAAAAACATTAAAGTACAGATGGTGATTCGGAGCCGCCCATCTCTAAGATATTGGCGTGACCCTATTCTCCTTCGTCCCAATTCTCCCGCCCCCCCCCTACAAGCGCAGGACAGTTCTGAATGCAACAGAAAATAATAAATAAGCATCTGAAAAGCAAAAATTGAACACTGGAAACTAACGGCTGTAATAGTTGCTATTCCTACTTTCTATAGTGTCACCGAACGTCACCCATGCAGTGATCTGAATGCACCATTGCTGGCAACGTTGGGGTTAAAATGTCGTGTGCCGTTTAAGCTTCCTGGGGCATTTGTATGTCATTTGCTACCTGTCTTTTTATTGTAGCCAAATGCCACCAACTTACAGAAACATGCCTTCGTCATACACATGTAACAAACCACCTACCAAATATAAAACATTCCACCGGTATCAATGATCGAGCCTGTTCGCACCGCAAACTAAAAATCAGGACAGATAAGTGAATTAACGAAGAGATTAGCCGGATACAAGTGTCATCATATGCCAATAGGCTTAGAAGATAAAACGGAGAAGCTCCGTAGTGCGGGGGTGACCCACACCACCAATGGCTGACAACGTGTCTCCGTCAGCAGGAATGTCCCCAGAATGGCAGAATAGCGTGGATAATAATGGTGCCGAATGAACCACCAAATCAGCCAGACACACCATGCACCAGGGGCGGAGCCAGGATTTCATCAAGGGAGGGGTCAGGTTTCATTGCGATGCCTCTGAAATTTGGTGCTCTCCCTCCTCACAAGGAATTCCCCGGAATTCAGTCACTTTATTTTCAGCTTTTTGCTTTTTTAGGCAATAGAATATCTTTCACCGAAATAACTCACCCAATTAGTACTTTTCCTCAAACCAACTTTCTTCTATCTCATTTTCTCTTGTTGAGCCTGCAAATTTCGGTGACACCGTTCTTGCAAGCTTCTACACGATGCCAACATGAATTGCTCGTGCTAAGAGTCCAAGGTGACGCCAACACATCCGACCAAGTTGCCACCCCCTGCTGCTGGCTCATGGTTCAAATATTCTAACTGCTCTTGGAATGTTGTGCTCCCTGCCGCTCTACATGCTATGCGTTGACCATTGTCTTACGCCACAACAGGTTAAAACCCCAGTTAGTTGCCAAGTAATTTGGTTTGGCAGAGGCAAAGGTGCATTTTATGGTCCCGCGCCTAATCAGAACCATTGGTAATGTGCTGGCCAGTGCTTTTACACCCTCGTACATATAGTGGACCATCACCGTACAAATTAATGCTAAGCCAACATCGTACGGATCAACTAACTCTTCGCCCGGGTGCTAGTTCGGTTCATTGACTCTTCTCTAAACACCCACAGAAATGCTAGACGAGCACCGAGCAGAAATTACTTCCCTGCCTAAATGTCATAACATGTCAGCAAACAACACAGGCCCCGGCTGCCGGGTGAGAGCCTCATTCCTTCCTGGCCGTATTCAGACGGAGCGCTGCTCAGGGGCTGGCTCAGGGGTCCTTCAAATGTGCAGTCGACGTTAAGGGGATGGTTGCCTCACACGATCCGCACACGGGTAGCAGTAGTCACAAACCAATGACAGGCGGCAGCGAGACAAGCCGGTCTGCTCCGAGATAGAGATAGGTGAGACCGAGTGGAAGCCTTTTGCACCGCTGAAGAGGCACCGGCAGCCTAGATGCTTTTCATGCTTTGCGATAGTCATGAAACACACACAACACACGTAATGGCATGGAGGGTAAGGCTATCCGATAAGGTGGTTACACATTATGCAAGTGTGAGATAATGAACCGTTAAGCTTGTAGCTTTTTGCCCTGGTATTGCGAGGATACTTCAAACTTACCACGAGCACTGGTGGTCGACTGAATGCTAAGCGCTAAGGTTGGGGTCGATTTGACCCCCTGAGGCCTAAAAAAGTCAGAAAGTATGAGGCATCACATTCACACGGCGCATAGGCCTGTATGCCTATCCATTTGTATCAATTTTAAGTCCTTAGCCCATGACTTTTTGATCAAATAAGGTCAGACAATGTCAAACTCCAGATCGATGTCCGAAGTGCTTCAGGACTCCCTCATGTAATCGCCTTCATCCTAGATACTTGCTCTAAGCAAAAAAATCAAGGGGTCTCATTTCAGGACAGTGGCCTTATTTGACATTTAGGAGGTCACCATGACCAAAAGCCTATGACATTGTTTTGATTTTTAAAAAGGCCTAAACACAAATTTTTACCCTGGGGGTCTTTCCTACAACAAAAAGCTGATCCGGGCCATTTTAGGTCATTGGCCTCCCCTGACCTTGAAGAAGTTCAGCTAACATGAAGACGAATGGCTTCTTATGATAATCTTTTGTCACGTCAGATTCGACGATTCCCCAGGAATTACGGTTGCTGACAACCATGGTCTAAATTTGATCTGCCATAAGTCAGTGACCTGCCAAGGCGTACCCAATTCTCAAACCAAAAGATGTACTATTTAATTGTTTGCAGCTCTGCAAAACTTTATGAGGCTTCGCAGCACCGGTCGGAAACAATCTGAAAAACTTCGGTGGGGGGGGGGGGGGCGGAACGCAGAGAATGCACAGCTCGACTTGTGCCGATTTCATTGCACAAAGAGGCATTTTACAGGCTTGCGATAAGCCATTTTGTACACAACAAAACGCGATGACGACACATTTCATGACCGCTGTGTGACTATATATTTACTTCAACCACAGGCTACGTCCAGAACCTTACACAACCGGCTTAACCCAGAGCTTTCCCACTCTAACTGGCCCACTGAAATTGTTTTTCTTTACAACTAGATTACATTATATTACGTTATCGTTCCCGGTCAAGGGCTGAAGGTCCATTCCGTCCCAATACCAGATGCCTTCCCGCTGCCATCCTAGCAACGCGAGGAATACGGAATTCCTTGGTCGATACGGAGGCCCGTGAAAGGGTATATCACATTACACAGGTCCTCTCGATGACGCCGGAGGCCTTCTGACTCGCGCAGTTGACCCCACATCAACGCAAGAAACCTCCTTCAGGCAACACAATCCCTGATCGCCGCAGGTGGTGCAATAATTGGCACATGTAATGCATTTCGTCTCAAAAGGGAATGTTCCACATTTGAGGACATTGAAGCAAGAATCACATGTGATGAAATAAGCTCACTCGTATCTTTGGCATTGGTATTGGTAAGTGAAAATGGCTGTTCTAGACAACACAATTTCTCTGTTTAATAAGTATGCTCTTCATTACGTCGCTGTTTGGTTATGTCATCGTACCTTGCGCAGCAATGATTTAGAGCCCATTGACGGCCGTTATGTCTGGAAACCATGCTCACGAACGCCAGGTACGAACGACTTCATTTGTTGGCCTTGATCACCCCATAGCGAATGGAATGGAGGATTTGAATGACATTGCTATGGCGTCATGGATGCCTGGGTGCCCTTGAAACAGTTCACCAAAATAGCCCGCACATTTTCGCGGGCGCGTGGCTCAGAAACAAAATGGGTTTAGGGATTAAGAAGGGCAGGACTGTGAACTGCACGGAATGATTAAGATAACCTTTTCAGTTCAGAACCACATACAAATGTGGGAGGCTCCCTTTAAGGATAGTGTTTAGGTTTTGTAGCAGGCTGATGCGACGGAAAGCCGGATTTCTGCTGCATGCAGTCAGTGACCTGCGGCCGGAGATAGTGAGCCGCGCGCGACATCGCCAGAGACCGGGACGGCTCACTTGACAGGCCGTTCCAACAAGGCTCATGATCCAAGCTGATCAAACTTGCTCTAAAAAAACAATGATGTACCACAGCAAAATTGAGAATCTATTTCAAGCAAGATCCTTCTGGTTTCACTCCGATTAAGCTTTTGACGCGACCTGACAGCGAAGGTCAGGTCTAACACTCACTTGTTGGGACCGGCGTAGCGGTTGCACGCAGTGTTGCAAACGAGGGGGAGGGACGCAACGACACGTATCCCCGCTTAGTCGTCAGGAGGCCGGTCAGGTCCATGGAAACCGGCAATTAAATAGTGTCCCACCTTTGGGACATATTTCAAAAACGTGTGCTGGTGAAACCCCAGGACCAGATAGTCTAATAAAATCACTGGGTAGTGTCACTGCAGTGCCACTAAGACCTAACAAGGGTATCACATTTACTTATGTTAAGAGTCCAAATTGCGCTGTTAGCGCTTTGCAACACCGCTACGCTTTTTCACGGCAGTTGTCGAGATCGCACCCGTCGCCATGACAATTGCCGTGATACCTTTGTTGGTGCGAATGAAAGAGCGTGTGTGGTTGGCCCAGCGGCGGTAAGGACCTGTTACCGAGAACACCGGTGGTTGAAGTTTGAGCCAGCAAGTCAACATGGACCATGTTTTGACCCCATTCCCAAAATCAAAGTATGTCTCGAAAAGGCCACTGTGGTAAACGCCTTTTAAACGGGAGAGGTGACAGCCATGGTGTAACGTGTCACTGAATTCGAGGGATAACTTCATGTTCGCATATCTGTTTGTCTGGACAGAGTATTTCAAGCTTTCGTAGGATTTCTTATACAACATTTTGACGAATCAGTGTGCTGCAAACATTTCAGAACACACATAAAGAAGGAGGGCAAATAAAATGCATGATTTTTGTAGTGGTGAGCAGAGAGATCAATTAAATTCCTCTCGTAGGAGTGGCCTCTGCTCGAAGTTCTGGGCCACTCCAAAGAATTTCGAGCGCACCAGTAATACTGAGCAAATCGTACACGTCGGATCTAAAATAATTAAGCAGTACAATAGAAGTGGCATGCACCTTTAATGTCCCCAAGGGATGAACGAGAATCGTAATATTTTTATTTTGCTGCCGAGCTGCCCCAAGCCATATCCTGACAGTTATCGATAAATTTCACCTCAAAAGTTTTTCGCGGGCGCGTGACTCAGAAACAAAATGGGTTAAAAAAACAAAACAAAACAAAAAGCACATTTGCCCGTTAAAAATGAGTGTTTTTAAAGTTTCCCAAACCACTGCCAAAACGGATATATTGTTTTCCTGCACCCGTATTATGCTTAGGAAAGTGTTTGCGGTAAAAATTCGCATGACTTGCTTGAACTGAAGGGATGTATATCGCGTTACACCAAAATAGCTCCTTGCATTTATAACCGAGAGCAGTTCAAAAGTTTTGATGCCTCTGATCCACTTGTTCTTGAAACTACAACTGCCATTTTGTGCTTCGTGGCAATTTTGAAACAACGCTCGTACAAAGACCTTGTAAATGCTGTATTTTTCAGAAGGTATTGCACGTATGATTACATGGATGGCTATTGGTATCATCCCTTTTCCTGAGCTCTTTCAGGGATCCTGGCGGACTGCGCAATAGGCTGTAATATTCACACTGTATGCAGAGAATATTTCTTTTAAAAAAATATTTACCACGTCATCAGCTCCTTGTACTGGAAGAGGTCTCCCATAAATCTCGCACCTCTTGTCACCCAGGTAATATATTTCCCACTTTTAAACTTAGTAACATCAAGGTCGAAGATGTACTCGTTGCAAAGAAGGTCATGGGGTAAAGAAAACACATTCGAAAATGAAATCCAAGCAGATATCACATCTTTCCAGAAAAGGTTTGCTATATTAGCTGATAGCTTTTTCAATGCCACTACATCGAAGTTCCACCTGCATTCTGTTTGAATTTTGTGTGGCAAAAGCAGGCACCAAGTGAAACTTTTGCCCATCATGAATCTCTTGATCCATCTTATTTCTAGCGATTTCACAGATAATTATATGTCAATCATGGCTGAACAGTTATCAAACAAAACTGACACAATAATTTTCTTTTTATAGGGTTTCTTTTTAAACCCCACATAAAAGTGAATAGTATTTTAATAACTTCCTTAATTGTGGCAAGGCTGGGGTCTGGAAGCGAGGACAAAATATGAACAACCTGAGATAGCGATGACATTTTGCTGCAAATGGTTCTCCGGTCAAAGTAAAGTGTCTATTTTGCCACATTCTAATTGTTCTTAAGATTGCTTCCTTCTTAAAGGACGTGTTTTCTTCGACAGTATTGTGGCACTTTGGTTCCAAGACTATCCCTAAAAACTTAAGTTTATTCGCCCGGTTCAAACCAATTGGTGCACAAAGTACTTATTTTCCCTCGTAGAAAACTTAAAAAAACGTATAGAAAGTCGTCAGAGCCTATTTTATTCTTACCAAGCTCTTTAACGTTTGTTCGAGCTCCTCAACTGACATATCTAGCTCCAGTGACTCCGATTCAGCCCTTGTGGGCTTAGGACACCCTGTGCTGTCCATACACCTTGTAAATACAAGCTACTTGGAAGTGGTCAGGTTTTTAAACAATTTCTCGAAATGCTTGCTAAGCCCTGATAATATTTCAGCCCCAATATATAGCTCACGCTCGCTTACGTTTAAATATGCCATCAGTTTGCTTTCAAAGTTTCTTGTTTCCAATTAAAAAAAATATAGAGAAACCCTTTTTGCTTTCTTCATATCAGCCAGCACAGGAGCAAACTATTCGCCGTTCATCTGCAGTCGCTCTAACATTTTGTATCCCAGACTGGATTAAAGGAGTTGCTCTCAATGTCTTCCTCGGGTAGATCTGGCAGTGACTCCAGTATTTGGACCACCTTTTCCTTTTCTGTTCTTTCCTGTCTCTTCTTGTTTAATACGACACAGTTTTTGACCGTATGCTCATAAGTAGCATCTCTAGAAAAAGATCATCATTAATTGTCATTTGGATACCTATTCTAGATTCCAGCCTGCCTACGTATGACTCACGGTATACCAGACACGCATAACAATGGCTAATCTCTTTAATGACTGTTTTGACAAGGTCTAAATAATTAAAATCTTTAAGCAATGAAAAATTCAATTTTAAAAGCCTTTTCCTAACGTAAGTTAAATTGTTTAAGCTACACCGCTTAGTGATTCATGGATGATCTGATCTATACGCGGGGATTATGCGACACGACAAGGTTTCATTTAGGATTGATACAGAAGTAAATAAGTTAAGTACTACATGTTTCACCGGGTTATTTTTCTGCACGAGAACCAATTTGTAGTACCATTCAATATTCGCCATACATCTTGGAGATTCAAATTACGACACTTTTACGCAACAAAATTACGGACTATGGTCTTCCGTCTCTGGATGTATAATTATATGCATCTATTTCTGGTTTGTGGTCGAGTACCAGTCGCCGCAAGCTGTTACGCTGTCAGAATTGGCTGACTCAAAAACGTCTTTAAAAAATGAGGGGTCGTAGCGGTCTGGGGAACTACATGCATTTATTTTTTATTTATTTTCATTAATTTCCAGGTAAAGGAAAATAGTGTTTCATTTTTTATTTGTAATTACTTAAATGACCTTAGATTCAGTCTTATTCTGGATAAAGATCCCGACGCCGCCCGGCGTAGAGCTAAGTGGCACCCATCATACTTTCCCTCCCTACTGGTTCCGAGGGAAGTGCTCGTTACATGGGGCTACATGCACCTCTTGGAAAATTAAATCCGCCTGTTCACGTCTGAAGAAATCAAATACGTCTTTGCGCATAGAGAACTTATTGATACCCCTTGTGTTAAGTGTGACAATTTCTGGGTCACAATATTTAGTAATCATTTGACGCACTTTATGAAATTCTGAAGACGGGGCTGAAATTCCTCTGGCTGTGAACACCGATGACTTCATTTGTACCTGAATTGGCAGCTTTTGTAGTTGCAAAAGTCACTTTATTTTTACAAGTGGGAAACGGCTAAGTAAATAGTGCACCGCCATCTCCCGGGGGCGACACCGTCGGCCGCCGTAGTCTGGCCGGGCGGCAGGCGTCCCGCAACACCGCTCGCGCCGACCCAGACCGCCGCCGCCGGCACCGCCAGCCGGGCACGATTGACTACCATGATAAACAGACTGCTGTCGGAAACAAGCCGAACAGATAGCAGAACAAAAAAGTCGTCGAATCACACAAATGTAGAACCATTGCAACAAAAAGCGCTAAGAATGGACACAAAACACGACTATTTTTGCACCAAAGTCATGCAACATAACTGTGCACAGGCAGAACGCCAAACGACTGCTGGGAGCAAAGGAAAGCTTTTACTATCTTAAATATGTGCACGAATACAGCCTGAGCACGGAGCACAAAGATGGGGAAGAGCAGCGTTAAACAATAGAAGTAAAATGAACTGCTGAAAAAGGCAGGGCACACGACACCACTCGATTTTAATCAAAGCCACTCTGCGCAACTTAGCAAGCGTAATGCACGAAGATATCAATGCAAAGAGTGGAGCACTGGGCCAAAGACAATTATAGACAAAAATAAGACATTCTAGTAAAAATGGAAGGAAAGGAGCAATCAAAATACAACTACGGCTATGCCATGTAGTACGTACTAATCCTTCAAAGGAAAGCGCAGCTCGCGCAATTTCTCTAGAAAGTCAACACGCGTTCTGGTATCGAATGTTTCGGTCTTGGGGTGCAAATGATCCCACCTTATATAGACTGTGCAGATTTTGTTTTTCTTCTTTGTTTCCAGAAGCCAGCGCAAGATTCGGACCTTTTCGGCCGTCAAGCTCTCGTTGTAGAAGAGATCTTGGCCTCTCAGCTTCAGCCCTCGCGCCATCAGCAGCCCTCTAACGTCTACTTAACTAGAACGCGCGAATCGCCAGTCCTTGCGGACGGGTTCGGATGACTCCGATGACTAGGCCGGCGATGTCCTCCAGCTCACTCGTGTCCCGTCCGCCCGCTCCGCGACCCTCGCGTCCGCTGCCGCGCTCGCCACCGACGCCATCGCGCGAACTGGCGGGGTCAGCCAGGTGGGAGGAGTCTGTTCCTCAGGACGCGACGTGACCGTCCGGCGGCAAGGGCGCAGCCAGGCGCGGCGATTGTTGGGATGCCATGGCGCGGCCAGAGAGAATGAGGCACGGGATGCGGGAGTTCATCTCGGCGTTCTCAGTTCTCTCGTTGCGTCTTCTCACCTCATCCCTCGTTGCACGTAGCTCGCTGGTCAGCTCTTCGATTTCTGAGGATCGTTAAGTCAGCGGATCTCCGCCTGGAGTGACTCGCAGAACCCAAGGACATCTCGGGAGATGGATGCAGCGATGCGGTTTGCTAGCTTTTCGAGTGCCACGTCCAGGTACTACAGTCCGTTGTCCGAGCCGAGCGCGGCATGGCGTTACGGCCAGGAGCGTCACTGGGCACTCTACGGGTCGCTCGCTCGCAATGCGTAGGTAGGGCAGGGCGGCGCGCGCGCGACCCGACCTCGCCCGCGGTCACCGGCCGAATAACCGCGCAAACAATCGTAGAAGCAAGAGTAGCAATGATCTGGGTTGCTGTTTCCGTGAAACCGAGCAGCGTTGGCGGCTGTAGATAACACCAGGCGACGGGCGCCCGGCGCGCAAAACGATCACCGTGAAATGTCTCTGAAAGTCATTCAAAATAAATTCGTACCGTTCAAGCATCAGACCTTGTTATAACTTATTTTTTATAACTTTGAAGTTGTCCTCTAACGAGACAGTCATAACAACACGAAATGTAGAGATTTTATCTTTACTCTCACAGTTCCGCCACCAGATTCCAGCACCAGCTCGCGGTGCCGTAAATGATAATTCGCTCCCGTTATCCATGTAAAAACCACGCATGTGATAAATCCGCCAAGACTGTCTCTTAAGCACACCAAGTTATATATCAAACGTTCAAAGCTAAGCTTTTCAGATCCTCGTCATTATCGTCCGCCCGTTGTCCGCCGCCTGGTATAATTCGCGAGATCGACGCCGTGTGGCATAGCGAGACTGCAACGCTGGGCGTCAGGAGTTTTGTTTCTTTGACTTGAGAGCGTTCGCGTTCAGAACTATGTCGCATTTTTTTTCATTCATCACTTTTTACTGCAGGTCGAACATTCTCAGGCGAGTATAGTTTGACCGTGCTAATGCAAATTTGTGACCCCATTCCGATCCACTTTCAAAGTTCACGGATTTCTCAATATCTTTTTAAACAAAACAAAACTGGGAAAATCCTGACTAATCAAAGGCGACATGCTTCATTTGCTTCAATCTTAGTGTCACAAGAGAAAAGTCGCGTGTTTACGATGCTAACGCCAATGTTCATTATCGCTGCTCTCGCCACATACCGCTAATCGATGATGGAATTTGTGCTGTGCTTACGTGCGGGTGTGGGCGCATGTGCGCGCGCGTGCGGGTGTTTTGTGTGTGTCCCTTTAAGTAGATCCACTTTTTATGAATTGGACCATAGGAACCGGGGCAGCGCAGCAGGGGGCAAAGGGGGCAGTTGCCCCCGCCGGCAGGCAGGAGAGCAAGAGTGTGATTTTGCCCCTCACCCTCCAAAATGGGGAGACCCCCTTTTCCCAAGCTACAGCGTTGTGGCTGCACGCAGAGTGCCAAAAATCAGGTCAAGAATGCCCCATTAACGTAGCTAGAGATGGAGAGCAACAGTCAGTCTCAGAAGATTTTGCTGCATCAGGAGACCCCTTTTCTGGATCATGTCACCTTTATGAATATGGTAGCCAATTCTCCAGATCAGGAGACTCGGTGTCGTGTTAAAGAGGCTCCTTTCTTGACTCGGGTGGCCCCCGTTACGGACTAGGAGGCCCCCGTTCTGAGCTAGGAGGCGCTTTCTATAGTCAGGAGGTCCCATCTCTGGAACAGGAGGCCCCTGTTATGTATCAAAAGGCAGCGCATCCAGATAAGGATGCACTGTTGTGGCCACTTGGATGATAACAAGGTCACTTGGAGAAAAATCCGCCCGGAAAATACAAACCCTCAGCTCAAAATCTGGGACGTCGCCTCTGCACAGAAATACAGAAAGTGTTAAAGTGCATGTCGCTGTTTTATTCGCACTCAGTTTTCAAGCTACGTATTCAGGTAACAATGACAATGGTAGAACCGCCGGCCAGAGCCGGTCAGCCAGATCCGATCAGCCTAGAGCCGCAGCAGACGCAGTCGCCTCGTGTTTATCACGGTGCTCTCGGCTTATTCGGATGATCATGCGCCGTGGTTGATTATACATTGTTCGGGCTTTTTGGATTTATTTCCGAGATATGATCGTAGAAACTGATCATGCCAATTCTGCACGACTTGAGTTAACCATCGTTTTGTCTTGCGTGTCGTGCTTCATCATCCTTTTTTCTTTTATCATCCATACCCACCATAGAATCGTCGACGGTGTTAAGCCGTAGATGCGGACGTTCGGGACTGAATGCTCCGAACGGTATGATGAATATCGTTCTG
The DNA here is from genome assembly GCF_011947565.3 of Pollicipes pollicipes. Taxonomy (NCBI): domain Eukaryota; kingdom Metazoa; phylum Arthropoda; class Thecostraca; order Pollicipedomorpha; family Pollicipedidae; genus Pollicipes; species Pollicipes pollicipes. Next base: position 8,097,784 of record NW_023596297.1, on the reverse strand, counting down.
AACTTTGCTGAGTCAGGACTGCCGGTCTCGGTGTTAAAAACAATATCGCTCTCAAGTTTCGGTTTTGTGCGACATCGTTTTTAATACCTCGGCTGATATATATATATATATATATATATATATATATATATATATATATATATATATATATGTATGCATATGTAAATTATTCATCTTTTCCCAGCATCGTTCAGAAGCATTTATTTTCCTTTGAATGGGATCTTGGTATGCCCAGGCGCTTATCAAACTGTAAGATGTTCTGGCAGACGCATCGTTTCTGGTCGGCGTAGCGTACACGCCGTGTCATACATCATTACTTCAAACGGCGGGGCGCAGACGCGCGCCGACTGTTTGGACTGCGCCCGTCCCGCGTCCCGTCGGCGTCTCCGACGGATGGGTCCGGCGGCATTAACGGTAAACAGGCCCCTCTGTCTGCTTCGTGTCTGGACGCGGCCGGGGCGGCGGGCGAGCAGCGCTGCCGCGCGTGCCAGGGGCAGATTAGCCGCCGGGCTGCAGAGGCGGCGGCGGGCCGGCTGGTCCGGGCTCGCGGTCTCCGGCAGCACGGCCTTGCACGCGGCACGTACGCGATTCTTCAGAACGGATGTAGTTGGAAGCGTGCTTGACTCTGAGACCTCGAATGCGGCTCTGTATCATTGCAATCATCCCGCACTGTGCCGTGGTTAAACCCGCCGGAAACATTTGTGGGTGGACTTGGACGAGAAGCCTACAACCAAAACAAATGTTATATTGCATTATTTTGTTTTTGTACTGGACTATTCAGCACACCCAAACAGTGTGACTATTTTCGAGCCGGCCGCTACGGAGAAGGCCAATAAGGGCCGGCGTGGAATGGCAGTAAGGAAAGAGATGTAAAGTTGTTAGGGTAGGGCAAGGAACGGGTATGGGGAAAGCATTGAAGATGGAATTTGCTGCATATCGCTCTCAGCAAGGTTATCCCTGGCTAACGGGAGAGCAACAACGCAGAAAAATAAAGCAAAGTACAATGGATAACGAGTGCTTTGCATGGTGGCCGCTTGCTTAGCACTTTAGACAGTTTGAGATTGCAGTTAGTTTTGTTTGACTTTGACAGTCAACGGAAAGTTAAAATTAGGGTTCGCTGGCATTCCCTTGCTTAGCAACCAGATCAAGCAACACGTCTTAACAACGTCTTAACCAGAAGTTCTTCCATTGGAAATAGTGTCGCACGGTAGTCGTGTCGTGGAGGAGCCATCATTAGCAAACATTTGTGTTAGAAGGTTTATCGGCACACTATTTTGTCCAGTCAACTCTGTGGCCGTCGTTAGGTGTTGAGCAGTCCTGAAAAGGTCTGCATAATGTTTGACTCAGCGTTGTACGCGTCACATGCCAAATTCCCTCCTCGGAACTACTGCGATTCGAACTAAGGTCTTCTGATTGCGACTGCAGTGTTCTATCAACTGTCCCCCTCCCCCCCCCCCCCCCCCCGGTTGGCTCAGTAGTGCGCTGGATAGGCAATCGGAGCACCATTACAAAAATCCCACCATTTGCGTGGAAAAGCTACTCAGACTGTGACACGAAAATAGCAAGAACGTTATGAACTCAACGTTAAAATAGAAGATGCAGATGCGTCCCAGTCAAATCTTTGAGTGGTATAGATTTTTGTCAGTAAAAACTTCCGGAAACAATATCTCACGACGGCGATTCTTTGCGCACGTCATCCGCTGCCTGGTGTGATTTGCAGTGGCCGACGTCATTCGGCATCACGGAAATTGCAACCTCTGCCGTCGCTGCTCTTGCTTCTGACATTGCGAGCGTGCAGGCCCACTTCAGGCATCTTATCAACTTTCGATGCATCCTGTTTCACTAGGCAATTCTCCAAAAAATGAACGTTCTTAGTAAGCCATGGGATGGCCTTTTTCAATTTTGGACTAATTTCGGCCCGCTCTATTCAACACTTATGAGACCTCTTTCTTTCTCCGGGTAGCTGGTACCCTTGAGTCGAACACTAGGGAGGATATTATCGTTTCCGGTCAAGGGCTGAAGAGCCATTTCGGCCAAGCGCGGGGTGCCATCACGCCCATTCTGGCTACACGGGGGCAAGGGTCCTGGTCGATCCGGGGGCCGGTAAAATGATAAATCATATCGCATTGGTCCCCTCCCTGACGTGAGAGGCCTTCTAACCCGTGCAGTTGGCCCCGGATCGACGCAAGAGCCATCACTGACTCAACAAGATCCCTGATTGCCGAAGATGGTCCAACCATTGACACATATAATTCAGTTTGTCTTGAGCAACCAAAGTTTCGACGCCTGGACCCGCAGTTCCCTTAGGCAACCCAGCGGCGGTCCAATTTCCATGACTGGAATAAACTCCACCATTCGGTACTAGAGGCCCTGACTGACGCAGGGCCTCTATTGTCTCCATTGTCTTCAGCCATTGTGAGCCCCTGACCGAAACAGGAGCCTCACATTGTTGAAGGGGCTCCCTCCAATGCAAATCGCGGGCCTGACCTTGTATCTACATAGGAAATGGACCCTTAGAGCTCAGACCGACAAGGAGTCGACTTTCCCGTGTTCGTGATCTTTAGCCAAAGCAAAGGCACAGGGGCTCCCAATTGGTGCAAGAGGTCCTCTAACTGACATTTTAGATCACGGCCCTACGGGCGTGGTCTCCTAACCTACAGTAAACCCTTCGGGCCCCCTAGCTTTCCAATCGAACCCTCGACCTTGAGTGTCGAGAGACCCTTTGGGCCCTCCTTTGGTCCTCCTCAAACACGGTTCCATGCTGACTCTAGCCCACTTACCGACACAGGACCCCTGTCAGGCACTGGAGCCCCTGACCGACACAGGAGCCACTCATTGTGCCAGGGACACAAACATTGAAAATCGCGTATCCGGCCTTGTTCCTGCTTGGGAAATGGGTCCCTTGGGTTCAGACCGACACGGAACCGACTGTTTGACTTCGTGTCGAGACCCCTTGTAATAGGGATAGCGGGTCATAATACGACGGCCCTAATAAGGAGGTTCTAATAAGATGGCCCAAATACAGGCTCTCTGAATGCAATTCAGATCACAGCACAACGGGTAGGATGCCGGTCCGGGTCCAATTGGGCCCCTGAGCTACAGTCCCGAGAGGAGGCCCACTTGTCGATACAGGACCCCTGTAAGGCGCCGCAGGTCCCCGACCGACACAGGGCCCAGATCACTGATTTAGGGACCCAGACCAACGTAAATCGTGGACCCGGCATTGCTCCTGCTTGGAAAATGGGCCTCCGAAGTTCAAACGATATGAAGCCAACATCGGCGTCGGTGGTCTCTGTCTGACATAAACACCGCGTTGTCGTAGAGGCCCTCAGTCGGTGCAAGAGGCCCTCTGAGTGATATTTCAGGCCCGGGTCCTACGGGCTGGGATCCTTCACGTGACCTACAGTCATGCCGCATACCCTCCACACGTGACCTACAGTCAGTCCGCATACCCTCCACACGTGACCTACAGTCAGTCCGCATGCCCTCCAATCTGGCTCTTGATCATTGGTTTCAGTGGGCCCCCGGGTCACTCTTCGGGCATCACCGAACACTGCGCTTGGTCGAATCCGGCCCGTTGCCAACACAGGACCCCTTTTCAGCACTATGGCCCCTGACAGATACAGGGGCCCCGACCAGTGTAAATCGCTGGCTGTGATTTGTCGTTGCTTGGGAAGCGAACCCTCAGGTCCATACCGACACGGAGCCGGCAGTGCGGTACTGATGGTGCCTGGCTGATATACAGGCCCCTGGCGACTCAGGGGCCCTCAATCGGCGCAAAACGCCATCCGATTGTCATCTGAGTGCCCGTTCCTGCAGATCCTGGAGACCCTGAAGAGGGCTCCGATCAGCCCTTCGTGCCCTTAAGCCTTCCAATCCGGCCCTTAATCGTGGATTCCTGCAGGCCCTTGAGGGTCTCTTCAGACCTCCTCGAATGCTGCCTCCGACCGGCTCGGGGCCCCTTACCAACACAAGGCCCCCTGTTAGGCACTGTGTGCCCCTTACAGATGCTGGAGCTCGACCAATGTAAATCGCTGACCTCGGCTTTGTCCTTCTTGGGAAATTGACCTCCAGGCTCATGCTGACGCGGAGCCGACTGTGCGGTACTGATGGTGTCTGACCGACATATAGTCCGTAGCCCTCTAGCTAGTGTTGAAGTGCCCGGCCCTGCGGGCCGGGCCCCTAAGCACGAACTCTAGCTGGCCTTTCGGGTCCTTCGAGCCCTACAATCAGGATCTTAATCGTTGGTCCCGAGGGGCCCTTCCGGCCCGACGAAACCAAGAGGAGGAGAGGGGAGGGGGGGGGGGGGGCACGTGCCCCCTTGCCTCCCCCGTCTGCACCACTGTGTGCGTGAACAACGTGCGCTATGCAATAACCGGTTCATCTCTGCTGCCCTAGCCAGACCTTTCACGCGTATTCACTGATCTTCCTGCTAAGGCTTACTACAAACTGTCGCTAACGCATCCAGCTTCGCCTCGTATCGAACACAGGCCTGGCCTTATGCAACGTTACTCGCGCCATATCGGGACCCCACAATGTGACTGCCGGCTGTCGTTGAAGTAAGCGGCTCGTAGGACCAGTCACTAATCACAGTGTGTCCCACTGCTATTTAGGGAATCACAACTCCGCCAAAACAAAGCGTCGCTTCTGGGTCAATGCATCAAAAACCGCCAAAGCAGCCGAATCAATTGCATGTCGCATGCTTCTGCAACACAATTTACAAAGACTCAGTGAATCTGAAATCCTGTCATCGCTTTGTTTTCTGAAGTCCACCACCAGTATTGGCCTCGCGCTCCAGTACGCTTCGGCTTACAAATGAGGTCAATTCAGAAACCTTACGCTGTAATGCGGCAAAAGCTGGATTTCTGCAGTTAGCAGGTCAGAGGGGTGGGCCAATTGATGGCCGGCACATTCGTTCGACATTCCAGACACTGCTGGTGGAGTTCGGAGAACGGAGACATGGCCTAGGATTTCAGGTTCGCTGAGTATTTGTAGATTATGTCGCAGAAGCATGTGACACGCAACTGATTCGGCTGCTTTGGCAGTTTTTGACGAACTGACCCAGAAGCGACGCTTCATTTTGGCGGAGTTGTGATTCCTTAAATAGCAGTGGGACACACTGTGATTAGTGACTGGTCCTACGAGCCGCTTACTTCAACGACAGCCGGCAGTCACATTGTGGGGTCCCGACATGGCGCGAGTAACGTTGGATTAGGCCAGGCCTGTGTTCGATGTGAGACGAAACTGAACGCGTTAGCGCAGTTTCTAGTAAGCCCTTAGTAAGAAGATCAGTGAATGCGCGTGAAAGGTCTGGCCAGGTCAGTAGAGATGAATGTTTCTTACACAGAAAGACAATGGTGTTCACCAACACCAGGCAGGGTGTGGGTGCTCTTGTACAGACTTGAAATCTCCAACCATCTGAGTTGACGCTCCCCGCGCTCCTGCTCCTGTTTCGTGGAAGGTTATACGCACATTGCACAATATGAGTAAGTTAGAGCCAGGACACCAGCGGACGCAAGGCTGGGCAAGATTACAGCCCTGGCTTCGGCTCTGAAAAAGGTTCGGGGTTTGGTTTCGACGAACCCTGACAGGCCACGGCTACTGGATGAGCACATACAGTGCAGGTGACAGATGTGACGAATTCGGAAAAGAGAATGCTGGTTTGCTGCGTGCTTTCAGGCTGCGTACCAATGCCGGAGTAATAAAGAACCAGCACGCGAAAGTGATTCATGGCAAGTCCTCACAAATATTGCCACTTTGTATGGCGCATTGTTTTGTTGTCAGGCGCATTTTTTCAATGCGCATGGACACACACACACAGACACACACACACACACACACACACACACACACACACACACACACACACACACACACACACACACACACACACACACACACACACACACACACACACACATATATATATATATATACATATATATATATATATATATATATATATATATATATATATATAGTGTATATAGCACTGTTTTGATGCACGTTCATACTTATTACTTTCGTATCATTTGGTCGCCTTGTTGCGATGAAGTTTCATGCGCCCACTTCTTTGAAGAAGTGTTGAATAATTGTAGCCTTTGACGCAGTCTGCGACGTTATCAGCGACCAGAAGGTCAACACCATGAAATATGCCGTGGGCGTCCATCAACGCGTATCTCATATTCCCTGAATCAACCTGATCAATGCACGAGATATTCAAAGGAAGTCGTTAGGCACTTTCTGCAAGCTAATAGAAAGTTAAAAATAGGCTGCAAGAGTAATCCAGGCTCCAAAGGCTTCTCAGAGGGGTCTGACAGAGGCGCGCTTAGCCGACGCGTAGAGGAGACGCCAGACAATACTGCCTTGAAAGAAGAGAGCATGGATGAAGGACGATTGGGGCAATCAAGATGCCCGACGCGATTGCAAGAACCATCAGACAAGAGCAGCACAGCCGCGGCAATCAAATGCTTCCGAGCTTAATAGGCGCACTGGCGTGGCCCTTAGAGTCTCGCTATGGTTAGGTTTTGCAGGGTGTGGCGAGCACAGCGCAGAAAGCGGAGAGCGCAGCAGAAGGATGTCCCAGCAGACCACGCCCGTATTGCGAGGCATCCATCCTCTCGTTAGCCAGCCACTCTGAATGGGCGGCGACCGCTTCGTCAGCCGCTGACACTACCATCAGGGAGATGTGGGAGGAGGGGGAGGGAAGGGGGAGGGGGAGACGCAACGCCGGAGCGTGCAGCGCTGGCCCGGCGTCAGCGGCGCAGAGCAGTCCACGCGCCGACGCGGCCGACGCAGGGCGCTGACAGCTCGGACCGCGTGCTGGCACGCTCCGACGGGGTCCGTGCGACGGAGGCGCGCCGCAAGCAGCCAGCGAGCAGTGACCATGGTTGTGGAGGAGGTGGGTCCGGTGGACGGGCGGCGGGAATGGTCTGTGCTTGGGTTGACACCATGGGGCGTCGCTGTCCCCTGGCTTCGCTGGCGTGTGGTCAACGCCAGCTTGGACGACTACCTCGGCTTTCTGCCCGCCCTGACCATGCTCTGCTCCGATAGATACCGCCTTACTAAAACCGCAGGGCGACAGCAAATTGCTTTCCGTACATATGTCACGGTTTCGGGGCGCTCGGTATACATTAATCTGAATGTTCAGCTATTTCACGTACTTTGCATCTTGCAACACCCAGATCTTCGTGCGCTTGAATCAGCTTGTTCATCACGAGCTTGAACAACATGTGTCTGGCACGTCGATTTCCCTCGATGCTTTTTGTATGTATAGTCATCTGCGCACATTTAGACCGCGTACGCATGCTTTTTCAAATCCCAGTGCTCTTAATGTAGATGGTGTTTTCTAATGCGCTCAGATACGGTATATCCGGTACTTGTGTGGCAATTTTATGAAACGGTTTGCAGAGAAAGGATAGGGATCGAGAAGCTTGCCAGATATACTTCGGTTCATACGCCCTGGTCCAATAACGCAATTTCAATGCAAGGTACTTTTCTCAAAAAATGTGGCGTGCCATGCAATATCATTGCATGATTTTGCGCTTTTTGCGCCTGGTTCTCCTGACTGGTTGCCAATTAGCCGTCTCATAAGACACACGAGAACGATGCTGGGGACGTGAGTCCACGTGCCCGCCACACATTGGCTCGAAACCGATACTGCGCTGAGCGAGATGTTAGTCTAATCATCGACACCTTAGATCAGAACCGGTATGCACTCATGTCAGGCGTTTAGTTTAAAGGGAATGTTTCACATCTGAAGATATTAAAGCAATCATTTTGTATGATGAAATTAGTTCACTTAGAGTTTCTGGTATACTTTAAAATGGAAAAGACCGTTCTAGACAACACCATTTCTCTGTTTAGTAAATGTGTTCCTCAATACGTTATTGTTTGATTACGTCATCTTACCCCACACAACGTTAATGGACAGCCAGTTGACGGTCGTCGTATCTGGAAATCGTGCTTACGAACGCCACATAAGAATGACTCGACAGTTATATTTTTTGGCCTTGAAAGCTATATGACCAATGAAATGGCAGGATTTGAATGTCATTAATATGGGGTCGTGGGTGCCTGGGTGACCTTGTAACAGTTTCCTTTAAATAGTCTGCACATCTTCGCGGATCAACAGCTCTGAAACTACAGTGAGTTAGGCCTCAAAAAGCGCAGGGCTGTAAGCTGCACTGAATGATCTTCAAGATGGCTTGTTCACTTCAAAACCCCATGCAAATGTCGAACACTGCCTTTAAGGGGTTTTTCCACTACCGTCACACATCCATTGATTTCGGATACCGCCATGTATTAGGCTGAAGTAGATGAAGAAATGTCCACTGGACACGTATCAGCATTGATTTAGATCAATACTTGACCAGAACCAGTGGACTGACAAAACTGGTGCGTCTGACAATTCGAGCGGCGAATGTGGTCGTGTGTGTTCTTTTTCAGTTGGTGTTGAATGGTGCTGAAATGTGACGGCCCGGATGATCGGACGGGTGTGACGGACCGCGTTGCAATCGTGCATGCAAGGAGGTCTCGCCAGGTTGTCTTTGGTAAATAATAGCACCTAGCAGGATGCAGTTCCCGCCAAGTAAACTGGAGAGGCTGAGCAGAAAATGGCCAAACCTACCACGAAAACGCGCAAAAGCGGTTTTATACCACGATTTGGTCCACATCTTCACAAAGCTGAGGGTGGGGGGGAGGGGGGGGGGGGCGGGGGAGATGAGGGAAGCTGGGGCCCCCAGCTGACTGAAAGACTACACCCCCGGCACATGTAGCGGACAGCGGGTCCGGGCAACAGTGACTGCATGTAACGGCCGGTACTCACTTGGGGTGCTCCTACGCCCCACAAGGTGGTAGTTTCGGTGTTGGTGCGATAATTTAAAAGGTGAGCGTTTGTGTACATAATATCGTCCTGTATGAACTAATGCACCTGTGGCTGCATTACTCCCACTTCCATTGGCATTTTCAGTCGCGTTGTTTTTCTTCAAGAGCGTTCTGCATTTTGTGGGGATTCTAAAATGAAATAGCCATCGTTAAGATCATTCTGGGTATTTCACAGCCCTGCACTTTATAGGGCCTAAGCCCCTCCAGTTTCCGAGTCACACACCCGCGAAAATGTGCAGACTATTCCGGGAGGTTATTTCAAGGCTACCCAGACATCCATGACGCCTAATGACGTCGTTGAAGTCCTGCGATTGCGTTACCCATACGACGATCAAGGCCGAGACGACCACAATCGTCGAATCGTTCATATCTGATGTTCGTGAGCACGATTTTCAGGTATAACAACCGCTAATTGGCTTTCAATCAGTGTTATGCAAGGCGCGATGACGCAATCAAACAATGAGGCATTAAGAAGCATGTTTCTTGGCGGAAAATGATGCTGTCCAGATCAGTATTTTCCACTGAAAAGTTAACCAATAGTTATAAGAAAGCTTATTTCATCACATCTGATGCTTGCTTCATTACCTTCAAATGTATGCAGGCTGAATGCATCAGCCACGAGCGGGCCGAGAGGCTCCTGAAGGGGGACCCCGACCGGGCCCCCAGCGTGCACCCCGCAGACGGGTCCCTGTGAGGACTAAGGTTCGACGGTGGGCCCCCCAGACGCATGCAGCGCTGCCTCAACGTTGTCCCTTCTCCTTCATCTCACTGACCTGAAATTATCATTTCTGGTCGAAAAGGCTCTAACCCAAGTAACCAAATCGAGGCGTATTAGAAATATCACCTAAATCGCGCGCCCAATCATCTAGCTCCGGCGTCTGACATAACCTAAACTGCCAGAAATCAGCGGTGTCCGTCCCCGTTGTCGTGCCGAGAGGGAAGTTGCTAAGGTTATTGTCGGCGTCGCGTGCCTATCGTGCCTCGATCCTTCCAGAACTCAGTCGTGAGCGCTGCACCCCTCCACACACTCAGCAGAGGCATGATGTCTCCACATTGTTTTTCACTGTTCCATGTCTGATGACATGTGAAGAGCAGGCAACAATCTATCACCGTTGTCTGTACAACTGACCACACCACGTGACTACGAATTGCCTGCTTTATCGAACGCTGTTGTTCGTTGCGAAACGAACACAAGAGACGGATCTTCGAAAATCGAATAGCTATAAACTGTCATGAGACAAATGTTAATGGCCTCTTTACAGTGTTGAAAGTTTTGAAACTGTCGCTTTTTGGATAAAACATTGGCTAACTTTAAAAACTTTTGATATTGTTAAACGTTTACTGCTACTTGTGCCATGACTTGAGACATTGACGTGGCCCAAATTTACACTGCGCTGAATAACCTTCAACTTATTGAATCGAATGATTGTAAGTTATGCTGAAGTCATCTGTAATGCTTGCATGCCTTATGGTAATGGGAAGAAGCGTGTCTTTGAATACTGAGGATATGGTCCGATTTCACCAGTTTGAAGATGATCAACTAGATATGATTATGAAAGGATTTCAACCAAATCGTACGAAACAGCCTGCAAAAGGTGTAACACCGACATTTCTGCTCTATACTTAAAACAGGAGAACTTATCTGGATGACGTAAAGCCCAGCACAACTGGCAAATTTATGTCAGGTTTTACCCCGGGTTGAAAAATCAAAACGGTAATCTGTACAAGAGGAAAGTTTTCGAAACTCTAAGCCCTGAGATTACCTTACAGACCACTGTCGCTCTCAGCTTCGTTTTGCTGAACAGCGTTCGTCTCGGTCACCTCATTGGGCGTCAGTGACGTCATCCGCGTTCAACAAGCTACCACTGTTGCCCGCTGATCGATGCAGCAATCATGGACATAGTTCTGCGGATAAGATGCTGCTGCCTGGCAGGTCGCATTTTTAAGGGCGGGCAGCACTTTACCGCTGGCGTCTGCGCCGCTGTCCAAGGTCACGTGGCCACTTCAATGACTTGTTTATCAAACACTGTTGCCTGTTGCCAACCAAACGCAGGAGGCAATTTTCGGAAAATCAAACAGCTGTAGGCTGTGCCTTAACCAGGGTTACTCGATCTACGATTACTGTAACCACGGTCACTCGGTTACTCGTTCCCCGGCTGTAACCAACTCTGAAAGCTTTGATTTCACTCACAGTGGTAACGGAGTTCACCTGTCATTACATGCTGGGGACAGGTTCAGACTCAACTTGTTTAACGATGATGAGCTGGATAATATTCTAAACGGCAGTCACACGAGCCAGAAGCGGCTGTGATACACGAGAATTAGCGGCGTGGGAATATTCCAGCAATTGCAGAGTTGCAGTAATAACTTAGTGGCTGCAATGTAATCCATAACTACTACCACTAGACGCGTAATGACATCAGTAACATGTCCAGGTTATTGTTTGTATGTAATTTTATGTCATATCATGTGCCGTTATGAGTAAGTTAGATCTATACAACTCAGATCTATGTAACAAAACAAATGAACAAGTGAAACAAATAAAACAAAACACACCCAGAGAGTCAGCGGACACAAATCTCTCCAGCCGCTGGGAGACTACATCTACCGCGTGTCCACCATCTCGGTATCCACTACCTCTAGAGATCTACGTAAAAATGTACTACGCATGCCAAAGAGCGCTGCCACCTTCAGCTCGGTCAACTTATCAGCCTCCGGTGACGTCATCTGCGGTCACTCATCTACCACTGTAGTCTGCTAATCGATGCAACATCCGCACACTGTTTGCCGTAGGTCATTAGCGTGACCATTACACGTGTGAGGTCGTCCTTCTCGTTAGCTCAGTCGGTTAGAGCGCATGCCTTCCGATCCACCCACCCGTGGTTGAGTGAGTTGAAGGAGGTATGTTGCTACTTAGCATGGTTTCATGAATATGGACATGTTTAGCTAAAATAGTGTATTTTTAGGGGGAAATGTACATTTGACCTGGCATGACGGTTTCAATTAATGACGTAGCAACGTGCAACTTATTACCAATCATGAAACCCCGTTAAGACCAATCCACTGTTGTAGTCCGCAAGGCTGTCTTTTCCTGAGTTTCGAAGTGGCAGGGCTGGCATCTACCCTCCCCCCTATCAGTCCTGGTGATGAAAAAGGACGAGACAGAGCGAGGGTTTACTGGACCCGCTGGTCGGCGGAACCGACCTCTACCTCACCCGTGATGTGGCCGTTTTCGCATCCAGCCTGTTACATGACACCCGGAGCGCCTGCTGCTGGTGCCTGGTCCGGTGCAGGCGTAAGAAACTCGTCCAACGGGGACCAACGAAACCACTGAGGGACTACAAAATAATGACCATGCGTCCTCGAGAACGTGCAGGCATTTGTGCGCTTTGTGTCTCCGACGTTTTGGGTGGTATTAGTGCTATATGGATCGCGCCGAAGCGATCACTGGAGGATGGGGCGCGATGTCTCCAAAATGGCATGAAAGCTCCACCCGTGCAATGAGTGCTTTCAGGAAAAGAGATGGGCACACGTCTCCAATACTTCGAGGTTTTAAAATATTGTATAATGACAATCAGTTCGCACATCTTACTGCGATGACTTGAGGCCCCGAACATGGTTTCTTATCTAAGAAAAGTATTGCTGTCAAGCTGTGCCTGGCATGGTGGAAATCCGTTTCCTATAGCCATAAGCTACAGAGCGAGCAGCTTGAATTACATCTGGTGTCACTTCCGTGTCATCTGGTGTCAAATATCTACGTTTGGGGCAAATTAATGTTGTTCAGGGAAAAATACTTCATTACATGAGAAGCAGTGTATCAGAAGTCCCAGCTCATCCGTGCGGATGCGGAACGCATTATTAACATATGCCTACGCGTAAATGTTCAGAAAATGGGCTAACGACTCCATGGCAACAAAAAAGCTTAGTATTGCACAGTTTTGCATACAGTTGCAGCAAATATCAATAATGATATTAAGATTCTATAGGTTGCGCCATTTGGAAGCAAAGTGCCCAAAATTAATCATCGGAGACGTTGTGCCATCAGCCCATTGTATAGCCATAACGTTTTAATGTTTTCATGATTACAACGTCTGAAGAGGGGCTGCATGCTAAAGGCCAGATCAACTGTTTGGTTCTTTTTAACAGTTAAAGTCGACAGCGGTTCCCAGAATCAAAAGATATCATGGGGTTTCCTTTCTAACGTAGCTTGAGTGCCCCCTCCCCCTAGGACCAGCGTTCTAATGCGGTCGATAATTTGGGCCGTAAGGTTACGGTTTAAGGTGGAACTTTTAAAACCCATTGTAGGGCCTGGTGGAATTTAGGTGAATAATTGTGTAAAACACCCGTAAGCTCCGTGCAGTTGACACGTTTGCCATCTTCCAGTCGCTCGTGGAGGGAGTCAAAACCACCTTGAATGTCTCCAGAACCAATAACCTGATCGGAGTGAATCGGACGTAATAAGACATCCCTGGATCTTGCGACCGTCACATATATAAGTTTGTTGGCTGCCTGCACAAGTTTGCTGAAATTGCATGCCACTGATGGCGTCACAGGTGGGCCCAATGGTCACGAGTTTTGCTTTAGAGTACTACCAAGTGACATGTTCAATCGGGCTCATCATAATACCACGACGGGATGAAACTAAAATAGCTAAATCAAGCTGGATGCTACAACATAGACGCACGGGTATGTGCGCTTAAGTGAGTAGTACCTCCTCCGATCAGATCAGGCTGAAATATTTGGACCAAGGCCGTATAAGATTTGGACTGCTTCGCCGTCAAAAATGCCGGCGCCTATCGTATTACTAAGGTACGGACATGTGATATGGTAACTTTTTAGACTTGCCAAGCTCATTATTGTATAACCTATTTCATATATTGCCATATGCTCGGCTACCCTTAGAGTTGAAATATGGCTTCAGCCTCACTGCAAAACACAACATCCGTTTTATGACCAGTTTGTTTGGGCAGTGCATGAATCGCCTCTTTACGTGATGGCTACATGGTCACCCTATTGGACATTTAGTTAACGTGACCCAGAATGACATTTATATTGAAGGGCCCTCTATAGTTAAGGGGCAAAAATGCTGGTCCTGCAATGTGAACCTCGGCAAACTTTTCAAGGAAATACGCTCTGTATATTAAGGAAGGCCAAATTAATCTGGTTTGTTTATCCTCAGTTAATTATTTCTCAGAATTTATAATTCAAGAACGCGGCCGTCGCTATCTTGAATGCGTGCCAATTTTGCTTTTCACAGCCATCGTCACTATGTACACCCAGCTTCCTTAATTCTCTTTGATGTTCATCTACTCGCTGGCACAACCGCTGTAGCATGCAATTTCTTCCTCGCACTTGCAGAAGTCTTTACGCCAAAGGCCTGCGCTGTTGCTGCTGCAACTGCAGCGGGCAGCGCTACTTGCCTTGCCTTTCGCAGAGCAGGTGCAGGTCACTACACCCAGCAGCACCTCGGGGGTAACTGGCGCTGTTGAGACGGCCAGTATGATGGTGGAGACCTCGACGCTCCAACCGAAGTTGGCAATGTCTCTAGCTCTAGTTGATGTCATCTTCATCGGGAGGGGGGGGGGGGGAGGAGGTGGGGAAGGTCTCATTGGTCCACTGCCTTCCATGGCATCATCCGGAGATTATCTCGGAACGCGTGCAGCTGTGGGTTGGCATTAGTCGGCGGCATCTTCTATGTGAGGAAAGGCTCCTTATTGCATAGAAAGGAACGAGCACGTGCATCATTCGTTGCCATATAGCCCCGATGTTCGTAAGCGGTCGAAAATAGTGTTTCACATTTCAAAAGGCAAACAAGCATCAAATGTGATGAAATGAGCTCACTGGTAACTAAAGGTTTGTTTTGAATTACAAGACTGCTCTAGACCACACAATTCACTTTGTACTATATATGATCCTTAATATGTCATTTTTTGTTGTATCATGAAACGTCTTTATGACGTCAGTCGCTACCAGATTGGCCATGTCAGAATTGCCACTGTAGCGGATAGACTGACTCACTTGTGGTACTCAAACTTATCGGGAGGTGTCGTAATAATCGTTGCGCTGTTTGCAGAACGCAAATATCGTTACGTGTGCCTGCTTTTCCCTTTCTCGTGGTGCTTCTGCATAAATGTCCGTGATTTTATATCGTTTACTTGTTCAAACCCCCATATGCATGTTATTTAAGTTCAAACCCCCCTACAAATGTGAAACCCTCTGTTCAAGTTATCTGGTTCCCAGTTTTATTTCCGTCGCAACTCGCACCAATGTCCAAGTTTCTGTACTGCATGGAATGTAACGTGATTTGCGCTCAAAGCTTGCATGAAACGCAAAACGCGTTGCCTGAGTACGCCAGACACAAATAGTACAATGATAATATTTTCGTGGCCTTGAGCTGTACGTGGCCAATAGGTAGCAGTATTCGCAGAACGTTTCTATGGTCTCAAAGCATTCGCGTGACGTTTTTATAAGCTGCGAAACCGAAGGATTTTAAAGCTTACAAAGGACGGACGGCGCTAAATATTTCTCGGGTTCATCCCCCAATAGATCTTTAAATGGCTACCCCAGTTCAAAATTTCATACAAATGTGGAATGTTCTTTTTAAGACGAATCTGTCTGCTGGTACTTTAAACTGAGCGTGGGTCACACCGGGCTTTATGAGTTCTTAACTGGTATGTTTATGTCTAGTAGCCTGAACGTCGAGTGTTGTCCTTTTACGAAGGGATGCGTCACCGTATCGCGTGGACACCCAGGAGCAGGCTACACTTTCTGGAACCAAGCCTCTCTATAGTTTCTTTGACATCAGGGACATCCCCAGCCCATATTTTCATTTAAGTCTTGACAACGACCAGCATCCTCGATGCGAAGTGCAACCAAAAGGTGTATAAAATATTCCGCCGGCCTAGTGAGAATGGCAATATTTTGGGCACCATCAACCACAGTTTTCACATGTAGCTGCATGTAAGTGCAGCCGGTAGCATCTGCCAAAGCAGGTGTGACGACACCATCCAACTTTCTGACGAGCTGGGTATTATGTGGAAGGGTAGCCGGATAAGATACCATTGAAGACACTTTTGTCCCTGACATTGTAAGAACAGCTCATCGGCATGAAAGGGAAAAGAGTCAGGTGCACTTCGTTGGCCCGTCATCACAAACTTACAGGACACTGCTTGTCTTCAGCTACCGCTGTCGGGACCGGACCAAACGAAGCCGGCGGCCGGAGGGCTACCGGCAGAGGAGGCAAACGCCCAGACAGATGACGCCCTTGCTGTGAGTTAAACCTTCTGGGGACGTCACGGGTATGTCTACGGGCGGCCCGACCAAGCAGATGTCCCCAGTTGGACCAAGTTTTTCGCCCTTCGGAAGTGATCGTCAAAGACGCGTTTTTGCGTCACCCAGTGACAATCCCCACTTCGTATCAGTTGTTCGTGCGGTCCCGATTTGTTCCCAAATCTCTGGGGCTCACGACAGACCACAGCCTACGAGCCAGAGCTCACCACGCCGTTGCTATAATAGCTTGCAGATCACAACGCGTGAACATCTCTCAACACAATTGGTTTCACTGGAGTGAATATTCTGAGTGGTTTCCATAATGACATTAGTGCAAAAGTTGATTTCGTTGATTTCGAAAAGTTTCGGTTTACAAGGGGCTTGAAATCTATCGGGTACATAACACTAATCGGAAGCTGCATGAACCAAAAGATGCTGATTGTCATTTGGAAATGCCATTTCGTCGTCATTTCGGTTGTTAACCAAATTCTGCTTTGGCAGGATGACGGTGAACCTCCACGGCAACGATGGGGAAACCGAGTCGAGTTTCTGCTGTCCTGCATCGCCATGTCCGTGGGCCTTGGGAACGTCTGGAGGTTTCCATACACGGCCTACAAGAACGGCGGTGGCGCCTTCCTGATACCCTACGTGATCGTCCTATTGACGATAGGTGGGTTGACTGGCAGGTCTGTTATATTACTTCAAGGTGTTAGAAGGCAAAATCGCGAGCGAATTTCTGAAACAACGTTTAGCGAAACGAGTATAAACCCCATTACCAATTATTAGTGCCCTCGTTTTATTGCTGTAGCCACACATGATCTAGCGTGTGTGCTTTGCTGCCAGGCAAGCCGTTGTACTACATGGAGCTGGCCTTGGGCCAGTTCTCGGCCCACGGCAGCGTGCGCGTGTGGAGCGTCGTCCCCGCCGTCAGAGGTGAGAGATCGCGTGGTCGGGGCGTGGCCGACCACCTCCGTGCCCGCATGCCGTCTGGACGCATTTAGTCAGACTGTCCCCGGAGACTGATGGCCCGCAGAGCGTCTGGACCGTGACAGGTCTGTCGGTCTGTACCTGGCCTGTACCAGGTCTGTCGTATTGTGTCGGTTCTGCACCAGGTCTGTCAGTCCGTACCGCGTCTGTGCCACGTCTGTAGGTCTGTGCCAGGCCTGTGCCAGGCCTGTCAGTCTGCACCAGGTTTTTGCCAGGGTTTTGTACCAGGTCTGTCAGTTTGCACTAGGTCTGTACCAGGTCTGTCGCTCTGCGCCAGTTCTGTACCAGGTCTGTCAGTCTGTACCAGGTCTGTACCAGGTCTGTATCAGGTCTGTCACTCTGCACCAGGTCTGTACCAGGTCTGTATCAGGCCTGTCACTCTGCACCAGGTCTGTGCCAGGTCTGTACCAGGTCTGTCAGTCTGTACCAGGTCTGTGCCAGGTCTGTATCAGGCTGTCACTCTGCACCAGGTCTGTGCCAGGTCTGTATCAGGTTCACCAGGTCTGTACAGGCCTGTCACTCTGCACCAGGCCTGTCACTCTGCACCAGGTCTGTGCCAGGTCTGTACCAGGTCCGTACCAGGTCTGTATCAGGCCTGTCACTCTGCACCAGGTCTGTGCCAGGTCTGTACCAGGTCCGTACCAGGTCTGTATCAGGCCTGTCACTCTGCACCAGGTCTGTGCCAGGTCTGTACCAGGTCCGTACCAGGTCTGTATCAGGCCTGTCACTCTGCACCAGGTCCGTACCAGGTCTGTATCAGGCCTGTCACTCTGCACCAGGTCTGTACCAGGCCTGTCACTCTGCACCAGGTCTGTGCCAGGTCTGTCAGTCGTCCCCGGGAGCAGTAAGAATGCCGGGCACTGCAGGCACTCCACCGCCCCCATTGACCTTCAGACTGGTTCGGCTCTGCCGGTGCCACCATGACGTAAACACATCGTGGTGGACCTGGCCCGCGTATAACATATTCCACGCCACCGCTTCTAGTGTTGGGCCTGTGTATATGAAGTTAAGACAACAGAGAGCATTCGCAACCATTCCATGCAGACTGTGAGATAATTTTGGACGTGGATCAGACAGCATGATGTGAAGGAGTTCAAAGTGGTCATTTATTCATGCCTGTAGTGCCCGCGTTGCCAAGCTGATCTGTGGACACATCTCTTGGCCGGGTCCCCTGGCTTGGTGACGCATCTCTTAGCCGGGTCTCCTTGCTCGGTGACGCATCTCTTGACCGCGTGTCCTCTGGCTCGGTGACACATCTCCCAGCCGGGTCCCCTGGCTCGGAGATGCATCTTTTGACCGCGTGTCCTCTGGCTCGGTGACACATCTCTTAGCCGGGTCCCCTGGCTCGGTGACGCATCTCTTGACCGCGTGTCCTCTGGCTCGGTGAACATTTGGGAACATTTTCATTGTTCAGAACATTTTGGTTTGGCAAAGGCAAGGGCGTGATGAGTTTCTGGCATGTACCGTACTGAACAGTGCTGCTCTAATATCGCTGCCCTGCTTATAGATTCCTCTCGGCCTGCCCTCTGGCGCGGGCGGAGCCGCCGAGGGTTCGGGAGCTTTTTGCGAGCATTATCGTATGCCACTGCTCTGTTATTGCGGCTCTGGGTTCCGGATCGCCGCTCTCTGGCCGTGATCAGTCGCTAGGAATGCAATAATCGCGACGCGGATTATTCCCCACCAACTCAGGCCTTTCTCAGCTGGCGGCGGGAGCCGGAGTCCGCTGAGTCGGGGCGACACAGCCGGAGCTAGGGAGCAGGGCTGTCGGGGAGCCGGGGTGGGCACTCGGCACGGAATAGCCGGAGTGGGGAGCCGGGGAAGCCGGGCGAGCCGGGGGAGTCGGGGGCCGGAGAGCCGAGTGAGCCGGGTGGGCAACCCAGCACGGGAGAGCCAGGACTGGAAAGTCCGAACGGGGGAACCGGAACGGAGAGACGGGCTAGCGAAGCCGGGACTGGCGTAATCGGGGGGAGGGGGGGGGGGGGGGGGCAGCCGGCACGGGAAGGGGGCGGGGGGGGGGGGGGCGGAACGGAGGCAGCCGGTACAAAAAGCCGAACAGAGGCGGCCGGCGGACGGCCACCGGGGGCCGGCGGACCGTCCGCGAGCTGGCGCGAGCTGGCCGCCGGCCACCCTCCCCGGCCGACCGCCACCCTCCCCAGCCGGCCGCCACGTATCGACCATGGCAAACAGACTGGCCCGGCGGCATACGTCCAGCGCTGGTCTCTTTTCTGCCCGGGTAAACGGAATGCAGTGGTCCGCTGTCCACCCGTCTGTTTATGGAGCGACCCGCATCTGGAGGTCTATGCTGGGCGCCAGCTGGCCCTCTGCCCGCGCGCGCAACACGCCTGCCAGCGCTGGGGTTGTGCTGGCAGTAACATCACGGTCTCAGTTACCTAAAGCTCATACGAATGTGCTTGCCAATAGTTGTGTTGATTTTGTTGGCGAGACTTGTTAAGATCTGTGAGATTTGCCAGCCATTTGTACCTGATCCTTGGTATCAACTAATTGATTATCTTTTTTCGTACCTTCATCTCAGCTGTCCGTGCTCAGTTCCAGTTAACCTCGTACAAGGCTCAGCTGCAGAAACGCGTAGCAGGTTCAGAAACCGAACCATGGTCCGTTTTCACTTTCACTCCCTGTGCTCGTGCCGACTACAGGGGCCGATGGTCTGACACTCCGCTCTGATAGTGCTGCCTTTCAGGCGTCGCAGCCGAACAGGAAAAATGCCAGCTATGAGATAGGCAATGAATCATCATAGGCAACATCACGAAAGAATCACATCGCCTCAACCTTTTTATTTGATTGTGCATTGTTACGGGTTCAACAGATCGCGGACGTATTGCATTCGCTCCCGCAATCCATTCAACCGACCATATTTGAGGTTTGGCGTGGGCATGCCGTTTACTTAAAGGGATTTAGGAATGAGTCCAATTCGTTTTTAAAGGGAATTTACGTATCTTTGCACTGCACCGTCCCTCTAAGCCGCGGTGTGTGCAGAACCGGCTCTCGAACAGCACCGCCTCTGTCCGCCGACAGTGTCTGTCCACCGGCAGTGTCTGTACAGTACTGCCCCTGTCCACGCGGCTGTGCCCGTACAACACTGCCTCTGTCCACTGACAGTGTCCTGTCCACCGGCAGTGTCTGTACAGCACCGCCTCTGTCCACCGACAGTGTCTATATAACACTGCCTCCGTGCATCGACAGTGTCTGTGCAACACCACCTCTGTCCACCAGGTGTGGGATACGGCCAGATGATCGCCACCTCGGCCGTGGTCTCCTACTACGTGGCGCTGATGGCGCTGACCGTGTTCTACTTCTTCGCTTCGTTCGCCACGGTGCTGCCCTGGACGCAGTGTGACCCGAGTTGGGCCGACATGACACGCTGCGTCGACCCCAGCACCAACGTGTCGCTGCTCAACGGCAGCGAGCCAATGGGCGCCACCGAGATGTACTTCCAGTGAGTGCACGCGCCGCTGTGCGGGCGCGACACCACCTTGCGCACTGCTGAGGGATGTCGTGACTCTGCTCTGTAAAGTCTCGTTGGGTGGCCAACGTTTGCCCTGCATTGCCTCCCGCTTGGTAAATTTACACTTTTCTAGTTTTTGATAAAGCAGCTATGTGCTGTTTGTAGAAGCTTATGCAATTTAACGGAGAATCAGCGAGGTTCTGGGGTTTTCTCGTGATCCTTGAAATGAACTATGCACTGTGGTGTATTTGCTCAATTTTCCAGACCGCAGGCAATTATCGCTACAGTATTGCTTTATTTGACTAACGCGTCATTACAAGCGCTTTACGTCCTTCATCAGTCAGGTTTCATTAGGTCTGTCATTATAATTGCTGTTCGCACCGCCTTGAAAACATTTTAAAACGAAACGCTAATTCCCAGTTCTGAAAGTGCTGTCGTGCATTAGTCAACTCAGCTCCAGCTTCGGATGTTGTGCCAGTTTTGGTTATAACGTCATGGTATTGGAAGAAATTGATACCCGAAGAAGCTTTCCACTGCGTTTTTCAATAGCTAGGAAATTTGTCAGCACAGAAGAAGTTGCTTGACCAGCGACCACGATGAAGTGCACAGCTTGATTTGTACGCACTTACTTCCTTTGAAGCTGTAGGAGTAGATACGGTAACGCTTCCACGATAGGGCCTTAGCTTCGGTGAGTGTTGCGAAGGGTGCTGCCGCGCTGTCACGGGTCGCCAGGGCCCGCCTGTAAAACAGTGAGAGGGCGCAAAAGCCCGGGCATCCTGTGGCCCTCAGACGCATGTTGGCGGGACTGGTGGGCGGCAGGATATAGGATCAGTCTGCCCCACGGCGCTGCTTCTCCCCAATGGTGTGCAGGTTACTTGGCAGGGGTCGCATGTGGTCAAGTCGCACGCGGGAGCTTAAATTTTAGCCCTGCTATTTGCCATCGTATTTCTGGCACATGATGGCCTCTGCGATGAAACGAGACAAGAATCGGAAGCTGTTGGCACCGCTGCCTCTGTGCGAGAGCTCGGACCCAGTGGTTTGTTCCCGTCTGTCATGCAGCATCGGCGAAAGCCCATCACACCCACCTGGCGCTGCTGGCCTCTGGCAAGTTTCCTTCTCTCTGGAGATATAGATGTGAGGCCAGCACCAGCACACGGAGAGCGATACGAGTGTTTTGCAGAACGTCTGCAGTCTGAAGAACAAGTTATGCGCTCAGCGCTCTCATGGTGGTGAACGGGCTGGCTGCGGTGTTGTCGGCCTGACCGAGACATGGCTCTGACCACGCGTGCTAAATTCTAAGCTACAGCTGGGCCTCTCAGGCCACGTCTGGTTCCGGAAGGACAGGAGCAGCAGAGCGGGAAGCATTGCCTGCGCAGTGAAGACAAGCCCGTCCCCTGCTCACCGATGACACCTGTGGCCCGGCTGCGAGGTGCTGGCGATCCAGTTGGGGACCATCTTCCCTGCCATCATGACTGTCTGCTGCCGTGTGTCAGATCCTGACCGTAACGTAGATTCGATCGCTGCCTTCTTGCCGAATATCTTCTCCGCCAGTCTGCCCGTTTCTCATCGTGGGTGACTTTAACATACTCGAGATTTAGAGGCCGGGTACTGAGACACGCCGTCAAATTTATAGACTGTCGCTGAGTGTGAAGCTGTGAAGCTGTGAAGCACTGTGACGTCACCAACGCGCGCGGAAGACATTCTGGACCGCGCCATCCTCTACAGCTGAGCTGCCGTAACGTGAGGTTGGCGACGGTTTATTCAGCTCTGACCCTCAGAAGGTAGTCCGGGCGTACATGGGGCTGAAAGCGATTTGCGAGGAAATCAACTGTTCAGCAGCTCTTGTCTTGCAGCCTTTTCAAGACCTTTGGGATGCAAACAAAGGCGACATTGGAATGTTTTAGGTGCATTTGCACTTACATCTCATAGTGTAAAGGCGGTATCCTGACTCATAGCTGTTCCTACAGTTCGGCTTAATGTTGTCTCCGACGTGTGATTTCCGGCAAAAGAGTGATTGCGGTGATTCAGCCAGCTACCTCCACAGCACCTCTCTAACCTCTCGTGGGTCTGGCAGCCATGACGGACGGCGCGACGCAGCTGTGAAGTGGATCACATTCCAGTTCGGCGACCTGTGGCGGACGTCAACTGTCGCTGTTTGGAGCCTTATCGATCACCGCACGCGAAGCAATCTGTCCGCAAAACCCCATAGCGCGGCGGGATTCAGAGGCCACAGCTTGCGCCATCTGCTCCATGATGACTGCATTCTATACGTTTGTAAACTTGGTTCGACCGTGCAACCATCGCCAGCATCAGACAATGGTCAGCTCCTGGCTGACTGGCCTGGTTCTGCAACACGAGGAGCGCCCACGCGGGCCTTGTCAGCGCGGTCGCCATGGCAACGCTCCGGCGACGCCGCTCGGTGGGCGGCTGGGCGCATAGTCCTGGGCAGCCAACGCCGGCAGCGGGAACCAGCCGCTCAAGGACCGCGCTCCGGCGCTAGATCAGTCAGCCGCTCGTTGGTCGGCAGGGTCCAACCCTCCGCCCCTGGCAGAGACGTGACTAAAACACGCCTGTCAACATGAACCGCTAAACGGTTCGCTTTTTGAGCCAGGAGCAAATGACTTCATATGACCGGGGCAGTCCGGGCGCGCCCCAAAAACCCAATCAATCTTGGAACCAGGATTGGGTATGTCGCTGTGCCCTTCAGTCACTGAGACGAGGCACAAATTTACGTGAAATTGCGGCGATCCCACATTAATGTCCATTACGATTACAACAGCCGGTTGCATGGACTCGACAGACTCTAAAGACATCCTAGTGGTGCCAATGATTAACAGAATAGAGAGCTGTCACATGAGGCTAAGTGTCAAAGAAAACCTGACGAGAAATAATGAACAACAACGAAAGTGATAAGAATTCCTCGTCTGGTGCACGGTGACATACCGTGCGCTTGTGTACATGCGGGCACGGATATGGATTTGGGTGGCGCGAGTGCGTGCGCTCACCGATGCTTGCTTTCGTGCGTATATTTCACTTTCTTGGGCCAATCTGTTTCAAAGTAGCGGGGTTAGTGGCCGCAATTTTCCAGCCCACTGAGAGTTTGTGAAGTTTCTCTCCTAAAACAAACCATAGCGAGTCAGGAAACTTAAATGAGAAGTTGGCGAGAAGTGGAGTTGGTCTTCCTGCAAAATCTCACTCTGTAAC
Source organism: Pollicipes pollicipes (assembly GCF_011947565.3). Lineage (NCBI taxonomy): Eukaryota > Metazoa > Arthropoda > Thecostraca > Pollicipedomorpha > Pollicipedidae > Pollicipes > Pollicipes pollicipes. Next base: position 8,073,975 of record NW_023596297.1, on the reverse strand, counting down.
TATATTAGGGCTTTGGGGTAGAGCAAAGTTAACGATTAAAACAACACTCAGACACGTCATAAAAGCAACCATAAAGTGGGTAAATGTCACCACAGCAGGCCTGATGAGTTACACCTGTGCTGTAAAACAGCGGCGTCCACTTTAGTAGCATGTGGAAGCATCTATTTTATGAGACGTATATCCTCCTGTACAAAATATGGCAATCTGCATTTCGTAAATTATTTACTAGGTAAATTCCTGCACAAATGGGCTGAAAACGCCTGTCAAAATGGTCACTGGGGTATGAAACACGTCCTGTAGTGATGGATGAGGCTGGGCGGCACAAGAGTAAACAGCCATCAGTGGTGGGTTGCCCTAGGGTCAACAGCGGTTATTGGGTCGCTGCCAGAAGGCAGTTGATGGCAAAATACCTTCAGACATGAGCGCACGTGACGCTGGTGGGAGGTGACGCCTACCACAAGGGGAAAGATTATATTATAAACATTTTGAGCATCTGCTTGCCGAATTGGTTTATTTTGGCTGAGGTTTTAGAGAGAGAGAGAGAGAGAAGAGAGAGAGAGAGAGAGAGAGAGAGAGAGAAGAGAGAGAGGGGAGAGAGAGAGATATTAATATACATATACAAATATGATATAAATATAAATATAAATGATATAATAAATACATATATATAATATATATATATATATATATATATATATATATATATATATATATATATATATATATTACACGTATGTGTGTGTGTGTGTGTGCAAAAACTTTTATCTATCTTTATCTTCTCTTTCTTTCTCCCTCACTCTCTCTCTCCCTCTCTTTCCTTCCCTCTCCTCCTCTCTCCCTCTCTCTCTTCTCTCCTCTCTCTCTCTCTCTCTCTCTCTCCTCTCCTCTC